>NC_061118.1:170685764-170696314 GCF_002878395.1 Capsicum annuum
TAGCTTTGTCAATTAGTACTATAACAGCTAACGAAACTAACGTGTTAGCCTTAAATGAACCTAATACCTAACCTAACACTAATGATCGTTGCAATTGGACCATAAAAGTTTTCATTAATGTTATGTTTATCTTTGGACTTTGAACGAGTTTTTTTTTTTTTTTTTAATCAAGCTTCATTTGAAATAATTAAAAATGGTTAATTAACCTATCCAATTCTAATAAGACATGTAAGGTGCACGATGTTGAAACAAAAAAACAAGAGCAAGTTAGTTAAGGAAGAAAATGGCATAATCTTTTTATCTAAGAGTAAGCAGGTTCTATAATATTAGATTACTTTTAAAATTAAAGAATCACAAATAAATCTTTAGTAAATATTAGTAATTAGTATGTAAAAATGTCAAGTAACATGCTATTATAAGCTAATCGATAATATTATTTTTTCTTCCTTTGCATTATTATAGGTTATAGCAAAACATTTTCTTGTTTAATTTGAGTTTGGTAAAAGGTGAATTGATTATCTCAATTAGTGTGTATCGAGGGTCGGGGGATTAATTATGGCTTTTGAAAATGCAAAAACATAAAGTCAGAAAAGTTTCTAAGAAGCAATTGATTAGTAGTTATAATATATATACATGCTTGCTTAATCGCATTTCTCTGACATAACAATTTAGAATTAGACGGAATACAAATACAGGCCCCTGAACTATTTCACTTTTTTTCGTATAGGCACCTCAATTAAGCCAGATACCTATTAAACTCTTTACTCATTCACAAATTGTTTCAATTGAGCCCAATTTGCTGACGTGACAAAAAATAAAAATGCGTATAATACACACGCTGATGATGTGGCAAAGTAATGAATTAAATAAAGACACGTGACATTTTGACTTAAAATAATTATAAAAATAATTTTCTAATATAATGAAATCTAAATTTTTAAAACAAAATCATTAATTACCCACCCCCACCCGCAAATGCACCTACCTAATCTGCCCTCCCCCTCTCTTCCCTTCCAAACTTACTTTCACCACTTTTGAGCAGACAATTAAAAGAAAAAAAATAATTCTCCATTTTTTAGCACAGACAAATAAAAAAAAAAAAAATAGTATCCTCTTCTTCTTCCCTTCCAAACACCACTTTCTCCATTTTGAGCACAAACAAGTAAAAAAATAAAATAAAATGATATCTTCTTCTTTTTCCCTTCCAAACACTTCTTTCTTCATTTTTTAAGCACAAAAAAGAAAAAGAAAAAGTGGTATCTTCTTCTTCTTTCACTTATCCGCGGTGTTTTTTAACAATAAAACCTTCAATAATTGCTTCCGTAATTTGAACAGTGTTTTGATTATTCCCAATTTGAACCAAACTGACTTCCATACGTGCTTCAGTAATGGCTTTCATAATGGCTTGAATTATCAGTAAATTCAATTTCCCCAATTGTAACAACCCCGTCACACATCGTGAAATTGACTTCTCCGGTAAGCAGTGGCGTCTTTTCGATTCTCTCCTTAACGATATTTTTGTCAAATTCATAATGTGACCAATTCGTTTCAGAAGGAAAATCTCCGTCGAGTACGATGATTTCTACTTTTAATGGATACGAAAAATTGGGGGAGTATGTGTGTGTTAAAAAAATGGAAATTAGTGATTTAATGGAGAAGAAGATGAAATGAAAAATGGTGAGTTATGAAGAAAAAGATATGCTATTTTTTGTATGTAAAAATATAGAAAATAGTGAGTTATGAAGATATACTATTTTTTGTATGTAAAAAAAATGGAAAATAGTGAGTTATGAAAAAGAAGATGATGTTATTTTTTGTATGTAAAATAATGAAAAATGGTGAGTTATGGAGAAGAAGATGATGCTTTATTTTTCTTTTTATTTCATTAATATATCTTTCTTAATTGGTTGGGATTTTATGTTTAATTTTTTTTAATTAATTATGGTCTCTCACTCTCCTAATGGAGAGTGTATTACACGTCCCACGCCATGTCAGCACCACGTCAGTAATTGTGCTCAATTGAAACGTTTTGTGAAGGAGTAAAGGGTTCAATAGGTATCTGACCTAACTGAAGTGCCTATATGTAAAAAGTCGAATAGTTAAGGGGTCTGCATATGTATTTAGCCTTAGAACTAATTATCTTTTTACTTTTTGATTTGAGAGATTTATTATGAGAAGGAGTTAAATATACAAGTTTATGTTAGAATTAGTTATTACTGTAACAATAATAATACATTTAAAGGAAACTCATGTGTAAAATTTTGAAGTGATAAGATATTTCTCGATTTATCTATATCTTTTTGAGGTGTTGTTTTCGATATACTTTTGGGTTAAAGAAATGCAATCAAAGCAAAAATATATATATGTTTGTGAAATAACTAGATTAATAAAACAAATGAAGCAATAGTTCATAGTTAAAGTGGGGAATAACATACTATGCGATATACTAAATAAGGAGAGAATGAGAAAAGATCATTCGCTCCTATATCTCCCACATAAAAGTACGATAATACTCTACTATCTATTATTATTATATATCTAATTCTCGACCTTCATATCTTCTAAATAAAATCATGTCCTTAATAAATAAAAATGTATATAGCATGTCGTGTCTAATCATTTGTCCTTGTTCTTCAACTGCCTAGCTATCTCTCTACTTCTTCGGAAACATGTTGTGCAATCTTTCACAATTTTTTACCTAGTGCATCCATGCACCTCTTCTTAATATGTTTTAATTATTTTTTAGTATTTCGTTACGACTAAGTTAGCACTTACGACTGCTAAGACAACAGTTTTTGAGAGACTTTATTCGAGTTTAGAGGAGAGAGACGGAAAAAAGAGGTTGTATAGGCTTGCCAAAATTAGGAAGCGTAAGGGTCGGGACCTGAACCAAGTGAAGTGCATTAAGGGGGAGGATGACAGAGTTTTGGTGGAGGACGTTCTAATTAAGAAAAGATGACAGTCGTATTTTCATAAGCTCTTGAATGATAAGGGGGACTGAGGTATTGTGTTAGGAGAGTTGGAGCACACCGAGAAATCTCGTGATTTCGGCTACTGTCGGCATTGTAAGGTAGAGAAAATATGTGAGGCTATTCGCAAGATGCAAAGGGGCAGGGCGACGAGGTCCGATGAGATTTCGGTGAATTTTTGGAAGTTTGCTAGCGGAGCAGGGTTGAGGTGGCAAACCCATTTGTTTAACAACATTTTTAAGACCGCTAAGATGCTTGAGGCATGGATATGGAGCACGGTGATCCCTTTATATAAGAACAAAGGGGACATTCAGAGTTGCAACAACTACCGTGGTATTAAGTTGTTAAGTCACACGATGAAGATTTGGGAAAGGGTGATGGAGCGGAGGTTGAGAAAGATAGTGCCTATTTCGGAGAATCAATTTGGGTTTATTCTTGGTCGCTCGACGACTGAGGCAATTCACCTAGTGCGGAGGCTGGTAGAACAAAATAGAGAGAGGAAAAGGGATCTGCACATAGTATTTATCGACTTGGAAAAGGCGTATGTCAAGGTCCCTAGAGAGGTTCTTTGGAGATAATTGGAGGCGAGAGGGGTCCCAGTGGTGTACATTCGTTCGATTAAGGACTTATATGAGGGGACGAAGATTCGGGTACGGACGGTGGGAGAGGATTCCGGGCATTTCCCGATCTTGATAGGGTTGCACCAGGGATCGACTCTTAGTCCATTTTTATTTGCCTTGGTAATGGATGTGTTGACGTGGAATATACAAGGGGACGTACCTTGGTGTATGCTTTTTGCGGATGGTGTAGTTTTGATTGATGAGTCATGCCGAGGTGTCTATAATAAGTTGGAGGTTTGGAGACAAACCCTGGAATCTAAAGGATTCAGGTTGAGTAGAACCAAGACGGAGTATTTGGAGTGCAAGTTTAATGACTCGAGGCAAGAGGACGACGTGGTAGTGAAGTTGGAGTCGCAGACGATTTGTGAGAGGGATAGTTTTAAGTATCTAGGGTCTATGATCCAGGGGAATAGAGAGATTTATAAGGATGTCTCTTACCGTATTGGGGCAGGTTGGATGAAATAGAGGCTGACTTTGGGAATTTTATGCGATAAGAAGGTGTCTCTCAAGCATAAGGGTAAATTCTATAGATCTGCGGTCTGGCCGACCATGTTATATGGGGCGGAATGTTGGCTTGTTAAGAATTCCCACGTCCAAAAGTTGAAGGTGGCAGAAATGAGAATGTTGCGTTGGATGCGCGGATTTATGAGGACTGACAGGGTCAGGAATGAGATTATTCGGGAGAAGGTGGGAGTGGCTTCGGTGGAGGATAAGTTGCGGGAAGTGAGGTTGGAATGGTTTGGACACATAATGAGAAGAGGCACGGATGCCTCAGTTCGTAGGTGTGAGAGGTTGGCCTTGGAGGGTTTCAAGCAGGGTAGGGGTAGACCGAAGATGTACTGGAGAGGAGTGATTAGACGTAACATGGAGCAGTTACAGCTTACTGAGGACATGACCCTTGGTAGAAAGGTTTGGAGGAAGAGTACTAAATTAGAGGGCTAAGGTGTGTGGTCGAGTCGTAGTCTATAAGTAAGAGGATTAGACGTAACTTGATTGGTAGTTCTAGATTTGGGGGAGGGGGGGGTCTTTGGTTGGGTAATTGCACTTCTTTTTTGTGGATGATGCTTCTCTCTTATTTAATCATTTTGCTCGCCTTTTGGTCTACGGTCCTTCATTTTGAGCCGGGGGTCTATTTAAAACAACTTCTCTACTCCCTCGGGGGTAGTGGTACGGACTACGTAAATTTTATCCTCCCCAGATCCCACTACGTGGGAATATACTGGGTTTGTTGTTGTTGTTATTGTGTTATTTGCCACAAAGACAACCCTATCTTATCCGATATAATTACATTTCCAATCCCATTTATCCTAATATGATAGAAAGAACTAACTATTTTGACTTATTTGTTATTGTAAAATCCTGCTAATTTTTTTTTCTTGTTAAATTAACATATTTTACTTGGGGAGACAACAAAGACAACTCTCATCTTATCATATATAATTTCATTTTCAACTCTATTTATCCTTATTATGATAGAAGTAACTATATTGACTTATTTGATATTGTAAAATCCTCCCAAGCTTTTTTCTTGTTAAATTAATCATATTTTACTTAGACATATTCATCAAGTGTCAAAGTTTCAAATCCCACTAATCCCTCCTCTCCATAATCCTCTTAAAATATAAACCTACTTAATTAGGTAAATTTAAGAAGGAAGAGAATATATATTTTGCTTGTTCGGCTTCAAATGGTGCGGTTGGTGAGGGGAATGGAATAAATAATATTAAGATTTGTTTCTGACTTTTCCAATTAACTAAAAGATAATAATAAGATAGGTTCTTTCTTTTGGTGGAAGATAGGAGTAACCAATTTCACCAAATGTTAAATTGAAACTGCCCTTAAATTATAGTTGAGAAAATGGTGAAAAGCCAACTCAACCTTTATCCTAAATATCAATTATACACTTATATGATCCCTCTAAACTATTTTAAAGTGAAATTTTTAGACCCCCAAAACCTAACAACCAGTCATTTTGGATAAGGTGTGAGGCACGCGCCAACAGTATTTTGACACGTGTTTTTTTGTTTAAAATTAATTTTTATTTACTTTCTTTTTCATTTTTATCACTTTTCATCATTTTTTCACCATTGTTTTTTTTTCACCATTACTTTTCATCTCTTTTCTTTTTTAAACTTTATTATTCCTACTTCTATGCAAATAATTTTTCGACGACCTTGAAGTGAAAAATAATGAACAATACTGAATTTGAAATTTCCAACGATCTTGAAGTCGAAAATAATAAACATCGAATTTGAAAATTTTCGACAACCTTGAAGTGGGAAACAATGACCATATCAATTATTAAATTTTCGACGATCTTAAATCCGAAAACAACGAACAATACTAATTTTAAAATTTTCAACGACCTTAAAGTCGGAAACAATGAACAATACGGAATTTAAAATTTTTGATGACCTTAAAGTCGGAAACAATAGAGAATTTTAAAATTTTCGACGACCTTGAATTGAGAAATAATGGATAATACCCATTTTAAAATTTACGACGACCTTGAAGTCGAAAATAATGGACAATATCGATTTTAAAATTTTCGATGATCTTGAAGTCGGAAATAATAAACAATATCGAATTTAAATTTTTTGACAACCTTGAAGTGAAAAACAATGAACAATATCAATTTTAAAATTTTCGACGATCTTAAATTCGAAAACAACGAAGAATACCAATTTTAAAATTTTCGACGACTTTAAAGCCGGAAACAATGAACAATACCGAATATATATATATATATATATATATATATATATATTTCAAAATGAGAGTTCAGCAGAAGAATATACATATGAGAAGATTGAACAATGTAATCACAATGTAACATAGGTTTGAAACAAAAAAATCATTTGTTGAAAATGATTTGAATTATTCATAGTGATTCTTGTTTCTCGAGAAAATTAAGTTTGTCAATTTTTTAATATCTTTATACAAATATAAATTTATACAATGAATAATATAATTTCTTGATTATATATTATTTTTAGGTCTTATATTATTATGATATAAAAATGATTGATTTTTTTATTTTATTAATCATTATTCAATATCATATTTTGGTATAGTAAAAGATCCGCATATTGAAGGAGTGTTGTCACTAATTAATAATGAGATTTCAAGAAGAAGAAGAAGCCTAAGGTCACTATATATTCAAACAATATAGGTTTGTAACAAGAAAATTATTTATTAAAAATGATTTAAATTATTCATAGTGTTTTTCTTTTTTGAGAAAATAAGTTTGTTACCTCAGTGATCTTTATCCAAATACAAATTTTCGTAATATAGTCTCACTAAATAATGAATCTATTAATAAAATAAAAAAAATATGTCAAATTTTTTGACGCGAATGAAAAATATAAATTTCAAGATCTTGCTTGAGATTATTATGATTTATTCGTTTAAAATTTTAAAATTTTTAGAGATAAATTTTATCTCTTTTTTATATTTCATATTTTATGATCCTATTTTGATTTAAATGTGAATGTTATAAATGGTATAACTAGAACGATAATATTTCTTTTTTATACTTGGTCTTCTTTCAATATTCGTATATAGGTAAATATTTTTAACAAATTCAAATTGATTTTATCTACTTTTTCTTTCCATTTTGAAGTAATTTATTCTGAATTATTTGTTATGAACTATTCATGAAACTATAATTGATCGGAGATTTTGACTTACATTTCATTAGTTTATGTTGGCTTATCTATTGGTCAATGAAATATTTTTTTATGCTTTACTATTTGATAAATTTGTAAATCTAAATTATTTTTTTAATCTATCTTTGTTTAATGATTACTTTTACTTAAATATTATCCGCACATCGTGCGGATACTAATACTAGTTATTGTTAAGGTGAAAGGACAAAAATAACATCTAAAACTTAAATAATTTCACAAAACTAGCACCTAAATTCTAACTCCCCCACCCACCCACCCACATAAACAGCCATTCGGGAAACTAATTCCAACCGAATGGCCATTGTTTTGGTACTTCACAATATATCTTGTGTATTTATTTTTTAAGGATTCCATGTTAAATTTTGTTTTCTTTTGTTTTTTATCAAGGGAGAGTTCCACTTTTCTTTTGTTTTTATGTGAGCACTTGTATTAATGTTTTTTTAAATTTTTTTTGCTCCTTTTTCTTTTTAAAGATTCTACTCATTTTTATTCTTTTAAACAATTGAGTAATTATTTTTTTTCAGATTATTTTGCATTCACCAACATTATTAAAATAACATACTATTTGTTTTGTTTAGTTTTACTTATACAATACCATATACTTTTAATATAATACAATTGTTAAAGATATATATTTATAATAATGATACAGTTTCTATATATAGACATATTCTATAAATAATTATAATATTTTTATACACATTCTATATATTTTTTAACTATAATTATCATTTAGATACATATTTTATACGACTATATATAGTTTCTACATGCATTCTAAAAATATATCAATCTAGTATAAGAGATTGTCAATTGAGTATATGGACATTGCAAGTGTATCAATGTAGTATAAAAATATATTAATGTGATATAAAAGAATATCAATTGGGTATAGGGACTACTTGTTCTTGCATAAAATTTACTTTCTCTTTTTTTTAAAAGTATATCAGGATAGTATAAAAGTGTATCAATTTGGTATAAATATGTATTAATTGAGTATGGAGACTGCATATGTCCAATTGGACCAATAGCTAAAAAAAAAATTAAAAATAACTGACTGACTACAGTTGTTCACCTTTTTAAATTGTGGCCATTTTTTAAAAGATGGTCGGGCCATGGTCTTTTCCCTATTATTAATGACAGTGCTTCCAACGTCTTCTTTTATCCAACTTCTAGAATCCGAACACTTGTACTGGATATATTCGATGGTCTACTAGTAATTAATATGTTACCCATTGATAATATTTTTAATTACATTTAAAATTCTGGTTATAATGACTACCAAAGTCCAAGAAACACAATTCAAAGTCTTAAACAGGTAGGATTTGAAGTTACCAACTACGTGGGGATTGTGTTTGACAAAATAACTAGTATTTTACTTAGGGCGAGACGGATTTATGTAAAGTGAAAATGAATGAAAACAACAAATTATATCATGTGAAATTAAATAGAGTCTTTACGATTTACATATAAGTACTTTGTAATCATCGTTATCCCACGCTGTTTGTTAAGTATTATTTCTTTATGAGGCTCGTGTCTTGAAATATTGAACTTGTCCACAAATGCAAATTTAGCAAGTTACGAGAAATCTACATCACTTAGTAGAGTAAGAGTGTATATTAGTGTAAGTTGAAAGTTATAAGTTGATATTAACACTTTTGATTTGATCATTTTTTATCTCATAGTTTTTGTGATCTCCAATATAAAATCCTTCATGTATATACTTAGCCTAAAAAGTTATCATTGCAATACTCATTTTTGGAGTATTTTATTGGGAAAATTTCAAAAATAGCAACTATAGAGCCTTAATGGTAACTTTTATTGCAACAGTTTTATAATTACGAAAAATAGCAAATTGTATTTTGTATTTAAGTAAACTGTTGCTATACAAATGCATATACAACAAGATTTACTGCCTTTGTTTTACTCAAATTAGTTGAGTAAATAAAGAATAATTATTCCATCTAATTAAATTCCATAAATTACTCTTATTTAAATTAATAGATTCTTTTTTCAAATCAAACTCAAATATGAAGATTATTATTTCCATGATCTTCAAAATTTCAAAATATCATTCTTGTTATAAACAAGAAAGAACAAGAAGAAAAATAGAGAGAGTGATTTTTATTTCTTCTTTTGAGGGGTGATTTACAGTGAAGGAAGTCCTATTTATAGGGAGAATTTGCCCACACTAAATGACAAATACATCAAATAGACATCAAATAGATCTTGATAGACATGCACTATAATTGATATATATCATAACAATTTTGTTAGATCTCTAACTATTTTTTCTTGTTAGTTTTTCATTTTTTTATTTTTTTTTTTAATTTTAATTTCTTTTTATTTTTTATTTTTTTCTTTCCACTTTATTTTCTCTCTTCTACTTCTCTTTTCTTTTCTTTTTTCCTTTTCTTATTATTATTTTTTTCTTCTTCTTCTTTTTTAATTTTTTTTCGCTTTTATTTTTATACTTCTATTTCTAATTTCTATTTCTCTTTCTTCTTTTTTTTTTTTCCTTTTTCACTTCTTTTTTTTTGAATTTTTATTTTTCGTTTTTTGTTTTTTTTGTTTTTTTCTTTTTTTTTTTTACTCTTCTATCTCTATCTTTTATTTTTAAAAGACAAATATCTATATCATATATATATATTCAAAAAATATACAAAATAAATAGATATACATATCTGCATATGTGTTTACGGTAAAAAACATACATATATATCTGCATATGTATTTACAAAAATACATATCTAACTCACATGTATAAGACACAAAATCTCTATAACAAAAATGACAATTATATACATATACATATAGGTGATAAAAATATATATATATATATATATATCTTAAAACAGTAAAAGAAAGCAAATAAATACATATGTTACCCTCAAAAATGACATAGTATGTACAGTTCAAAAAAAAAAATTCAATATAGTATAAAATACATATAGCTCTGCATATGTATTTACAAAATACATACCTGATCCATATGTAAATTTTTATTCTAATGGGTCACCTTTGTATTTCACAAATACATATGAAGATATAGACTATAGTTATGTTTGTTATTATTTAATATGAATATGATATATATTTCATAAATACATATGTATGTTTTGTACTGTAAATATATATTCAGATCTGTATGACTATGAATTTTGTATGTTTTTTGAACATGTGTATGTGATATACATATTTGTCTTTTCAAAAATAAAAGTTAGAGATAGAAGAGTAAAAAAAAAAGGGGGGGGGGGGGGGGGAAAAAAAAA
>NC_061118.1:170696414-170727593 GCF_002878395.1 Capsicum annuum
GAGAATATAAAAAGAAAAAAAATGAAAAAATGAGAAGTGCAAAAAAAAAGGAAAAAAGAGAAATAGAAGTAAGAATAAAAGGAAAAAGAACCAAAATTAAATAGAAAAAAGAAGAAGAAAACGAAAATAGAAAAAGAAAAAAAAAGATATGAGAAAGGAAAAAAAAAAGAAAACGAATAAAGAAAAAAAAATAGAAGACAGAAAATAAAGTGGAAAGAAAAAAATGAAAAAATAAAAAAATTAAAATAAAAAAATAAGATGAAAAAAAACTAACTAGAAAAAAATGGTAGAGATATAGAGAGTGAAAGACGTTAATGATGTTTTATTTTGAAATCTTCAAGATCATAAAGATAATTATCTTCAAATATAAAAAAGGAAAAAAAATAAGAAAATGAAAAAAGAAAAAAAAAAGAAATAAAAGAGAAAAAATAAAGTTGCAATAAAAAAAAATGATAAAAAAAATAAGATGAAAAAAAAAGGTAAAAAATATGACTATATTTGGAGGAGATGAAATAGTTGAGTGAAAATAAGAAAATGTAAAGTAATGAGAGTAAAACATGCACTTACCTAGTTAATGAATAAAATAATGTTACTCTTACTATAAATTATAATTTTACAAAAGTATTATCATTTATTACAATTATAATCTTAAATATGCTACTTAATTTTTCGTATTTTGAATCATATCTGCATCAACACATTTATACTTGCTAACGTAACTAAAAAAGTGGCACTCCGATGTTGGACCGGTACCTTAGTGGGCTATCCTCTTAAGTTGTTCAGGCCCATTGTTTCATTCGACATATGGATCCAGCAGGCCCTCTTGTTGACGCAACATCTAATAAGCCCAAAACGTAAAAACAACATAAATACCGACAGTTTGAAGTTTAATTACGAAAAATCCCAATATTTATATAATTACTGAAAATTCTAATTTTTGTCTATTGAAATATATAATTAGCTCCCGATACATCCAACGAATATACATTTTTTCCTTTGTAAAGATATATAATTATCTCTCAATAAATTCTTTTTTTCAATTTTGGGTCTGTCGAGATACATAATACATCCAACGAAGATACATTTTCCCTTGTAAAGATACATAATTAGCTTTCAATATATTTTTTCGGATTTTGGGTCTATTGAGATACATTATTAGCTACCCGATACACCTACGAAGATACATAATTAGTTGGAATTTTTTGTAATTACTTTGTAAGTATGAAAATTTGTGTAAATATGATAAGTTAAGGTTTATATCTATGTTATTTTTCTGTAAATTGAATTTTATTATTTTCGTGGTACATATTTTTATGATATTGTTACAAACTTTTAATTTTTAAACTACAGAAAGGAAATTTATAAAGTTTATTCGATGTTCATACAGACGAAAATGTTTTAAAAAGAAATAGTGACATATTAATTTTTGTTAAATGATTTTGAAGTAGATTTTCTCGATCAACTTAAAATCAAACCAAAAAAAAAAAAAGAGAACTTTGTTCATATTTCTTAATTATTTACGAATAACTAGAAGTTATCCACCTAAAACAAATAAACTTAGACCAAGGAACCACCAACAGACATAGCTTTGTCAATTAGTACTATAATAACAGCTATCGTTCCTAACGTGTTAGCCTAAAAATGAACCTAACACCTAACACTAATGATCGTTGTAATTAGACCAGAAAATTTTTCATTAATGTTATGTTTATCTTTGGACTTTGAACGAGTAGCTTCATTTGAAATAATAAAAATGGTTAATTAACCTACCCAATTCTAATTATAAGACAAGTAAGGTGCACGATGTTGAAACAAAAAAACAAGAGCAAGTTAGTTATTAAGGAAGAAAAGGGCTTAATCTTTTTATTAAATATTAGATTACTTTTTAAATTAAAGAATAACAAATAAATCTTTAGTGAATATTAGTAATTGGTATGTAAAAATGATAAGTAACATGCTATTATAAGCTAATCGATAATGTATATTTTCTTCTTCCTTTGCATAATTATAGGTTATAGCAAAACGTTTTCATGTTTAATTTGAGTGTAGTAAAAGGTGAATTGATTATCTCAATTAGTGTGTATCGAGGGTCGGGGGATTAATTATGGCTTTTGAAAATGCAATAACATAAAGCCAAAAAAGTTTCTAAGAAGCAATTGATTAGTAGTTATAATATACATGCTTGCTTATTCGCACTTCTCTGACACGACAATTTAGAACTAATTTATCTTTTTACATTTTGATTTGAGAGATTTATTATGAGAAGGGGATAAATATACAAGTTTTTATTAGAATTAGCTATTACTGTAACAATAATAGTATATTTAAAGGAAACTCATGAGTAAAATTTTGAAGTGATAAGATATTTTTTGATTTGTCTATGTCTTTTTGAGGTGGCAAAGTTATTTTCGATATACTTTTGGGTTAAAGAAATGCAATCAAAGTAAATATATATATATATATATATATATATATATATATTTTGTGAAATAACTAGATTAATAAAACAAATGAAGCAATAGTTAATAGTTAAAGTGGGGAATAACATATTATGTGATATATTAAATAAGGAGAGAATGAGAAAAGATCATTCGCTCCTTTCTCTCCCACATAAAAGTATGATAACACTCTGCTATCTATTATTATTTATATATCTAATTCTCAACCTTCATATCTTCTACATAAAATCATGTCCTTAATAAATGAAAATGTATATATCATGTCGTGTCTAATCATTTGTCCTTGTTCTTCAACTGACTAGCTATCTCTCTACTTCTTCCAAAACATGTTGTGCTATCTTTCACAACTTTTTACTTAGTGCATCCATGCACCCCTTCTTAATATGTTCGAATTATTTTTTAGTATCTCGTTATTTGCCACAAAGACAACCCTCACCTTATCCGATATAATTACATTTTCAATCCCATTTATCCTAATATGATAGAAAGAACTAACTATTTTGACTTATTTGATATAGTAAAATCCTGCCAAGCTTTTTTCTTGTTAAATTAAACATATTTTATTTAGACAGGTAACAAAGACAACTCTCATCTTATCATATATAATTTCATTTTCAACCCTATTTATTTGATATTGTAAAATCCTCCCAAGCTTTTTCTTGTTAAATTAATCATATTTTACTTAGATATATTCATCAAGTGTCAAAGTTTCAAATCCCACTATATCCCTCCTCTCCATAATCCTCTTAAAATACAAACCTATTTAATTAGGTAAATTTAAGAAGGAAGAGAATATATATTTTGCTTGTTCGGCTTCAAATGGTGCGGTTGGTGAGGGGAATGGAACAAATAATATTAAGATTTGTTTCTGACATTTCCAATTAACTAAAAAACAACAATAAGATGGGTTCTTTCTTTTGGTGGAAGATAAGACTAACCAATTTCACCAAATGTTAAATTGAAATTTGAAACAGTCCTTAAAATTATAATTTGTGCGTAGAACATTGGACCTGTCAAATCAGGTTGTGCCTCATACCTCTAGTTTTAATTTAAGTGTTGTGTTATCACGAAGTACAACATATTTACCCAATCAAATTATTTAGAAGATGTTTATAGATAATTATATTTAATAAATGTTTATAAATAACTTAAATAAATATAAGTGGCTTGCTATAATAATTTATACTCTTTTTAGTCAGTATACCAAAAAAAGATACTCTTTTATATTTATTTTATATATTTAACGACTTATTTTAAATCATAATTATTTTAATTTTTAAAATCTTTTTTTTTTATCATTAAGTTTCAAACTCAAACTCCACGAAATAGTAAATTGAGATGGAGGAATTATATTCTATTGATAATATACAGATTCACTAAACGACTAATATCTATAATTTAAATCCATATGTAACTTCCTTTGCTTCTACAACGATCATACCATCGCACGTGATCTAGAAATAGATTTAAAGTAACTTCAATGAATTTAATTTTTTATAGAAAATAAATTAATCTAAAATATAACATATGTTACTCGATAAAATACGTTAAACGACATCAATAAATATAACCTTTTAAAAATTGTTAGTGAATATTTGATAAAACCCTAATTAAAATTGAGATTTTACGTTATAGTGATAGTGTAATACTTTTTACTCTTTTTATGCAAATAGTAATATTACATGTTATAGCAAATTATTTATCGTTTTATTTAAAGTTACCAACTAACATTATTACCCGCAACTTAGAATTACTGCCTTTTACAATTTGACTTAACATAAAACTTTAGTTATACTTTAAAGGGTGAGAAAATTGCGGTGGGTGTCACGATAAATGGAGCATCTTCATAATTATTAAGCCATGTGAACTAAGCCCTTTTCATCTGCAATTTCTTTTACTTTTCAACCAGACCTTATATGCTCTTGATACATTAAATAATGTTTTTTTTTTCTCTTTTGGGATCTTAATAATACAGTGGTAAATATTTATCTATTCATAATTGAAGATTTTCGTTCTAGTTTTTGAATATGAGAGTTATGAGATCATCATCAATCAGAAGTAATTTATTCTTCAAAAGTGATACTTTTCGAGATAAATCTAAGGCATAATACATAAATAGAATTTTTAACTTAATATTAATATATTTAATTTTACCAATGCATAAGTAAGCCCTTGACTATACAAAAGTTGGATAAAAAATCATTTCAATCCTACCTGACAAAATGCGTGTATACATTCAAAACCACGCATGTCAGAGTTAAAATTGAAGTGTTTGTACAGTTAAAGGCCTACTTGTGCACTGACAAAGTTAAAAGTCATAAGTCATAGTTATAATGTGTTATTTTTATTAGGTGACAGCATCTGAGTGGATTACTAATCCACATAGTAGCAATTGAGTTTCATGCATGTAAGTTGGAGAATTGGAGTGTTTTATTTTTCAACTTTTATATAGTTAAAAGACTTACTTGTGCACTGACAAGTTAAAGGACATGGTTACAATTTGATATAAAGTTAAAAGGTCCTTTTTATATATTATGCCTAAATCTAAATTAGTCTACCCCCAACGAAACTAGATACCGAGTTAAAAACGAAAAAAATAAAAATAAAAACTGCAAAGCTGTACTGGATTATACTAGACAGCTGAAGCGATCACTGATGCGTGAATTCCGGGTTTGACATTATATCAACCATATTCCTTTCAGCTAAATCTTAGCAAGTTATCAACATTTTAATTACAGATTTGATCCCCTTTTGGGAAATGAGAACTAATTAAAGTTCCCCCCCCACCCCCCCCTTTTTCTCCTGGCGAAAAGTGAATTATCATCATCATATATAAGGTACGACTACTGTAATTTTATTATATTGAGGGGGAAGTTCATTTCATCGATTAAACTGTAAAAAAAAATTAATTTGTATTTACCTAATTATGTCTTTTATAAGTGCCTTTCTTCATGTCCATTTAAGTTTTTTTTTTTTTTTCTGTTGATAGTAATAACTTTGAAACTCTACATTTTATGATATCGTATTAAAGTAAGTGATTATTAGACGTTATTGTAGATCAATCTTATTATATATGTGGAAAAAGTTTAGCAAAAAACAGGAATTGATAAATCCAAGCAGCTATTGTACGAAGTACTACTACATGGAAGTTGCTTATTTAACCTTTTCCTAGAACTTTCTCTTTCTTCTTTGGTACCTTTCATGATGAATGGAATTCTTCTTTTATTTATCCCCATTTTAGCTTTCTCAAAGAAAATTATACTTATCTTTGAAAGTTATATACATACGTTATTAGTGACACAATGAACTCATAAAACTAAATGGAGTTGTTCAATTCAATTACTTTGATAATTACATTTTTAAAAAGATACTTATCTCCTTGAAATTTTTGTGATAATTATGATTTTGGTCTAGCCAAATATTCGAAATGCCGGAAGGAAGAAAGTCATGCCAATCATGTAAATTCAAAAATCAAAATTGTACCCGTGGCAACGTGTCACGCCATTTTTTTAAAAGTAACATTACGGAGTGTGTTGTGTATAAAGAAAAAGTTTTTTTACATGTAAATAAACAAGTTATCTACTTTATTTTTGGTGCTTGGTATATAAATAAAAAATAATATTATATATATATATAAAAAATATGACTTAATTTGTTTTCTTAAAGATGAATTTTTCTCTTGTTAAAAAAAAATTATTTTTTAAAGACAATAAAATAATATTTTTCACACCGTATAGGATTCCAACTATCATAATTTGACAAAAGTCATACTAATTTTGACAATTGTTTTGTCTAATAAAGTACTCATAAAAACGTGAAACTGAATTTAAAAAGGTTCCTAATTAATTAAAGTTTTGTTTGGTATGAGAATGACTAAACGAGAGAAATACCAATTAAAAATTAATGCAATTAAAGAATCCTATAAGTATGAACACACAAATCTGGCACAGTTTCTTCCTCGAGTCCTTTTAGTGGACCACTACTGCAAAATTACACGTGGCACAAATCCATACGTTAAAATAAAGCATCACCGATTATTCCTGAGCCACGTGGTCACGTGGTTCATTCAAAGAGAGGGTAATTTTGTCATTACACAGTCCTTACCGTCACACCAAAAAAAGACGTTGACGTTCTCTTCGATCCGTAAAACTGTTTTCCTTCACTTAATTTTTAATTTTTGCAGTTCCTAGAAGTGCAAATTTTGTGAACTGCGTGTTTTTCTGTGTGTGTTAGTGTCTTTTTTTTTTCTTTTTCTGTTAATTTTTTGATTGTTTAACGGAGAATTTGACGATGGAGGTAAGATTACTGTTATATAATTCGACAAAAATAATGTATTTTGGAGAATTGTGTGAAAGTTTTATGTGGTTTTTTTTACTTTATTCGACGCGTAAAGCTTCATATACATGTACTGAGATTCTGATAAGATGCTTTAGTAATCTATTTGCTTCAAATTCACACTTTTTTTTTAATCAGTTGAAGAAAAATGACTTTTCAGTTTTCAAGCTCTTTTTCTTTTTAATTTATATTTTTTTAACTCAACTTGTACGATTTTCTGAACATCGAATAATCCAGATCTAGTTCTTTTAATATATCTAATATCTAATAAGTTTATTTTTTCCTTTGCATTGTCATTTGTTAAATTATTTGCTAAAACTGAATTAAACTGATTTTTTTTAACCGTTAGGATGTTACTATTTTTAATGTGAGAATTTAATATTCAGATTATTCAACGTTACATTTTTTCTTTTAAATTTAATTCTCAGCACAAAGATTGAAGCAGAGAAAGTTGTGACCGTTGAATTGAAAACCCCTTATCTACCTCTGAGGTCCCTATTTTCTAGCGAAACAACAGAGAAGGTGAACAGTGAACTGTTTTGTATCAGCATTTGTAAATAAAATTTGTTGTTTTCTGTATTTGTATTCTATTACTTGAGTCGAGCTTCTATCGGAAATAGACTCTATATCTTTTGAGGTAGTGCTAAGGTTTGCGTAGTTGGATTTTGTTGTGTATTTGTATCCTATTTAATTGAGCTAAGAGTCTATCGGAAACTGTTTCTGTATTTACTGAGGTAGGAATAAGGTCTGCTTAGTGTGATTTTGTTGTGTATTTGTATTCTATATCGGTTTTGGGGTCCACCCATTGCTAAAGGTTCCAAGCTTCTGAGCTACTGTGGAAATTTCTTTAGAATAGTATTGTCACTTGCTGTTGAAGTATACTTGGGTCCCAATATTGGTCCCCGTTAAGCAAAGTAATGTGGATTGAGTTATGGCGCTTTTTATGGAATTTTTAGGTTTTGAATATTTGGTATTAAGGTTTTTAAGCAAAGTGCATAATCACAACTAACACGTGAAGTGACATACCTAATCGTGTGGTTAATTGTTTTAAGTACTTTCTATAGCTAGTTCAACTAGGGGGACAACTGTATATTTGGATTATTCAATAGCTACTGTATTTTATAGCAAGCACAACCACCATATCTGAAACATTCTGTCTTTCCTTTTTCTGTTGGGTGTTGGCAGCAGCAATATGAGGCAGTGAGAAGTTTTCGAGTTTTTACGCTTTCCTTGGGTGGCCCTTGAATCATGAGTGTGTTGTTGGCAATGTGATCGAGCGGTTACAAAGAGAGGAGGGGGATAAGATAGGCATGGGAGCTATTGGTGGGGAGGAGTTGAAGAAGTGGGAGAAAATGCAAGGGGCTGCATTGGGTGGTGAAGAGAAGATCCTGGTGTTGGTAAGGCTGAGGCCTTTAAGTGAAAAGGAAATCACGAGGAATGAAGTTTCAGATTGGGAGTGTATCAATGAGACCACCATCTTATATAGGAACAGTCTCCAGGAACGGTCTGGATTGCCAACAGCTTATACGTTCGGTAAGAAAATTTCCCATTTCAGTCTTTGCACTTAGACCTGATTGTTGTAAAACAAGGAATGGTTAATGAGAGGTAAAATGAGGGTTAGATCTGGATATTTTAGCTTGCAAACTCAGGCTGAGATCACTTCCTGGATTGGGCTGTTCTACTATGTAGAACCATATATATTTATTGGGGTAATTTCATTGGTAGCTCAAGTGCAATTAGTAAATGATTTACTAATGCTACACGTATCTTCTTGCTTTCTTTTCTGAGATTAGACAGGGTATATAGGGGTGATTGTTCAACAAGGGAAGTGTATGAGGGAGGAACAAAGGAGATTGCTCTTTCTGTTGTCAGCGGAATCAACTGTGAGTGTACCAGTCATATGCCTTTCACATTTTGTTGCAGCTTTGCTATTCATTTGATACCGTTACGATTACCTAAACATATTATGCAGCAACTATCTTTGCATATGGACAAACAAGCAGCGGAAAGACATACACAATGAATGGAATTACAGAGTTTACAGTCACGGACATATATGATTATATGCAAAGGGTAATTTAATGTTAACTGCCAAATCACCTCTTGGTCTGCATAGCATCACATTATATTCTCTGACTTGGAATGCTTAAGCAGTGCATGAGATAATACATCTATATTCGTTTGTTCTTTATTTGTTGCAAACATGATATTTCCTTCTCTTGTCCAGCACGAAGAAAGAGCTTTTGTTTTGAAGTTTTCTGCAATGGAGATCTACAATGAAGTTGTCCGAGACCTCCTCAGCTCAGATAGTTCTCCACTAAGGCTGCTTGACGATCCTGAGGTGAGTTTCTGTTGCTTGGTAATAATAGTGAGCACATGATGTTTTCTAATGATTCTGAGTTTTGTAGAAAGGTACCATTATTGAGAAACTCACAGAAGAAACTTTAAGGGATTGGGACCATCTGAAAGAGCTCTTGTCCATATGTGAAGGTAGTGCGAATCTCCAACTCCCCGCTTTAGTTTTGATCACAATATAGAAATTAGCACATATATATTTTTCTCCTGAATTTACAAGTTTCATGGCCTTTATTCAGCTCAAAGACAAATTGGCGAGACTTATCTTAATGAAAATAGCTCCAGGTCTCATCAAATTCTTAGACTGGTATTGTCTTCCTGTCCCTTTTTTTGATAAAGTCAGTATTGCCATGTTTTTATGTCTCTGTTCGCAAGGACCGGAACAGTAAAATACTATCATGGAATAGACATGTGTGAATCCTTCTGATACTTTTTTGTTCTTCTGTTTCAGACAATTGAAAGTTCAGCTCGTGAGTTTATAGGGAAGGACAACAAAACAACTCTTTCTGCCAGTGTGGTATGCATCAATTAGCTCACTGTAGGGGTTTATCATCATTCTCGACATGGACGCCTGAATTGCTGATGGAAAATCTATGACTTTTGTATGCAGAATTTTGTTGATCTGGCTGGAAGTGAACGTGCATCTCAGGCGCTGTCAGTTGGACAGAGACTGAAAGAAGGCTGTCATATTAATCGTAGTTTGTTGACTTTGGGAACGGTTATTCGCAAGCTAAGGTTGATTGCTTGTCTCTTACATCATCTTTCTAATAAAACATCTGGATTTGCTGCAGCTTAGCTACATGTCTGAATGGTCTCTTTAAACATCAATTCAGTTTTACTGTCCACATAGCAAGTTGGGGATTTTTTTTATCTTTTTCATTCTTTAGATTAGCTAAGATAAGCTTTATGGTATTGAATAGTGTTGCTACGTGAATTGTGTATGTTTAACAGTACATGTGTGTGCATTCAATTCATCTTTTCCACTACGTTATTGTTGAAGCTTCGCTGCATGTAACGACTTACCTTAATTGCAGCAAGGGAAGACATGGGCATGTCAATTACCGAGATTCTAAGCTAACTCGTATCCTTCAACCTGCTTTGGGGGGCAATGCCAGAACTGCCATAATCTGTACCTTGAGTCCTGCCCGAAGCCATGTAGAGCAATCTCGAAACACACTTCTATTTGCCTGTTGTGCCAAAGAAGTGACCACTAATGCACAAGTCAATGTTGTAATGTCTGACAAGGCGTTGGTGAAGCATTTGCAGAAAGAATTGGCCAGATTAGAGAGTGAATTAAAAACCCCCACAACTACTTGTGATCATGTGGTATTGCTGAGAAAGAAAGACCAGCAGATTGAAAAGGCGAGTACACTTTCCTATTGTTGCATCTTCTGGAAACTTAGCAGCTACTAGCTTTTGGATTGGTTAGCACGGGCATTTGAATTGATGAAATGAACCAATTGCCAATCTATTTCCCGTTCATGCAAAGGCTTTTATCTAACTTCCGATTTCACTTATTGTTCGCTCAGTTATTTGCATTTAATTTGTCAAAGCGTCCTTGCTTCATGTTACAGCAAAAAATTCCTGAGGGTTATATAAATTGAAATTTTTTTAATTCCCAATTTTATCTGTCCATCTGAAAAATTGTTGGTTCCACAGTTGTATTAAAATGGAGTTCAATTAGACGTGACATTTGTTCGTTCATAGAATGCTTACATAGTTTATCTGGTAAAAATCTGCAGCTAGAGAAAGAAGTGAGGGAACTAACTAAGCAACGTGATCTTGCTCAATCGCGGGTTGAAGATTTGCTGCGGACGCTTAAAAGTGATAAAACCTCCAGCCAAAAGGTTTGTAGTATTAAGTAACCTGTTGAATTATCCATTAGAGATGTTCCTTTATCTGTTACTTATTTTTCTCAATTTTTAGGATATATCAAGTCTACCTTCTGAAGGGAACACATATGAAGATGAAAGCTCTGTGTCTTGCTCATCAGCTGTAGCGGAGTCTTACATCAGAGACAATGAAAGTGATGCTACATCCTATGCTGTGCCTGCTGCTGATCAACGGCAGAGGGGCAAAGAATCTGCAAATTTGACAGGAGAAGATTCTGATGACCATTGCAAGGAAGTTCGATGTATTGAGATGGATGAGTCTAGTGAAAAGCAAACCTTTGAATCTATCAGCTTGTCAAACACCGAGTATGGAGTAAGAATGTCAATGCCTCCTGCTTCCAGTATCAGACATTCTGACCTCCAACAGCAATCGCCAGTTTTACTTGGACAAGCAAGCAGCACCAGCAGTCGTTCTCTTCACGGGGCCTGGGAGCAGAAAATGCAAGATATCCAGAATACGATCAATTCACTTGTCAGACCTTTCCCTGATGACTCTTCACCTGCCCTTTCAACAAGTATGTCAGGTTCCAGAAGCCGGAAATTAACAAGAAGCAGGAGTTGTAGAGCTAATTTTATGATTGGCTCACTTTCACCCGACTCTAAGACAGTTGAAGAAAACCAGACCACCCCACCTAATGTGCTAGATAAGGATTTTCTTGGAAGAGAACGGAAGCACTGGAAACTTCCTCTATTAATTTATGGAGCAAACAGACCTAAATTATCGAGAAATAATTCACAGTCTTCCATTGGTAGTGCTTTCGTTGATGGGAGTATTGCCCCTGGAGATGAGGATATCCCTAGTGTTGACAATTTTGTGGCAGGTCTTAAGGAGATGGCTAAGCTTGATTATGATAATCAACTTCATGATAAGGTTTGAACTATTCTTGGTTCCGGCTGTATGTTTTAAGTTGCTCGCTTTTTTCTGCTTGTGTGTTTATTATATGCATGGGATTACTGGCACATGTTACAGCATTTGGTTTCGGTTCATTTTACTTTGGTCAATTTGATGACATACTGCTTGCATGATAAGTTTTTGCCCTTGATCTGTTCTTGCTTTCTCTTATTTTTGGGCGGGCATGACGGTGCAACTGTGTTAACCAATGCAAAAATAACTATTCGGATTGAATTATGCGTATATAGATATCAAATTTAGAGTATTGTGTAAGCTATTTTTGGGCGATGATTTGTTTAGTAAGCATCAAGTTTATAACTTGGCGGAACTTGGTTTATGTCACACTTTTGTTGCACTGCATGTATATTGTCTATGTTAGGCTCAGGAGGCTGGAAAGTCAAAACGGAGCGTCAAAAGTGTTGGAGTGGACCCGATGCTGGACTCGTTGGAGGTTCCTTCAGATTGGCCTCTTGAATTTGTAAGGCTACAGAAAATGATTATTGGTCTATGGCAAACTTGCCATATTTCATTGATCCACAGGACATACTTCTTCCTGCTGTTTAAAGGTGAGCGTATGGATTCTATTTACATGGAGGTAGAAGTAAGAAGACTTTCCTTCCTCAAGGAAATACTTTCAAATGGAAATTCAGCTGTGCAAGGCGGTCAGACAATCACGGTTGCATCAAGGTAAATTCTCTACCTTGCTTCTCTCAGATTCCTGTTCCCGTCCCAATTTTTGATGTGCGTATGCTCTTGGCTGTGTGTACTTTAAGTGAAGTTTCAATTTGATGCCGTTTTAAATCTTCTACAACCACATAGACTGGAAATACTAGCTTAAAGTTGACGCATAACCTGGTATCATGACAATTTTGTAAATGCCATCTCTGCAGCACCTGCTAATATGATTCATTATCATTCTTATTTAACAGCCTCAAAGCTCTTAAACGCGAGAGAGATATGCTCAGTAGGCTCATATATAAAAGGTTACCGGGATCTGAAAGAAATGAAATATATCAGAAATGGGGCATAAGTTTAAACTCTAAAAGGAGGAGACAACAACTGGTTCATCGTCTTTGGAATGACACAGTTCTGAATCATGTGATGGAGAGTGCTACCATTGTTGCCAAGCTGATTGGGTTCTCTGATCAGGGTCCGGCCCTCAAGGAGATGTTTGGGCTTAGCATTACACCTCCCCGGAAGAGCAGGAGATCTTTTGGCTGGAAGAACAGTATGGCATCCCTTATCTGAGAAAGTTCAGTAGGAAAAGAAACATATAGGTGAAATTAGCAATAGTGTCTTATTATGTATGGAATTGGATTCCATACATGTCATTAATTCACTGATTAGGATTGTATGGTCTCGTTTATTAGTTTACATAGGTATGTGTAATACTACTCTGGGAATCAGTTATAATTTGTCGCTTCATATTTGATAGTGGTGGATAGTAATAGATAATGCTTTTGTTTAGTCTGTAGTTCTGCATCGACCATATTTTATCAGGTATGTTTTTGACAATCTAACTCTGGAATTGGAGAAAGTGTTCCTATTATTTTTAGTATTTTTCTTTGGCATATGATGTTATTATGAAACCAATTACTGTTATCAGATCCATACAAACCATAATTCATTTTCTATGTTGACTTAACACAGTTTGTTCATATCATCATCTCAAATAACCAGTCGAGCTATTGGCTAAGGGGAGTTGTTTTATGTATAACTGAAATATATATTGTGGAGTGAAGTTTGAATTGAAGTTTCAACGTGCATTTGATCATCTTTAACCAAATAAACTTTCTTTCTAATCCCAAATTATGCAGTATCTTTATTGTTGATGTTCATTATCACTATCACAACCATTATCCTATATAAAGATAAGTTTGACACAGAATTATTATTTTTACAGTAATAAACAAGATATACTAGACTAAGATTCTAACACAATATTTTGATAAAAATTTCTAATAACATAATTACTAGCTACTACAATTCGTCAATTACAAATAGTTGCGAAGATATATTCAATTATGTCGGGAGATGAGTAAAGAGTCTATTATAAACAACCCTCTGCTTCGTGGGAGTAATGTATGCATACACACTATACTCTCCCATCCTAGTTGTGAGACTAAAAAGAATAAGTTTGTTTTCGTGGGTAACAAAGGTAGGAGACTAGAGACATCTTATATTAGCAAAGAGTTACAAATTCGAAGAATAATTTATATACATTATTATTAAGAAAAATTATAAATAATTAAACACTTACTCCAACATAATAATAGTAAAAAATACTTAGGTAAAACACCAAATAAAAATGAAACCCTATAAAATGATTTGTTTTTATTTAGTAAAGCGTGTGGAACGACGTCGTAATGGAGTAGCTTAGCTTTGAACAGAAAGATCCAGAACGGGAGAGAGGTCCAAGTAAACATCAGAGAGTAAAGAAAGAGAGTGAGAGATTGAGAAAGCGATGAGCGGAATAACATCGGCATCGTTCTTAGCTCGACGTGCGGCGCAGAGGGAGAGGGTTCGGATCCTCTACAGGCGCGCTCTCCGAGACACTCTTAATTGGGCCGTACATCGTCATCTCTTCTATCCTGATGTATAACTTCTTTCTCCTCCTCATTTCTAGGGTTTCCCCCATTGATTCCATTTTAATACATTCCCTTCGTACGATCTCTATATATTCATTTGTTCGATTTAATTATTTGCTTATTCATTTGTTTGTTTGTTTCAGGCGGATGCCCTAAGAGAGAGATTTGAGGCCAACAGAAAAGTGGTTTGTTTCCATTTTCCTTCTATTTTTTTTCCTTTTTATGTGATTTTTTATGCTTTCCAGGGGGATTTTTTATGGTGAGGATTGTATGATTTTCAGCGCGGTGTTAGGAGTGAAGTTTATATGTTATGGTTTTATACGGAGCGAATTTTTCATGTATAATGTTTTTAATGATGATGTCTGTGTCAAACAATGAATTCACCTTTAGTGAAGTATCAAATAAAATTCAGAAGTATTTGTCAGGTGTCAAATACAAATGACAATATGACAGAAGTATTTGTGAAGCTTAATAAATTTATCTTCCTTCTTATTTTTCGTTTTTATGCTTGTTAGCACGCTAGTTATAGGAAAAATATCATTTTTTCTATTAAGGATTGTATGTATTTAGCTCAGTGTTGGAATTGAAGTTTGTATGGTGTGTTTATTCAGAGATGTTCATGTGTAATGTTTTGATGATGTCTGTATCAGTAAAAGGATTCTCCTTTGGTGAAGTATCAAATACAAGTGATAGAAGTATTTGTGGAACTTAAGAAATCTATTTTAGACTGTAAGAGTTCTCAGCTATTCATTTCATTCTTCTTTTTCCTTGTCTTTGTTGTGATTTTTTTGTGTACTAGCACATTTTGGAGAAGAGAAATTGTTATTTTCTGGCACGATTACAAGTTTTTAGCTCGATATTTGGACTAAAGTTTATATGGTTGCTGTTAAACTGAGTATAAATAAAAAACTCCTTTTTCGTGCACTATTCGTATCTGAAATGACATGAGTTCAATGTTGCGCCGATTCTGCTGTACTATAAGAATAAATAGTCCCTGTTTAAGTTTTGTCTCAGTTTAAAATATGTTGAGAATGTTAATTTTTGGAATTGAGCACTCTGTGTTAAGGTTCTTTACGGATAGATATGACTCTACCACTCATAGTCTCATCTTAGTGATGGCTAATTTCATGGCCAAATGAATGAGGACTGCATTTTCAACAAGTGAAATTGTATTCATGTATCTGTTAACCATTTTGTGTATTAGGTTTGACTTTTTGTTGTTTTATGTGTTATTTCATCTTCTTCTGTTTTGGTTTGTCTTCATTCAGGAAGATATTGAAACTATTGATAGACTTATAGCTGATGGTGAAGCATCCTATAATAAGTGGCGCCACCCTGATCCTTACATTGGTATGTTTGTTTATGAGTTTCGTAACAAACAACATCTATGCCTCCATTCCAAGCAAGTTGAAGTTTGCTATATGAATCCTCACTGTCTATGTATTCTCTATGAGTTCTTTTGCTATCAGTAAGCTGAATTTTCAACCCAATGAACCAAACATGTTAAGGTTATGATTTCGGAGTCTGTATTATATGAGAAGCAGGTGCTGAATTGAACTAGGTCCCAAGGTTTCGGGTTTTGGTCTAGTGGCAAGAGCGCAACTAGTAATGTGTGAATTGGGCGCACATCACAGATTGAAGCCTGGTATTCTGACATAATAAAAAACAACCTGGTATTTTGAGTGGAGGGGGATAGATGATAGAGCCCACTTTCTGCCGAATTTCTAACCGCGCGCTACTGGCCAGCAGGGATCTTTCATCTATCAAGAAGAAGTGCTGTATAGAAACTTCTATTAAAAATTATAGCCGGCATAAGTTCTGTTGACATACTTGATATCCTCCAAACATTTGGGGGTGCTAAGTTCTTGGATTCCAGGAGTATAGCTTTTAATGTGAAAGAAAGACTGCCTCTAACGACTAATCATAAAATGTCTAGTGGATCAAGAGAAAAAAAAAAGAAGAACAGAAAAATATCTACAGGATACATCAACAACAACAACAAACCTAGTGTATTTCCACATAGTGAGGTCTGGGGAGGGTAAGATGTACGCAGTCCATACCTCTACCTCTAAAGAAGTAGAAAGGCTGTTTCCGATAGACCCCCGGCTCGAGACACGGAATACTACACAAATACATAGTAAAGCATGGAACAAGATGGCATAACATAAATACGACACCCACAAGTAATAGAAAACAGAGAAAAGTGAACATATTCGTAATAAAGCATGAAACAAGGTATCATAACAAGAATAATACCCCCACCCAGTAATTCCCTACACTAGCGACCCAAACTGACCCTAGCTTTCTGCCCTAATTCGCGTCCTCCAGATCTTCCTATCTAGGGTCATGTCCTCAGTGAGCTGTAAATGCTCTATGTCCCGCCTAATCACCTCTCCCCAGTACTTCTTTGGCCTACCCCTACCCCGCCTAAAACCATCCAAAGCTAGCCTCTCACACCTACGAACCGGGGCCTCCATGCCCCTCCTCATCACGTGTTCGAACCATCTCAATCGAACTTCCCGCATCTTATTCTCCACTGGAGTCATACCAACCTTCTCCCTGATAGTCTCATTCCGAACTCTATCCCCCCTAGTCAGCCCACACATCCAACGCAACATCCGCATTTCCGCCACCTTCATTTTTTGAATGTGGGAGTTCTTAACTGGCCAATACTCCGCTCCATACAACATGGCCGGACGGACTGCCACCCTGTAGAATTTGCCTTTAAGCTTGGGCGGCACCTTCTTATCACAAGCGAGCTTCCACTTCATCCATCCCGCCCCAATACGGTGCGAGACATCCTCGTCAATCTCACCGTTACCCTGAATCACTACCACCTCATTCTCCAGCCTCACATCATTAAACTTGCATTCCAAATACTCTGTCTTGCTCCTACTCAACCTGAACCCTTTAGACTCAAGAGTTTGTCTCCACACCTCTAATTTATCATTCACATCCCCCCGCGTCTCATCAATCAAAACTACATCATCTGCAAAAGCATACACCAAGGCGTCTCCTTGAATACGCCGTGTCAACACATCCATCACCAAAGCAAACAAAAAGGGACTAAGAGTAGATCTCTGATGCAATCCTGTCAAGACAGTAAAATGCTCTGAGTCTCTTCCCGCCGTCCTCACCTGAGTTTTAGCTCCATCATACATGTCCTTAATTGCTCTGATATATGCCACCGGGAATCCACTCACCTCTAAGCATCTCCAAAGCACCTCCCTGGGGACTTTGTTGTATGCCTTTTCCAAGTCGATAAACACATGTGCAGGTCCTTCTTCCTTTCCCTATACTGTTCCACCAGCCTCCGTACCAGGTGAATTGCCTCCGTCGTCGAGCGGCCAGGCATAAATCCAAACTGGTTCTCCGAAATAGACACTATCCGTCTCAGCCTCACCTCGACCACTCTCTCCCAAATCTTCATAGAGTGACTCAATAACTTAATACCCTTATAGTTATTGCAACTCTGAATGTCACCCTTGTTTTTATAAAGAGAGATCATAGTACTCCACCTCCAAGCCTCGGGCATTTTCGTCGTCTTGAAAATTTTGTTAAACAATCCAGTCAACCACCTTAAACCAGCCTCGCCAAAAAACTTCCAAAAATCCACCGGTATCTCATCAGGTCCCGTCACTCTACCCCTTCGCATCCTGCGAACAACCTCTCTAACCTCCTCTACATTAAAACGTCTACAATATCTAAAATCCCGACACTCCTCTGAGTGCTCCAGCTCCCCTAACACAATAGCTCTATCCCCTTCGTCATTCAAGAGCCTATGAAAATACGACTGCCTTCTATTCTTAATGTGGCCGTCCTCCACCAACACTGTACCGTCCTCCCCCTTAATGCACTTCACCTGGTCGAGGTAACGACCCTTCCTCTCCCTAGCCTTAGCGAGTCTAAACAACTTTTTTTTCCCTCCTTTCTCCTGTAACCCCGCATACAAGCTCTCAAAAGCTGCCGTCTTAGCCGCCGTAACTTCTAACTTAGCCTCCTTCCTAGTTAACTTGTACTCTTTCCTGTTTACTCGCTTCTCTTCTTCGTCCTTACTCTCAACCAACTTAGCATACGCCCCTTTCTTGGTCTCCACTTTCTTCTTAATCTCTTCATTCCACCACCAATTCCCCCGATGATGCCCGACCCGGCCCCTAGAAAAACCCAACACCTCACTAGCATTCTCCCTGTTGCACCTTGCCACCTTATCCCACATACTATCAACGTCCCCCCTACACTCCCACACCCCCATTCCCGCCAACTTCTCCCCTATCTCCTACGCATTCACTGGCGTCAAGCCGCCCCACTTAATTTTAGGCCTACACTCCTTACCCTTTCTCTTCCTATCCTTCCTTATACCCAAATCCATAACCAAGAGCCTATGCTGGGTCGAAAGATTTTCACTCGGAATGACCTTACAATCCTTACACAACACCCTATCCCCTTTCCTAAGCAACAAAAAGTCAATCTGGGTCTTGGCTATCGCGCTTCGGAAGGTGATCATCCTTCTTCGGGAAGCCCGAGTTCACCACCACCAGCCTAAAGGACCTCGCAAAATCCAATAGAGTAGCCCCCTCTTCATTTCTTTCCCCAAAACCGAAACCACCATGCACATCACCAAAGCCTCCCGGTAACCCCCCGATGTGCCCATTGAAATCTCCTGCTACAACAATCTTCTTCGAGCTAGGCACGCCTTTCACCACCTCATCCAAAGCCTCCCAAAACCGCATCTTTTCCTCCCCATCCAAGCCTACTTGCGGCGCATAAGCACTACACACGTTCAGGGTAAACCCCCCAATGACCAACTTAATAGTCATCAACCTATCGCTGATCCTCTTTACCTCTACTACCTGACCTCTAAGCTCTTCATCTACTAAGATGCCAACTCCATTCCTACGCCTCTCGCTCCCAGAGCACCAAAGCTTGTAACCGTCCACATCCCTAGCCTTAGACCCTACCCACTTGGTCTCTTGAACACACGCAATATTAATCCTCCTCTTTCTAAGAATCTTCACAAGCTCTATGGACTTACCCTGAAGAGTCCCTATATTCCAAGACCCAACCCTCAGCCTACCATCTCTATCCACACGTCTTCCTCTACTGCCCCTGAGGCCAAACCTTGGCCTCCCTCCCACCCCCGCCCCCACAATGGCCCCCCGCCCCAACCCCCTCGGACATGACCCTATCCAACCATCAATGCCCACAGCCACTACTACAAGAAAATATAAGAAAATCTAAACAATGGTAGTAACAAAGCAGCAGCAGGAAATACAAGGCTCACACAAATTAGAAGAAATAATCAAGAAACAAAACTAAACTCAAATAGGGAGAAAAAACAAAACCGCGTTAAGGACAAAACTAACAGTAAGAAAAATAGAGCACACTAATGGCCTGGCACCAAGGAAAAGACAAGGAGCAAAATAATAGAAAGGAATCAAACTATATAAAGTTATGAAAGAACCAAAGTTTGGATGTCACCGGGACGTCTCCGTGCTGCTGATCCGGCAATGTTGGTGTTAAAAAGTGTTTGCCGGGATAAGGTCGACGGGAAAGAGGCCGCTGGTTACGTCGCCGGAATGTCCCCGGAGATTCGCCGAAGCGGTGGACAATAAAATCTCCAAATTAGCTTCCGAATGTTTTCGATTGATGAAGAAGAGAATAAAGCAGTTTCGGAATCTCAATAGGTACCAAATCTCGACTATCAACCAAATCGAACACGAAAATATCCCGAACAAAAGATTAATTTGAACGAACACGAAGATCCAATGAACAGCCCGAAGCAGAAATAACGAAAATCCAGAAGAAAACCGTATTCGGTTTCGCCGGAACAGTATCGATGAAGAGAGGCTGCCGGTTTTCTTCTCTGTTGAAACAGGAAAACACCTTTTTGAGCTATCCCCGATGGCAAGAGAGAGCTTGCGAACCGGCAACACTTGAGTTCGACGAGAAATAACAGAATTCAGAGAGAGCTGCAAAGGGCAAAACTGACAAAAAGGAGGCTGGTTTCCGGCGAATTTCAATATTTCTCGCCGGAGTTGCCTGAAAACGATCTAAAAGCAGCCAGTCCGGCGACTGGTTCGCCGTTAAACTCAAACCCGCTGTTAAACTCAAACTCATCTGAAATTTTATATTCTTTGAAGATGCTATCTGATAAATGATTCCCTTACTTCTTGTCCTACTTACCTCTGTATGTTTCCTTGTTTATGTTTTTTTGTTCACACAACTTTTGTTAAATATTGAACAGCAGCAAACATCTGGCACTGTTAATTTTTTTCTAATGTTAATGGATACTAAAGGGACATGCGTAAAACCAACTAATTATTAGATCTTGAAAGAAAATGGTCTTTGTTTTTTTGACACACTTCAGATATGTGATGAGTTGTGGACACCTGAAAAGTTGAATGAGCTCTTTTATGCATTAAGACTTCTGGTAATAGTTTTTGTCATTTGTTGTTGAGCAGTTCCATGGGCACCTGGTGGTTCCAAGTTCAACAGAAATCCAGTGCCGCCAGAAGGGGTAATTCGCTTAAAACATTTATTTGCATCTTGTTCAATGTGTCAGTTTATGCTAGTTGCTCACATCGTCCACATTCAGTGTCAGTTTACACTAGTTGCTTAAGCCATTTGCTTTCTTTTTTGGTTAGTCTATGCAAATACAATCTGGAGTAATCTTCAACTGTCAATTTTTTACCTGTTTAGTATGTGCTAATTCATTTTTTTCTGGCAATGTCTGGACATGAGTTGATCTTTATTTTGTCATCGTGAATTGCTATCTGAAATTTTATCGTTATTTTCCTAGATTCATATGACTACAACGGGTGGTTTTGGTCAATTATATTCACAATTCATGAGGAATTTTTTGCTTCATTTTAAACATTTTGTTCAGGTTAAAATAGTTAATAAACTGTCAAAAGAGAGAATTATCAAAAAATTGTCGCTTTGCTTCATTTTAAACAATTTCCCATATTAAAATAGTTAAATATTGAACTGTCAAAAAGATGTCATCAATGTCATGGGAATACATTGTCATACTTACTGGCACTACTGTTAATTATATCTACGGCGGTAGTAAGTAAAGCAAGACAAGGATATTGTGATGAAAGGAGTACTTTGATTTTCTAGGCCCGTACAAGTTTGTTTTCTTTTTTGACCCAGCTTAATCATTAAGGTAAAAGTTGAGTTTCTTCGACTAGCGAACAATTTTTATTAAAAAAACTATCCAAAGGATGCTGCATTGGCACGCATTCTTTCTTGCTCAGAGATATGTGCATCAACCCAGAAACAGAATCGCATATTAATGGGTTATCCTTTTATATTAACCAATCCCAATTTGTCTGATATGATAATCAACATGGCCTCCAATCTTTGCATCTCATGCTTTGGCATAGCCTATGCTCTTCCGTTTTCACCCTGAACCTGTTAACATCCATTTCTTGCAATGCCATCCAATGCCAGAAGCCTTCTGTCTCTGTCTCTTCTGCTACGGGCATGTCAAGTTGTACATCAGAATCTTCCCCATCACTATAACAGTCTGCCAGTCCTTGGGCATTGTTTTCCCCTATATTTAGGTGTTCAACAATAGCAAGATGACACTTCTCATTGTAATTGTCTAATTGATACCGACCTCTGTGCTCGTTCAATTTTTTAAAATTTTTTATATCATATTATGCAGTTCCCTGTCTTGTCAGTTTTCAGGATGGGTTGCTGCCATGTTTATGGTTGTCCCTATTTCCCATTTCCTTCTCGGGGGATCCACTCAGCCACATTTCCATTTATTTCCTTCATCTTGGAGTAATGTCAATTGGGAGTAGTAGTGGTCCAAAAAATTAGTGTTGGAGCGGGTTAGATGTGGATTGATGTTGGTCCAAATGTTACACCTACCTCTATGCTCTCTCTCTTCCCTGACCCACTTAACCTATCTCAGTGTGTAAATAAATAAGTGATCTGAATCCAGATCTCATACATTTAAGGATCATGTTTGACCCTAAAAGAGTATCCCTACGAGGGAGCCGGAACAACAAAATAAAAGAAGGGTAAAACTTGTTGGATTTTTGTATGGTCCAAATGCAATCACTTTGATGTCTTTTGGACAATGAAGTTACACTACAACTGTATTAGTTTACCTTTTTTGTTGTATAGCTCCTAAATGACACGGAAACCATGATAGAGTTCATTAGCTCCCCACAGAATCGACAATACTTTTGTTTCTTTGCTTTTTGTATCATGTTTTAAATACTGCAGCACCAAGTTAGTGCTGCTGATCATTAAATTACTATTTACCTTTAACAAAAGAAAAAAAGTTAATTTGGTGTCACGTGCCACTCAAATTCTTCTATTCTTGTGATGCGCAGATTTTATGGATCCTTTAATGTTTAATAACTCGTTGGGTCTTGATGCAGATTGAGATAGTGTATGACTACGGCAAGGAAGAGGCTGAACTAGTATGATATTCTCCCATGAAATGAATAAAAGGTAGAAACATGTCCAACTCGTTCGTGATGCTCAATAGTCTCATCATTTTTATCTCTTCTGTTGCTTCCCCCCACCCCCAACAACTGAAAAGACACCTTAATCATCATGTAGCATCTTAGAAGAATATTTTGGCCGATTTTTGGAAAATCTTGAACTAGTGAAGTATTTTCAGCACTCTAGCATACGCCATCTGTCATGAAGTGCAAGTATTTTCGGTGCCGTTTATGTTTCTAACCTTAAAAATATCAGCGACTCAAACTAAATAATGTCTTTTGACTGATGTTTCATATATTTGGTGGCAGATTCTGAAAGTGCAGCGTGCAAGGAGAGTCGCATCCAGTCTTATCTTCTTCTTTTTTTAAAGTGATTCCATCTGCTTCACTAACTTTGAACTATGAGACGTTACATATGTCTTCCGTTTCCATGTTTAGAGAAATGGGAGTACTTATGGTCTCGTAAATTTGATCGTTTAGTAGGTGTGAGCTACAGACTAAGAATTGCAAAAATAAACGTCAGATTTTGTTTTGAAATAGATAAATGAGATGATTTGTTTGGATTGCAATTTATTGGGTTTCAGTAATATATGATTCATGTCTTTACCATTTTTTTCATTTGAGATGTGTCAGGAGCCGTCACTAATATATTGTTTGAAAAATTTATTGTTAAAAAAACTCGTAAACCTGCCTTTTATCCTAAAATAAAATGACCGACAAATAGCGCTATCCAATTTGTTCTGCCTTTGTTTGGCAGATAGGAGGAATAGGTCCGTTGGTAACTTCTTTCTTGAAATTGTTTTCGGATCAGAAGGGAGTAATATAGTCATTCATAGCTGAGGAAGCACTAAAAAGGAATATAATTTTCCAACACATCAGTCAACATTAGATTGAAAAATGACTGCTTCAAATTAGCTGCACATTTAGATGGCTGGGTTTTGTTTTCTTCGGCTTCGGTGAACTGTGCATTCTTTCATGGCAGCAAGCCAGAATGTCAAGTGCTTTTTATATGTAAAATAACCAGTGAGATCATTGTCAATTTGTCAGTAGATCTAAAATTCGTAATCTTTTGCCAGCCTTTAGATTAAAGGATCTTCAAATGGAACTTCTCCCAAATAAAACCCGAAAATGGCTCTCACGGGAAAAAAATTGCTAGTTTGAACGATAACCAACTCGTTCCACCCCGGTCCCTGCAGGCTTCCCAAGATGTATCGATATTCAAATTAATTACACTCAAGTCAAGTTTAACACTACACAAGAGAGGGTTCATTCGACTACATATGTGACTCCTTGGAAAACGTCCTGATGCACCATATCATGTTTGCTGATGACGTATCCTTGAACAACAAATGAATGCAAGAAATTGTCCAACCAGAAATCATCCTTTCAAATGCACTTTTCACAACCTATGAGATAGACCTATCAGCTCTGGATTATGAAAGATGAACGATTCACCCTCTTCAGAAGACATGTTATATGTTGTGTTGCATGTTCCATATGAACGAGCAAACTCATTTCTATGCACTACGTATGTATCACAATGTCTACACAACAAGATTAATTTATGACTGAAGGCAGTAATAGGCAGAACATTAAACATCACAACTGATTATTCTTCAGTCAGAGTACAGTGTCATATACCAATTCAAATATCTATTACTTATAGAGAGTAAAGAGGAGATAATCCCGGGCCCTTTGTACAATTGCACTCTTTAGCCTTTACTTCGAATCTGTGAGTACATCATTACATATATACCCAAGCACGAGTAGTAAGTCAACTAACTGTCACTTAAGAAAGGTGTCGATCTCTCTCACAAGTTGATCTAATGAGATGTAAAACTGTCGATAGGAGAGAAATCTCTTGCTCAGCTTCAATTTTAAAAGAAATCAGGAGGATGGATGTCGAACACACTGAAACATGACGTTCAATGTTGAAAGCTGCAGAATTCTCTCTTGCACAGCAAATTGCCCCCCCCCCCCCCCACCCAAAACCCAAATATGCACATATATGAACAGTTCTTTCGTCTGCCACAAATGGCTGGGTTCTACAACTACAGATGCACCCTTAGAGCCAGCAACTACTACTGGTAATATGAAGAAAAGCAAATTCATATCCTTGTTTCTCCAATTTTTATATATTTCAATTGGAATCTCACACTATCTAGCTCATACACTAAAACAACACGAGACTATATTGGCAAATAAAGTCATATGAACTAATATCAACCAAAGAAAGCAGATACACATCGCACCACAATATATCCTCCTGGAGGATGATTAGAGCAAAAAGTATATCTTGCACCCCAGATCTTTGAAACGGAGATGCTGATTTCTATGAAGTGAGTTTTTTTATTGATGAGCAAGAAAAATGAGCAGCATCTGAACTAATCCCATGTTGGATATTCAGGTGTCTGTACTAAAATTGCCTATTTGTAGCAAAGCATAACAATACCAAATCCATATAAAATTTGAACGTTTGCATTAGGTGGACGGTTAAGATGATAAAAATAGCCAAACTACAATTTACATAGCTAACGAAAAACAACAAGAAGCAACATACACAGTGTAACCCCACACCCCTACCTCGTATAGATAGATAGAGGTTGTTTTATGATAAACCCTCAGCTTAACGATACTAAATTGGGATTGAGGATTAGTTGAGTAGAGTTTTCACATCAAATAACCAAAAGTGAGTTTTGATAAAGCACCTATTTTAATCACAGAAATGTAAATTCAGCTCTTATTCTAAAGTGCGATATGATAATAACTTTGTATGGAAATAGCAATAGAGCTAGTAGCTGAACAAAGCAATCAAAACACAATTGGTCTACACGTCTTGAGAAGTGAACACATTCATTCATAAGAAGAACATAATTAAGCAAGACTAGATGAGTTTGAAAGGAAGAGGCCAAGGGGTAGACCTGGGAACCTCAACTTTATCTTTGATGCGTTCGATTTTCTTATCCTTTTGGGGCCTTGAATTGCCATACGAACCTTTGAATCTCTTCCCTTTCTTCGTTCTCTTGTCCCCTCGCCCGCAAACCATCGGACCTCCAATCGCCGCTGAAGATGAATATCCCATACGTTGTGACATCATCATCACCGTCATTCTCCTCGCTGCTGAGATGCACCACTGTGTAATCGCCATTTCCCGGTACCTTACTACCCGTTCACTCCCTTTCTACCGTACTGATTAAACCCTAGACCCGAAAATGAAAAAGAAAATAGAAGGGGGAATATGATAGAATGGTCTGATTCTCTGATTAATGCTTTTACGATTTTTTTTATTAATTATTTTGAATTATTGGGGCAAGTTTATTATTAATTCTTTTCTTTTCTTTTCTTTTCTTTTTTTTTTTTATGTTTGGGACTTTAGAAAATTAAAATAAATCAATTTTCTGATGTTCAATTGACCGAAAATATATTTTTTTTTTCTACTAAAATGAAAATAATAAGCTGCCACACCCAATAATATTTAGACATAGGCCACTTTTTACACCATTGATTTTAATGCAGAAATAAATTCTTCAAGAAAATGTCCTCAGTTAAAATGCAGAAATACTCCCAGAAATCGTTCATGAATTTATATATATAAGAATTTGAACTTCAAAAACTGTCTACATATTTGGAAATTCACTAAATTTTCATACCTAAATTATAAAAATTTGAACATGTAATTGACTGACCATTCCAACGTGTAATGTCGCTAGTTAATCGAACCAAGAAAGATGGTAACTGCTGCTCGTGCACCAAGTTGCATCATCAGAGTTGTTCCTATACTGAGGCAAATTTTTTGAATTATACCAAACTCAACTTATCTCACTTCACATGTATATTATTCGTCTTTCAGAAATAACCTCTCTACCTCCTCGAGGTAGTGGTAAGATCTACAATATACTTCACCCTCTCTAAACCTCACTTGTGAAATTTTACTGCACAAGTTGTTGTAGTTGTTGTACAACAAACTCGGTGGTCAAAACAAAACTAGAGTACTAAAACAAATTGTGCTTTTTATAAAGGAGTCTACGCCAACCAACCATTTTTAAGATCCCTCTCCTGAAATAATTAGGAGTACATCATTCCAGCTTTTGCAACAGTCAATGAAACCCAATAATATAGATTATACAATATGTTTGACATAATTCTGATATTTGACTGACAAAAGAAATGGACATATGAACTTAACCCCTCAAGGAGTACTTTTTCCCAGAGAAAGGCTGAAACTTGGGTTCTTCTTTCTTTTGAGCTTCCTCTTTCACGGGTTCCTGCATATGGACATGAGCGTTACCAGGTTAGAGACTAGCAAGCTACTTAAAACTACCATATAATTTTTTTCAAAGGATTCTTATAATCCGCACCAGATACAATAAGGAAACAAAGGAAAAGAGGGAAAAAACGAGAAGATAATAATGTATATGAACATGAGCATATATATATATATAGAGAGAGAGAGAGAGACAAAACCTTCTGTTTTTCAGGAGCGCGGTTTGCATTTGATCCAAATACAAGCTTCCCTTGGGACTGACGAGTGGAAGTTTGAGAGCTTGGAGCAGCACCAGACTTACTACCACCATTAGTAACATTGGCTTGCTTGTCTGAGGACCCAGAAGAGGAAGAAGGTGGAGGTTGCTGTTTTAAGGGTTTTCCATCCAAACGTCTCGCTCCACCAGTGAAAGGGTTGAATTTTGGCTCAACTTCTGCTTCAGCCTCTGGAACTGCATGAGTGAAGAGTTATTAAGATACCAGAACAAAGTTAAGACATAGCAAGTTCTACAGTAATCCAAACGAAGAAATAATTATGAATGAAAAGTGAAGTCCTAGAACTGCACCATACTGGCCAAAAAACAATTGGCCAAACAATATCACCAAACAATTCAACCTAGAAGTACCATAGTATTTAGTATTTACATTTCCACATAATCCAAGAATAAAAAGAACGACACACATTCTTGATCAGAGGTTCTCCAGTTCAGGATGTCCAAGTATATATATACCAAGAACACCACAAAATTTATAGTGCAGAAGCTTAGTGCACTAGGCTACCTCTTTTAACGACAATAAATGTACAGATTATAGATGAACATAAAAGGTGTAGAAAGATGGGCAACTGCAAGACCCATGCAAAGTATAAAGCTATCAAGAATTTGTAGAACTGGTCTTGACAACCATACTAGATACTGCCTTCGACTCAATCACATGCTGCCAATTTGAATAGTATAAGATAAAAGAGTTTGATTAGTTTATAGGAGTTGATCATCAGTATTTCCCAAAGGACAAATAAACATGTTCAAAATGTGGAGTTATTCATTGATAGGATATCACAGCAAGATCACCTAATCTAAGCAATATGTGGTACTACTAGAATTTGTGAAGTTAGTTTCAGTAAATTTGAAGAATGTGCACCTTCTGCTGGAGCCTTGCTTGGACGAGAAGGACCCGTTCTTTCAGGTTCTTTGTAATCAAGTGGAGGAGCAAAGTCTACTTCACAATCTGTCTCAATAATACTTATTGCATTAGAAGGCTTGGTCTCCACAATGTCTATATAATATTTTTTATTGTTGTAGGCCACCATAATACTATCTCCTGTGGTTAAGCAGGAAAAGTTTCGGAGTGTCGTCTCCAAGCTGCATAAGTAAAGGAAAGAAGTCAAACTTCAAAACCTCCATTAGTATGCAGGTGCTTTGCAAATGAAAATAAATTAATAGGCCACTGCACCAAAAAATATTGGTTATACCAGTCAGCAGACGTAGATCTCCTAATTCAGATAATAAAAATGAAATTATATTGTACTTGTCAATCATCTCATTTAGCTATGTTTAGTGTTCAAGGAGGAGACATACAAATAATATAGCAATATTAGAGTAAGTGTAACACTATGAATACCTCATCAGGAAGCCAATCCTGTGCACATTCATACGATATTGCGCCTTCATTTTCTCACATTTTAAAAGTAGAACGAGCAAAACTAATTCAGGAAGAATTTAAACCATAAGCATTCCTTGGATGGATCTCTATCTCCGCCCAGAGGCGAATTTAGGATTTGGAAGCTCCAGGTGCCACGCTACTGAACAGTGATGTATGTAAGATGATATCCACATAGGAAGACTGTACTTATATCTATTAGCAACCTATGGCAAAACATTTAGCGTTGCCTTGTTGGTTTAGTCAAGGTTTTAGTTAGCAGAGGTCTAGGGTTCTGTTCTACTTGCCCACAATTTTTTTAAATAATAATGTTGCTACAAAAAGGATGGCCACATTATAAAAGTTGTTTCCAAAAAAGAGCCCAACAGGGCTTGAACTCGCACTGCCAGGAGGTTGGACAGGCGCTTTGACCACCGACACCATATGGCACTTTGTGTCTCTGGGTGCCACCGTTAATATTTATGCATTTCCTGATACATATATATACTATTACACAGAATTTCAACCGAAACGTCCGGACGCCATGGCACCCTCTCCACCTTACATAGATCCGCCCGTCTCTGCCCTAGGCCATTTTCCCCTAAAATACATGTCAGGCAAAAGAACTTCAATCTTGGATAACATAACGTTTCTCATTTTCCAAATGCACTCCCATTGATAATTCTAGTCTACAATGTAACTTCTACCTCATAAACTATCTCACAAAAAGTTAGTCCAGCAACAAAGAGATGATACTGCTCTATGAAAAACAATAACCAGTGCACTTTGGCATCACACTAGTAAGACTCTAATGTTCAGTAATTATCTATCTATACCTACAATAAAGTGTCAATCCCAGTGAATTAGTCTTGTGATCTCTCTAAAATGTTTCAACACAAAATTATCCTCAAGTTCCACTTTAACTCAAGAACATGAACTGACTTGATCTTCTTCTGTTTGCCACACCAGCTCTGCTATTTTGATGACCATTGTCTCCTATTCCTTTTTCCAATTTATTCTCCTATTTCTTAGTTCTTTTCCGAACCTGTCAAGTAAACTTATTACCTAAAAAAATGGATATCTTTTCAATATTATGTTATAATTAGAATATGAAAGTAAACTTATTACCTACAAAATTTGATACCTTTTCAAAATCATGCTAATGTTAGAATATGCTATGTCACCTATTTTTATACTTTAGAGAAGTAACTAATTTAAAAAAGGTTCACTATGTCTACAGCCTGTGCACTCACTTTCATTTATACACAAGTTTCAATTCCTATCTCAATAATCATGCCCCCAGAAAAGAGTGTGAATTGGGACAGAGGAAGCACTTTTGTTGCCTTGCTGAATTTTCCTTTTGAGTGTGCCATGAATTCTTAAAATTATGCAGAAGCAATTGGGCTCCGCAAACACTAGCATAAAACAGAATCGCGCCACAAAAAAGTTCTTAAAAAAGAAAGGTTCAGCAAACTCACATGGCTTTTGGGTTAGAAATATCCAGAAAATCCTTTGTGTGGGGTTGCAGCTTGACATATTTACCCTTAGGAAGAGTTACATTTTTCACTGTCACAATATCGCCTTCTTGTAGGAATAAATTTTCCATCATCTACAAGGTTCACATTAGAATGAGTTCATGCACAGCAGTTGAACTGAACCCATGAAAATAGAATTATACAGAATTGACATGTACCCAATATGGCATATATATCATGCCCTCCTCTGCAATGAACTCCAATACACCACAGTGAGAAACCCGTTCCGTGTTAGCATTTCGAAGCTCAAACAACATTGGGTAATCAATGTGAAGTGATGCTACAAAATTTTACATTCAATGTTGAATACGGTTAAGAAAGGAACCAGCTGCCAACTGATAAAGGTGCAAAATCTAAATAACTGAATATGCCAAGATACAGAATAAGGATACTAACCTAGACGATCAAGAGCAGAGGGAGGCATTATAACTGAAAAGAAACAAAGAAAAACTACATAAGATTTGATGCTCAAATTACCTACCGCAGATCCAAAAAAGAACTATTGACATTACTTACTTTTGTCTCCATTTTCTATTTGTGGCTGCAAAGTATGAAACATGAATAATCAGAATAAAATAAAAAGTAACAGAAAATAGATACCAAGCAAAAATAATTTGCAGTAGGAGAAGCAATATGTGGGACAATCATCTGACATACAAGTTTTATACACAAATAAGATATGTACATATATGTGTGTGTGTAGGTCAAAAAGAAGGCTTCTTTCAATGTACAACTAAACCAAGAGGAACAACTAAAC
>NC_061118.1:170727693-170794857 GCF_002878395.1 Capsicum annuum
CCCCCCCCCCCCCCCCCCCCCCCCGCGGATCCTCCCTCTCTCTCTGTCTCTCAAGCAACAACAAATGCACATGATACAACCTGTGGAAATAAGGATGTAATGAGACCGACACAAGTTATTTTTAAGGAAAGTTCTTCTAAATAGTTATCTCAAAATAAACCATAGGCCTATATTAGAAGAATGAAAAATGAAGATGACCGAAGCAAAATTTTGTGAGAATAACTATCTAATGGAAGCCAAATGAACGAGAAGAATTTTGTGAAACATTCACATGCAATTACCACATTAGATTAGAGTAGTAAACAAAAAAAATTATTTTCAAAAGCATTCCAACCTTCTCAATGAATGATGCAGGATAACACCTGTACGTTTGCTCAAATGATCTTCCATGATATCCATACCCATCAAAAAACTGCAGATCACAAATCAAAAATTACAATAATAACAAATGAAGATAACACTAATGACATACATGTATGTCAATAGAATCAATGATAGTGTTTTAAAGGTTACGAATCATAAATAAATAACATCAACCAAGTAACACTGACTTCAACAAAGAAAAAGCTCCTTCTAAGGTAGATATATTTAATGTTTGGCCCTGTTTAGGGAACTTAATAGAAAAGCTATTAATGATTGGCTGTGTTTAGGGAAGTTAATAGAAAAGCAAGTCAGTTTAACCAGTTTTAATTAAAGACTGTGCACTCTCTATAGTATGTTTCTGTACACAAAACATCACTCCTGTTGCAGGTCTACAAGGTTTCTTTGGAGACAGGATATGCGTCTATGGATCTTGAAACAAGGTTGTTTTCTTTGCAGACATTAGGGTGGACTGGCAAAGTGGTAAATTTGAAAGTTAAACCTAAACGCCATAGGATTTTGTCCCACCCTTTTAGCCATTTTAAAATGATATTCAAAGAGGCGTCATTTGAATCATAGACTAAGCTTTTTGATAATCAGCTCATTCTCTTGCTCTCTATCCTGTGAAATGTCTGTAATTTCTTTTCCATGGAATGTATCACTTTAAGGTGAATCTCAGTCGAATAATAGAGAAAAGGAATGAAAAGGCTAGCAGCAAAACATGTAATCCATACCATGATGGTTTTTGTTACTTCATCCTGGTGTATTGTTGGTAATAACATCTATGGAAATCCATAATCTCGATACGTACTCTAGCGTGTGAACCCAATTTGCAACTGCTAATTCTCAGAAATCTGTTGTCCATTTCATTTTGACAACTTAAAACAAACTTAGTAACTTGGTGTACTCAGCCTATTAACTACCATAGAGGCTATTTTCCTCTTTTTATCGGGTTTTTCCCCAAGAAGGGGAAGTGAGCCCCTACAGATGCACATTCTATTCACAGATTCAGCGCTCCCTAAGCTAATACTTAGATCTTCCTCCCGTATAACTTCAGTCAGAATCCAATTCCATAACAAATTATTACATGATATTCTAAAAACATAATCTAGCAGAAATACAATGCCTTTGACAACACTAATTAGAATCCAATTCCATATTTATTCGAGATATCAAAATATTGCGCAGATTATATTCTTAATACAGAATCTAGCACAAACAAAACTTCCACTAAATCATGGCTTGGCCCTTGCTTGCCCTAGCTGCCCTTTCTATTCTAAAAATAGTGTTACTGAGTTATACTTAAAAAAAAAAACAAAATCAGTACAGCCATGGGACAATGCGACTATATATCGAGAATCAATAACTGTATTGCTGCATATTAACCGCGGAGAACAGAAAAATTTACCATGGTTTCAATCTCTGAGTAGCCCGAACTCAACTGTCTCAGCTAACCTATATAAAAAGATCAGTATACAAAAAAGAGGATATTAGACAATTCACTATAATTGGTGAAAATTTACCATGATTTCTACTTCTTACATCCTTTTATTTAGCACACAATCACAAGTTCGCACAAAAAAGAAAATTTACCAACTCTTAAAAACTCCAGGGAACTGTGATATTAGACAATTTACAAAAAATCGTGTTTCACCAATAACAGATCACAGCAAAAAAGGAGTAAAGTTGATCGTCTAATTAGAGAAAAAGGGGGAAAATAAGAGAGAGAAAAAGAAAGGGGAAACATACAATTTGATTCCTTGAGAAAAAGAGAATGATAAGAGTTCGTGTAGAGCAAGAATTCGATGCTTGATGATACTACTTGTTTTATTTGTTTGGGTATATATATGGGTCTATTTGATTGTTGTTGTTTACCCGGCCCACTAAGAGGGATTTTTACATGGGCCAACCGTATGGGCCTTAAAACAATATTTCATAATTACGATAGAAAATTCCATTCCATTGTACTATGCTATCTATTATAGAACTTTGAGGCGGCTATTACGATAGAAAATTGGTTGATAGTTGAATGTTCTCTCGCTTCCATGTGAAATACGTTTGGTGGTTATTCTTGGATCACCCTCCTTTTTAGTGTTATTAGCACTATGCTTGTGGTTCTTTGAGCTTCGGTTTCAGCGTTCACTAGTGTTATTAGCACTATGCTTGTAGTTCCTTGAGCTTGGATTTCAGCGTTCACTAGTGTTCTGTGTGTCGATTATTGCCTTATTTCATTTCCGTTATTGTCCTTTCTACTATTTCTTGCATCGCTTTTCATTTCGATTAATTTGTATTGTGATTTCTCTCATTATGCGTAACCATTTTTGCCAGATTGTTTGATAGGTACCAATTAGCTGAATTTCTGTCGAAAGCAACGCTTCTACCTATCCCCAGATCCCATTTGTGAAATTACATGGAAAGGAGAATGTTGTTGTAATAATTGTAGCTTAATGTTGTTGTAATAATTGTAGCGTTAGCTTAATCTATGAAGCAAGACGACTATGAAATTGTACTCTCTTTAAATTATAGGTGTTAGCAATAACTTCAAATTAAATTATACTCGACTTCTTTTATGAAGCAAGACCACGAGATTAGGGATAACATAGAAGGAAGACTTTAGAAGATTTTATAGTGGTGTTAATTATAACTCCTAAAGTAGATTTATTCCAAATCAATAACAAAGGCCTTCAAGAGCACATGTATAACCAATTAAAATAATGATAACTGCGACTCGTGCACCCAGTTACATTGCATATCAGAGTGATCCTTTCAAATACTGATGCAAAATTTTGTGAATTTTGCGAACCTGACTTATCTCACTTCAAATATATACGGTAATAATAAGCTCAAAAATAAGCAAATAAATAAACATCAACAGCTAATGCGATGATAAAAATGAAACTAGACACTGTCAAGGATATCCTTATAGGGGGAACTTGGGACTTCAGTAAACTCTCCTTTGAAATTTCCAACACCATTCAGAATATCATCCTCAGCCACCAAGTTACCCTGAAAGGAAACATTGATGATAAGGTTCTTTGGAATCTCAACACTACTGGCAACTTCACCACTGGTACCATGTACTCTTGTCTTAACACCTAAAATAACAGTAACACTATAGATAAGAACTTCTCCCCTATCTGGAAAGCAGAAGCCCCCAACAAAACCAAAACGTTCTTGCTTCTCTTGCACAAAAGACTCCCTACTAATGCCTACCTTCACCATATTGGCATCAATGTCCCTCCCCTATGCCACTTCTGCAATCACAACAATGAAGATACAAACCATATATTTTTTCATTGCAGGAATGCCACTCTTTTATGGCGAAACATTGTTCACAGAAGTACATACAAGCCACCCCTCCCTGGGAATACCATCAATGATTCCAATTGGCACATATGGTGGGGAAAAATGCACTCCAAACCATTCAACTCTTGGCTAACATGGAGCACTCTCTTACCCCATTGCCTTAGGGAAATCTGGCTTAATAGGAATAATAACCTATTCAACAACCACACTCTCACTAATGTGGAAAATGCCATTGCAAATGCCATGGAATGTGTGTTGCTGGGCAATTCAGCCTCAACCACACGAACTCATATCATACCATCAACATTAGATGGAATCCCCCCCAACTAGGGACCATTAAGCTTAACACCGATGGTTCCGCCAAGGGAAACCCTGGACATGGAGGTTTGGGTGGGATTTTCAGAGACCACACAGGAAGCTGGATACTGAGCTTCTACCAACACCTCCCCCATACTAACCCGATAATGGCTGAACTCCAAGCCATCCAATGGGGGCTCCGGCTCGCCAAAGACCACAATATCAGTAACTTTAAAATTGAATCTAATTCTCTGGGTGCTATTGAAATCCTTCAAAAGGATCACCCTTTGTACCATGACCTTGTTGTTAAGTGCAAGACATTGCTGATGAACCTGGGAGCAGCACCCCAACGCAGGCATTTAGAAAACAAAATGCAGTAGTGGATCGATTAGCTAACGAGGGCTCAGCCATTCAATTCACAGAAAAGCCGATCTCTGCATCAATGCTGCCTTATTTTGTATTAAGATATCTTCTAGATGATATCAGTGGAAAAACTTTTAAACGTGTTGTTAAACACCATATTTTGGGTCCTCTGGCGACCAGTGAAAACTATTTATCATGCCCACAGGGTCGGGATGTGGCCCTGACTAACTCTTTTGTTACTCTCACGGACGAAAGGAGCGTTAACCCTCCCCCTCCCCATTAAACTCAATACAACTACTACTCTTATTGACCCAAAAAAAAATGAAACTAGAGTACATTTGCAACAGTCAATGAAGCCCAATTGTATAGATTATACTATATGTTTTAACATCATTCTGATATTTGACTGACAAAAGAGATGGGTAATACTTAATATGCAATTAACCCCTCAAGGAATACTTTTTCCCAGAGAAAGGCTGAAACTTGGGTTCTTCTTTCTTTTGAGCTTCCTCTTTCATGGGTTCCTGCACAAGGACATGAGCGTTACCAGGTTAGAGACTAGCAAGCTACTAAAATTGTCACGATAAACTAAGGAGCCGAAAGGAAAAAGATGGAAGAAACGAAGATAATGTATAAGAACATTAACATATAGAGAGATATGAAACCTTCTGTTTTCCTGGAGCACGATTTGCATTTGAACCAAATACAAGCTTCCCTTGTGACTGACGACTAGAAGTTTGAGAGCTTGGAGCAGCCCCAAACTTCTTACCACCATTAGTAACATCGGCTTGCTTGTCGGAGGACACAGAAGAGGAAGAAGGTGGAGGCTGCTGTTTTAGGGATTTCCCATCCAAACGTCTCGCTCCACCAGTAAAAGGATTGAATTTTGGCTCTACCTCTGTTGCAACCTCTTGAACTGCATGCACAAAGAATTACTAAGCTACCAGAACAAAGTTCAGATGTCGCAAGTTCTACAGTAATCTACAAGAAGAAATAATTATGAATGAAAAGTGAAGTCCTAGAACGCACCACACCAGAAAAATGGCAATTGGCCAAACAATATCACCAAACGTCCCAACCTGAAAGTATCATAGTCTTTGCATTTCCAAGAGGTCCAAGAATAAAACGAAAGGTGATGCGTTCTTGATCAAATGTTTTCCAGTTCAGGAGATCCAAGTACAATATATTATCGTGAACAACATAAATTTAAAACATTGAAGCTTAGTTCACTGGGCTGCTTATTTTGAACACAAACAGATTATAAATAAAAAAAGGTGCAGAAAGTTGGGCAATTGCAAAACCCATGCAAACACTAGTGTTACTAAGAATTTGTAGAACTGGTCACCACAACCACAGTAGATACTGCCTTCGTCTGAATAAGATGCTGCCATTTGAATAGTCTAAGATAAAAGAGTTTGAATAGGTTTTAGGAGTTGTCATCAGTATGTCCGAAAGGACAATTAAATATGTCCAAAATGTGGAGTTGTTTGTTGATAGGATATCGCAGCATTATCAATTAATGTAAGCAATATGTGGTACTACTAGAATTTATGAAGACAGAATTAATTTCAGTAAATTTGAAGAACATGCACCTTCTGCTGGAGCCTTGCTTGGACGAGAAGGAGCGTCTCTTTCAGGTTCTTTGTAATCAAGTGGAGGAGCAAAGTCTACTTCACAGTCTATCTCAATAATACATATTCCATTATAAGGTTTGGTCTCCACAATGGGGACGACCCGGTTCATACCTACTCCGTAGGTGTCGGGGAGGGGGGGACCACTCCGGGCCTGACCTACGCGCCCTCACCCCAGCTTCGCTGGAGGGGCGTTTCGAACCCCCGACCCTGGCACACCACGGTAAGCAACGGTAAGCAAGCTTACCGCTGAGCCAAGGCCATCCCTCCACAATGTCTATATAATATTTTTTATTGTTGTAAGACACCATGATACTATCTCCTGTGGTTAAGCAGGAAAAGTTTCTGAGTGTCATCTCCAAGCTGCATCAGTATAGGAAAGAAGTCAAACTCCAAAACCTTCATCAGTATGCGGGTATTTCGCAAATGAGAGTAAATTAATAAACAACTGAATCAACAAATATTGGTTATACCAGTTAGCAGATGCAATTCTCCTAATTCAAATAAAAATAAATTGTACTTGTCAACCATCTCATTTATCTATTCTAACTGTTCAAGGAGGACACATACAAATAATATAGCAATTATAGGAATAAGTGAAACTATGGATACTTTTTAAATATTATGTTAGTATTAGAATATGCTATGGCACCTACTTTGATAATTTAAAGTAGTACCTAATTTCAAAAAGCTTACTTCATCTACAGCCTTTGGACCCACTTTCATTTTATACAAGTTTCAGTTCTTAACTCAATAATCATGTCCCCAAAAAGAGTGAATGGGACAGAAGGAACACTTCTTTTATCTTGCTGGATTTTCCTTTTGAGTGTGCCACGAATTCTAGAAATTATGCAGAAGCAATTGGGCTCCGCAAACACTAGCATAAAAAGGAACCAAGGCACAAAAAAAATTCTGTAGAAAAGAAAGGCTTCAGCAAACTCACATGGCCTTTGGGTTAGATATATCCAGAAAATCCTTCGTGTGGGGTTGCAGCTTGACATATTTACCCTTGGGAAGAGTTACATTTTTCACTGTCACAATATCACCTTCTTGTAGGAATAAATTTTCCATCATCTAGAAGGTCCGCATTAAAATGAGTTTACGCACCGCAGTTGAACTGAACCCAAGAAAATGGAATTACACAGAAATGACATGTACCCAATATGGCATATATATCATGCCCTCTTCTGCAATGAACTCTAAAACTCCACAGTGAGAAACCCGTTCCGTGGAAGTATTTCGAAGCTCAAACAGCATTGGGTAATCAATGTGAAGTGATGCTACAAAATTTTACATTCAATGTTGAATACGGTTAAGAAAAGAAACAGGTGCCAACTGATAAAGGTGCAAAACCTAAATTTCTTAGAATTCAGGATACAGAACAAGGATACTGACCTAGACGATCAAGAGCAGAGGGAGGTATTATAACTGGAAGAAAATAAAGAAAAAACAACATAAGACTTAATGCTCGAATAACGTACACAAATCCAAAAAAAGAACTATTGACATACTTTTGTCTCCATTTTCTATTTGTGGCTGCAAAGTATGAAACATACATAATCAGAATTAAAGAAAATGTAACAGAAAACAAATAACAAGCAAAAATAATATGCAGAGGGACAAACGATATGTGGGATAAACATCTGAAATACAACTTCAATACACATGTTAGACCAATCTTCCACCACCTATAATATGCATATAGGTCAAAAAGAAGACTTCTTTCAACATATAACTATACCAATAAGAACAACTAAACAATTTAACCCCCCCACCCTAACTCCCTCTTTCCCCTTGATAAAAGGAAATCCATTCCCTCCCCGACCACTCTATAACAACAACAAATGCATATGGATACAATCTAATGGAAGCCAAAGGAACAAGAAGAATTCTGTGAAACCTTCATATGCAATTACCACAATAGATTAGAGTAGTAAACGAAATTTGTCTTTTCAAAAGCATTCCAACCTTATCAATGAATGATGCAGGATAACACCGGTAAGTCTGCTCAAATGATCTTCCATGACATCCATATCCATCAAAAAACTGCAGATCACAAATCAAAAAGTACAATAATGGCAAATGAAGATAACACTAATGACATACATATATTCAATAGAGTCAATGATAGTTTTTTAAAGGCTACGAAACAGAAATAAATAACATCAAACAAGGAACACTACCTTCAACCAAAAAAAGGTTCCTTTGAAGGAAGATACATTTAATGATTGGCTGCGTTTAAGGAGGCTAATGGAAAAGCAAGTCAGTTTAGCCAGTTACAATTAAAGGTTGTGCGCTCACAGTAGTATGTTTCTGTAAACAAAACTCTGCTCCTGTTGCAGATCTACAAGGTGTCCTTGGAGACAGGATATGGACCTGTGGATCTTGAAACAAGGCCGTTTCTTTGCAGCCATTCAGGCGACTAGCAAAGTAGTGGATTTGAAAGGTAAACCTAAACGCCACAGGATTTTGCCCATCTTTTTAGCCATTTTAAAATGATGTTCCGAGAGGCGTCATTTGAATCACTGACCAAGCTGTTTGATAATCAGCTCACTCTGTCTCGCTCTCTCTCCTGTGAACTGTCTGTAATTTCTTTCCATGGAATGCATCGCTTTAACATGAATCTCAAGAGCAATAGAGCAAAGGAATGAAAAGGGTAGTAGCAAAACATCTAATTTATACCATTATGTTTTTTTGTTACTTCATCCTGGTGTATTGTCGGTAGTAACATAAATGGAAATCCATAATTTCAATATTTACTCAAGTGTATGAACCAAATTTACAACTGCTGGCTCTCAAAAATATGTCATCCACATGCCATTTTGACAACTGAAGACAAACTTTTGTAACTTAATGTACTTATCCTATTAACTACCATAGAGGCCACTTTCCTCCTCTTTTCTTGGGTTTTTTCCCCAAAAGGAGGAAGTGATCCCCTACAGATGCAAATTCTATTCACAAATTCAAAGCTCCCTAACCTGGCACGTAGATCTTCAGCTCTTATTAAATTAAGAAACCCCCGAGTATAACTTCAGTCAGAGTCCAATTCCATCTCTTATTCAAGAGAACAAATTATTAGATACACTCTTAAAACAGCCTCTAGTAGAAAGACAACTTCCCCAATATACTCTGGCCCTTGCCCTAGATTTATTTTTACAATAGTGCTACTAAGTTATACTAAGAAAATGTCAGTACAACCATGCGAGTACATATCGAGAATCAATAACACTATTGCTGCATAGTAACCGCGAAGCATGAAAAACTTACCATGATTTCTATCTTTGAGTACCCCTAACTCAACTGTCTCAGCTAACCTATAAAAGAACGGCAAACAAAAAAAAAGGGACTGAATAAGATAAAAAGTACAATCTTTTCTTGTAACATACTGCCAAAAGGGAAAAAAAAAAACAGATGACATACAATGGCTGATCATTGAATGAATCACGGTAGGCTTTTCATAGTTAGTACTATTTCAGAATTTTCAGAAACTTTAGCACACAATCACAAGTTCAAGCCATTATAGTACAAATAAGAAATATTATCAACTCGTAAAAACTGCAGGAATATAAAATTAGACTAGAATGTGTGTTCACCATAAGGTTCATTGCAAAAAAGAACTAAAATTTCATCTTCTAATTAAGTTCAGACAGAAAAGGAAAAAATAAGAGAGAAAGGGTAAGAGAAACATACAAATATTGATGTCGTTGAGAGAAAAAAGAATGTAAGGAATTCGTGAAGAAAGAGCAAGGAATTTGATGGTGATGGGGCGCCGCTTCCGGGTATGGGTCTATTTGTTCCCTTGTTGTTTAACCGACCCACTAAAGAGGAATAATAGGACGTGGACCAACGTAGTAGCCCTGAAATAAGTTTGATTCATAAATTCACCGCAGTTTTATATTATATGATCATTTGTTGGTTTTATTACTTTTGAGGATTTTTTTTTTATAAGAAAAAAGGAAAAAATAACTTGTACTTTTAACTTCTTTTATGAAGCAAGACCATTATGAAATTAGGAATGACACAGAAGGAGGATTACTATAAAAAAAATAAAATTAGGATTACTAGTAAAAGAAGGTAGAAAAAAATTTCATAAGATTTGAGTGATAGATATCGACATGACATGATGACGAAATAATAGAAAGAGGAGAAATAAAAAATAAAAGAATATAAATAGGTAGCATGCAATGGAAGACGATAGAGATGATACAATAAGTAGAAGAGACGGATCCAAGATTTCAAACTTGTGAGTTCTCAATAAAATAAATAAGCTGAAAAAAAATTAAAAAAAAACCTCCACAGAGATTCAAACTCATGACCAAGAGCAACATGATATACATCTCAAGTATGCTCCTCCTACCACTAAGTTATCCTATTATTTTGTCATGAGTTCCTACTTGTTAATATTTAAACTCATTGAGAATTTTTCAAATGTAAACATATGCTTTATGATAGCGGAAACCCCACCGGGTATCGTAGATCCGCCCCTGATAAGTAGAGAAGATCAATGATAAGAGAGCATGAGTTAAAAGGATGTGTTTGCAAATAACGTACCTTTTTGAGGAAGTAGGAATGTGTAAAAATTGCTTTAATTATTAATTGAACTGATAGAAATGTTGTTAATTTATCGGTATTTAATTATTGGGTTAATGATTTTTTAATTTTATTTTTTTTTAAATATTGGTCTATAGTTTCAACCAATTTTACATTCAATTCACAGTTTACTCCATTCTCTTTGATACCATTTATTAATTGAAATAATTTTGCACTTAATCGTTGAAATTCTCTCCTATTTTGGTACACATATTCTACCAAATAGTAAAATCATAATATTTTCATTAGTACTGATTACTCTTAAAATTCATATAATTATTATATCAAAATTTTGATTTATTTAAACATATTTGATCACACTAGTTTAGATATACGTGTTTTGCACATGTATATAGTTAATTAACAATAAATGAATATCAAAATAACAAATTATTGTGTGTGGTTATATTATTAAATTAAAATTTTAAAAATCAACACTAATTTTAAGACAAAAAATATACATGAAGAAGAACATGATAATTCACCATACATTTTCTAATGTTTCTTCTAATTATTATAGACATGTAAAATATATTAAAATATACTTTAATCTATAGTTTTAAATATATTGTATGAAAAATTAGAAATAGTGTATATAAGAGTCCGGAGCCAAAAGGGCTCTTTTTTTATCAAAAATTTCAAAAGGGACACTTACTTTTGAAAAAAACCAAAACGGATAAAACGCTGCAGGCCCTGCGACTTACAAGTCGCCTGGGGCCCAGCAACTTGCAACTCCTTTTTTTTTTTTTTTGTTCTCATCCTTAACATCATCATTTTTACTCATTTCTTTTCTCTTTCATTTTGACCGAGAACAATAATACCCACCCATTCAAAGATTCCACACTACATAGACCATTCGCATATACTCCATTTTTCCTTTTCTTGGTGGGAGCAACAGAAAAGAATAGAGAACATTGCATCATCTTTCTTTTTCTCCAACGACCGGAAAACATAAACACAAATAATTCTTCATTTTCATCACTTCACAACTCCACTCTCAAGCACACAGTGTATTTAAATAATTTAAGTTGTTAATTATTGTAATTTATTTTTTTTTATGTAATTTTTATATTAATATGCGTTACTTTTCCTATCCAAATTTTTGTGGCATTGATAGTCAATTATATTTTAAAAATAATTTAAGTTTTTAATTATTGCGATTTATAATACTTTCTTCTATTATTTACAGTACTTTTTATTTCATTTTCAAATAATATATGTTACTTTATATCTTCTTCTGTCCCGTCCCAATTTATATGGCACTAATATAATTTTGATAGTCAATCAAATATTTTATGTTGATATATCATTTTGTTATTCTTATTTTTCCAATACAAAATGACTTATAATAAGGAGCGATATAGTAAAATCATCGTTCAAAAGACGAAAATTTAATTTAAAACATTAAGAGTTAATTTCACATTTTATGTCTAATTTATTTTTCATTAAATATTATTTCTTTTCTTAATACCTAGATGACTCATAATAATTAATTAAGAGCGATTGATTATGTTATTACTATAAAAATTAATATAATTTTATCATATCCAATAGTAATCATCGATAATTCACCGGAATATTATATTAATTAAATACGTGATGCTATATTTACATATGCAAAATATGATATTATTAAACATTATTGGATAATGCATTATATTTATCTTTCACAATAATAAAATTTTACTATATATTTTTCTTTATTTCTTTTTAACTTGATATATATTGACCCAACGCAAATTCTAAGAAAATATTCATTAGAAATTTATTTTATTAAATTAAATTTATTAATTTTTTACTTTAAAAATTTTAATTTAAATTTAAACATTAGTATTTCTATATAAGAAAAAAATAATTTTAAAATTTAAACTTACTAAAATAAATAAATAAATAAAAAGATTAATTTTTATATAAAATTCAATTAAAATAATAAAATTGATTTACTTTAAATATTTAGTTGCAATTAATTAAGATAATTTTTTATTTTGTCATAATTTATGTTGCACCGATAAAATTTTGAGAGTTGAATAGAACTTTTATATATTTTTAAAAAAGTATTTTAGCTTGTTAATTATTGTGATTTATAATAATTTTTACGTAATTATCAAATAATATATTTACACCTTGTGTCCCAATTTATGTGGCTTCGATTCAATTTTGAGAGTCAACTAAATTTTTATATATCTCTTAAGTATTTTAAATTATTAATTATTATGATTTGTAGTACTTTTTCTTTTATCTCAATTTATGTGGCATTACTAAAATAATGAGAGTCAATAAATTTTTATATGTCTTTTAAATATTTTAAGTTATTAATTATTGTGATTTGTGATAACAAATTAGTTTTGAACATGATAGCCAATTAAATAAAAAAAATTACTTCCAATATGTAGTTATAGTTAATTAATATAAACCAATAGAATATATTAAATATTTAAATCAATATGCTGAAACAATGAAATTATTATATATTGAGGCATGATATGTAATTAAGTGAGAGTGGAGGATTTTTTTTTTGTAAGAGTCAATAAATTTCTATATGTCTTTTAAACATTTTAAGTTATTAATTATTGCGATTTATGGTAACAAATTAGTTTTGAACATGATAGACAATTAAATAAATAAATAAATAAAAATTTACTTCCAATATGTAGTTATAGTTAATTAATATAAATTAATTGAATATATTAAATATTTAAATTATAATGATGAAAAAGTGGAATTATTATATATTGGGTGAGTATTATTGTTCTCGGTCAAAATGAAAGAGAAAAGAAATGAGTAAAAATGATGATGTTAAGGATGGGAAACAAAAAAAAAAAAGAGTTGCAAGTCGCTGGGCCTCGGGCGACTTGTAAGTCGCTGGGTCCCGGGCCACTTACAAGTCGCTGGGCCTCGGGCGACTTGTAAGTCGCTGGGCCCGCAGCGTTTTGTCCGTTTTGATTTTTTTCAAAAGTAAGTGTCCCTTTTGGAATTTTTGATAAAAAAAAGAGCTCTTTTTGGCTCAGAACTCATATATTTAAAAAAAAAATAAAATTGAAATGAACTAAAAATAAAAAGTAAAATAAACAATTAGGATTCGTGTATCTCTTTCGTATGCTAAAAGAAAATAAGATATTTGTGTGCTAGAGTATGTACGTATGAGGGAAGATATTTTTTTGTGTAATTTCTTTTACACCGACCACTGATTGAGCCAACAAGTACTCTTTCTTTTGAGAGTTTTTTAGATAACGTGAAGTGACTGGAAAGCACCAGTACACATAATTAAACACATATAATGAGCTAGTACGCATGAATTTATTGTTTCGTATATTCCTGTTTTTTTATATGTTATATCTTTGATATTTTCTCTAGGTTCGCTCAGCAAAGACATAATTCTTGATCATAATATAAGTTACTATTACTTTATTGTATTACACTTCAATTTCCTGACAACCTTTGAATTGAACAATAAGTTCAAAGTCGCCTTAAATGGAGAGGGTTTAACCTCTAATATGAAACTTTTTTTTATGTGAGTTCAGATTCAGTCGAGTTTCAATGCAAATGCTGAACACTTCAAAGTGTAATGCAAATAAATAAATAAATAAAATATATATATACAAATTTATAGCAAAATAAGAAAAAATTCTCAAGTTTACCTCAAGTCAAAAGGAGCAATTCTCGAAATTGTTGATGACCTCTTATACCTACAACCAGTGATAAAAAAAGTTTAATTGTAAGTCAAACAACTAATAAATAAAAATTAAATCTCCTAAAACCCTAATCCCACGAAAAATCCACACAACATAGTACATGTAATTCTCTAACCATAATCATAGATAAAAAAAGTCTTTAATTAATAAGATAACTAATTATTATGAATTCAGAATGACCTATCAATTTTTCGTAATGAAATGCGACGATTCAAATAATTTATTCAAAATTATAAATAAGTCAATTTCATTACTAACTATCATGAATTCCGAATGACCAACCAATTTCTCGTGACAAAATGCAATGATTTAAATAATTTATCCAAAATTATAAATAAGTCAACTTCATTACTAACTATCATGAATTCCGAATGACCAATCAATTTCTCGTGAAAAAAATGCGACGATTTAAATAATCTGTCAAAAATTATAAGTAATTCAATTTCAAATCACTAATTGTATATGAAATACTACAAACAAAACCTACAAAGAAATTTCTCAATTTATAATTGTTTATTAAAAATACATCATTTATTATTGTGAACTTTAAAACCAGTCTAAAAATTTAGAAAACATACCTCTGGACAAATTCAATTCAAGAACCTGCAATTTTGATAAAGAATATGAATGATATATTTATGGTGGAAAACATAAGATAAAGTAATAAGACAAACATTAAGATATATTTTAAAAGAAAATTTCGTAAAGAAAAAAATCTGAAAATACAGAAGCAACATTAATAATAAAGTTCATGAATGAGATTGTGCAATAATATTTTTTATATATATAGAAGATCCTAAACCAAAAAAGAATTAAAAAGAGAAAAGACATATTTCCCCCCCTGAACTTGTCGTCACAATTCACTTTAACACTTAAACTTAACTTCCGTTTAATTACCCCCCTTAACAACTTTCAAATGAATTAAATTCCCCCTATAGCTGACGTGGCAAAAAAAAAAACGACTAAATTTTTTTTTTATTTAAAAGACCACTTTATTTTTTTATTTTATTTTTATTATTTTTATTATTATTATTATACACACACATATATATATACATACATAACATTAAAAGAAAAATGTCTTCATAGAAGACATTTTCATCTTCTTCATCACTCCCCTTCCCCACCCCCACCCCCACGCCCACCCCACCCCACCCCCAACACTTCATTTCTTCATCTTCTTCATACCCCCACCCTATTTTTTCGTAATTCCCTTCCTATCAAGTCCTAATTAATCCAAAATTTTATTTTCCGACAATTAAAAAGGATTCAAGATTGATGAACAAGTTTGATTCTTGGCCAAGAATTTCATGTCATGCGAATATCATCTATGCCATTTTTGAATTTAGGACTGTTTATGCCATTTCTATGAACATTTTTTGAGTAATAAATTAAAAATTTAGGAGTTTTGGAATTTTGGGTTTTGGTTAATGTGAAAGAATTTGGATTTGAGATTTTGTGTATTAATGTGTTTTTGTGATCATGTACTTGTATTTAGTTCGTTGATGGATTTACTCAAGCTAATTCAAGTTAATTTTGCATTTGACGAAGAAAAAAATTTATTGAAAAAACTTGTGGTAATGGTGAAAGAAATAAAAAAAATTGGTGCTTTTATGTGAAGAAGAGGAAGAAAAAGGAGGAAGGGTAGGGGACGGGGGCTGCTGTCTAATGAAGAAGTCGAAGGGATTGGGGTGGGGTGGGGTGGGGGCTGTGAAAGAACGAAGGGGGTGGGGGTTGTGAAGAAGAAGAAGGAAGGAGGGTGGAGTCTATTTTACTTATATTTTAGATATATTTTTTTTATAAAAAATATACTCTTTTAAATATATATATATATATATATATATATATATATATATATATATAAAATATATATTATTTTATATATATATAAAACTAGTATATATAAAATATATAAAAAGTTAGTGTGTGGGATTATTAAAAAAAAAAATTCTTATGTGGCAAATGACATGACACTGATGTGACACTGATTTGGCAATGACGTGGCGCGTGTGTAGCGCACTCTCAGTCGTGAGAGTGGTATTCAGTTTTGAGGGGTGAAAATAATTCACTTTAAATATGTTAAGGGGGTAAATAAATAGAAGTTAAGTTTAAGTGCTAAAGTAAGTTGTAGCGACAAATTCGGGAAGGGGGAAGATGCCTTTTCTCAATTAAAAAAGTAAATATTGTCTAAATCGAAAAGGAATTAAAAAAAGTAAATATTATAAATTCCAACACCTAAAAGAAAGCTAAAACATGAAAATCTTTTAAAGACTCCTACTTTAAGTTTTTTTTACGTAAATCACATAAAAAAAAGTTTAAAATGACAAATATAAATAAAAGCCATTTTTTATTAAAGCAGCATCTCTACTTATAAAAATTTGGCACAGATAAAAATATTTTAAGAAAAGAACTAAAACTATATGAATAATAAAAAGAGAATCCGAATCTTTATTTTGGATCAACTGACTTTTAAAAAATGTAATAATTAAAATTTAGTATATTTATTTTATTAGATTTCATATATATACTACTGGTTATTTCTTTTCATATATTTCAAAAGTCCTTAATTTCTATCTCATATATTTTAGGAGTGTTTAATTTCTATTCATATATTTTTAGAAGTTCTTAATTTGATTAAATAATATTTTTTTTTTTAAAGATGAAACAATAATTTTGTCTATTACGAAGACTTTAAATGAAGGGTAAAAAGTTCAAATCACTTTTCTAAAGCCTTCACCCTTTTAATATATTATAGATAGAATATAGATATAGATTATAGATATATATAAATATAGATTATAGATTATAGATATATATTATACATTATAGATATAGATATAGTTATAGATTATAGATTATAGATATAGACTATAGATTAATTTAACATAATTTTAGTTATCATTTTTTTTTCGTAAAATTTGTTTATTTAAACATATTAAATCATATTAATTCAATACAATTTTAATTATAATTTCATTTGTCAAATACAAAATATTTATACACAAAAAAAAAAATCTAAAATCCTAACTGCATCAGAACACGAAAGCCACGTGTACGAAGGTGACTTTATTTATCAACGAGGTTTCAATGATTTGCTTCCTTTAGCCAGAAAAGAAACAGATCAAAAAAGAGATCGAAATCCTTCGAAGTTTATCAGATCCAAAATCCGATCGATCGAACAATGTCGACTTTCAGTGGTGATGAAACTGCTCCCTTCTTCGGTTTCCTCGGGGCTGCTGCGGCCCTCGTATTCTCATGTAACTTCTCAATCTCCCTAAAATAGATCTGCATCTTTTTTTCGATAATCGTGTGGTCCAGGTTAACTCGTACGCACCTCGATTAGTTCAACGCGATACCTGCACCAGTAACTATGTATCATATATATTATAGATCTAATTTTCATTTTTTTAATAACGGTGTTCGGATCAGTTTTCGCGCAATACCTGGCACGTCACACTAACAATAGGTACCGGATAACTCTTGCAGTTACAGGTCTAATTTTCTGTTTTTTTTTTAAATGACCGTGGTGTCTAGCCCGTTTGTGTGCACCTTCACTAATTTCACAGGATACTTGCTATCAACTCTGCATCACCTATATTATAGGTGTGCACGTTGACTAATTTCATGGGATACTGGCTACCAACTCTGCATCATGTATATTATAGGTCTAATCTTCTTTTTTGGATAACCGTGGTGTCCAGCTTGTATGTCATGAGATACCTGTCACCTTCCACTACCAACATGTACTAGTTAACTCTGCATCAGATATCTGTAAGCTAACAGGTATCAGGTAACTCTGCATCATATATGCTATAGATCTAATTTTTCATTTTATTGAACAATTTTGTAGGCATGGGAGCAGCGTATGGAACAGCAAAGAGTGGTGTAGGAGTGGCGTCTATGGGAGTGATGAGACCGGAATTGGTGATGAAATCAATTGTTCCAGTGGTTATGGCTGGTGTGTTGGGTATTTATGGATTGATTATTGCTGTTATTATCAGTACTGGTATTAATCCCAAAACGAAGTCGTATTACCTGTTTGATGGATATGCTCATCTCTCTTCTGGTCTTGCTTGTGGTCTTGCTGGTCTTTCTGCTGGAATGGCTATTGGCATTGTTGGTGATGCCGGTGTTAGGTATTCATTCCTTCTATTTTGTTTTTTGTTGCTTAGTTTTCCTATTGTTACTTCATGTTAATGCCTGTACTTGGATCTGAGAGATCATATGAATTTTATAATTAGCAGTATAAATTTTCTTGAGCCGAGTGTCTATTGGAAACAACCTCTCCACCTCTTTTGAGGTAGTGGTATGGACTGCGTACACTATACCCTCCCCAGATCCCACTATGTGGGAATATACTGGGTTTGTTGTTGTTGTTGTTAGTAGTAGTAGTATAAATTTTAGAATTATGCTAAAGTCGTTTATTAGTTACTGCTCTTGTGTTTAACTGTTAGAATAAGATTAAGATTCGCCTGTATAGTTATGTCTTTTACCAAAGGTTGCAATGTTGTATCTTGATGGAGACACTTGCTATGTATGCTCACTAGGTTGTGTCTTTCCAGTAAGAAGTTGGAAGCATGAAAATGAGAAAAATGTGAATGTTTGTTTTGAGCTAGTTAACCATGTGAATAGGAAGGCATTTTAAATAATTTTTGCTAAGGTCAAAAATTGTAGTTCTAGTTAGGTTTTGTCACACCCCAAATCCACGTGACCGTCACCTGGAGCTCTATCTAACCCGAGTGAACCAATCCATATGAAATAACTCATCTATGACTTCAAAATAAAATACCATCATTTGTGAAATTAAAATCAAATCATGAACACGTTCTTTGAAATCGACAACCTTTCATTTAAAAGAAAATGCACAATGTAAAGAGTTTCATTCATGCATGCCATATGAGTTACCATGAAATTATAACCCCAAAATAGTAATTATTTTTTCTATGGGATCTCTATGATGTGGAATAAAATAGTCAACTGATGCATGCCTCGGTGATGCAAAAAAGTAGTATAATGATTCTCCACGAAAGCAATTGCAGCGTCTCGTCATAAGTATTAAAGGAAATGCAGAGTTGTCTATCCATGATGCTGGGTGCACAGGCCCCAGTCCCTGGAAACAAAAATGAGAATTTGATCAATGGCCCTAAGCTCACATGCCTATTATGCATCGTAAACTGTTCACAAGAAGTGAGGCAGGGCCAAAAGAATACATGCATAACAATTGACATAAGAACACCGAAGGGTGTGGTTTAGTGGTCAATGAAGTGGGTTGAGAACAATGAGGTCTCAGGTTCAAATCCCAATAGTGACAAAAACACTTGGTGATTTCTTCCCATTTGTCATAGCCTTGGTCAGAGTTATTTGGTACATGTTTGTGGGAGGTGGCAGGCATGGGCGAATCTACATGTAGTTTAGGGGGTTCATCCGGACCCCCTTCGTCGGGAAATTATACTGTATATGTAGGATCAAAATTTTGATTTACGATATATATGTTAAGTACTGACCCCCCTTGACACAAGACTAAAGCTTGGTTCAGTGGTGAAGGGGTGCAAAATTACTCAATTCGTGTGAGTTCGAGTTTGGATAACACCGGTTTTTTCAATCTTTTATATTAACTTTTGAATTAAATAAATCCTAGTTACTTTCTTGCTCTCTTACGTTCTATCGCCCTTTTATTTTCTCTTCTCTCTCACTTTTCCTATCCCCTTTTGTTTTCGCTTCTCTCACTTTCATGGTTACTAATTGGCAAAATGATCTTCTGGACCCTTGTACCATGTTGGTTTTGTAAGTTAGATACTTCTATTTACATGTTTGTTATCTGGACCCCTGAACCCACTAAAAAACATTTTAAACCCTTTTTTGGTGAGTGTAACACACTTTCCCTACGTCATCTGCCACGTCATTTATTTTTTTTTTAAAAAATAAAAAAAATAAAAAAGTAAAAAAATAATTTTTTTAATAAGGTATTACATTAAATTTCAAGTCATTTTTAAAATGCTAAATAACTAATTAAATATTAAAATTAATTTAATTAAATAAGAAAAATTTATAATTGTAGAAAAATTTGCATAATCATGTTTTTATTTTTGCTCACAAATTAAACATCAAATTCATTCCAAATAATTAAAATTCTTCTCCAACTAATTTAAATTTTTAACTATAAATTCATATATATAAACATAATAAATTTTCGATTTTTAAATTTGAATATCTTTAAAAAATTCACAAAAATTTTAATTTTTTTCAAGCGAAATTCACTAATTTTTTTCAATATTCACTATCACTCACTTTCAATTCAAATTTAAATTTTAATCCCCCCAAAAAAAATTTCAAATTTAAATTTTTATTCAAAAAAAAATGAAAAGAATTGAATTGAGGGAAAATTAAAATAAAAAGTGAAGGTGGTGGTGGTGGTGGTGGTGGTGGTGGGGAGGGGCTGGACAAGTCTGGTGAGGTGTGGGGGGGTGGGGTGGAGGGGCGGGGGGTGGGATGGGGCTGGTAGGGGGAGGAAAAAAAATATTTTTATTTTTTAAAAATTTTTAAAAATATTTTTAAATTTTAAGAATATGGTGGAAAAAAAAGGACCCTTTTTTTTAATTTTAATATATATATATATATTTTTTAATTATTTAAATTGGCCAAAAATTGACCCCCACTCGCACCCCAGGCGAGTGGCTACTCTCTCTTTGTCCTAGTCACCATTTCAATGCCACATAGGCAAGGTCAACGGTTAAAGGGGACAAAATGTTGCTTTTTAATTGGTTCAAGGGTCCAGATGACAAACATGTAAGTAGAAGTGTCCAACTTACAAAACCGACATAGTACAGGTGTCCAGAAGGTCATTTTGCCTTACTAATTTGATGGTTGACTTCTTTCTCTATTTTTTCACAAAATTATACTACATACTTTTGTTTGTTGATTATCTATTTTGACTGATTTAAAATAGCTTACATCTTTTCTCCTTTAAAAAAAAAAAATAGTATTAGTTTTGTCATGGTAATGTATAAACAATTTAAACGTAAAGTACAATTCTGGTAACTTATTGTACTTTTTATGTAGTTTCTAAATATTTAAATTATTTTTAAAAGGTTTAACGATTGTACGTATGAATGCACAATCAAAATAAAAAAAATTTTACTTTCCCGTTTTGTTGTTCATGTTGAGGTAGAGTTGACTTTGTCTAGCTCGCTCAAATCAAATCCGACCCGCTTATATCCGGCCCGACCCGCTTATTTTTGAGGTCCTGTTAACGTGCTTAGTTATTTTTTTGAACCCCCTTAATAGAAATCCTGGCACCGCCATTGGTGGCAGGTATCCAATAGAATGAGTCAAGGTGCGTGAAAGCTTGCATGGGCACCACGTTATTAGAAAAAGCAATTGACGTAGGTAGAAGCATTTATATCAATTAACAATTTTGACGAAGAAATTGTACAATAATGGAAAGCGGATTTCAAAGTCTTTCTCTAACATCAAGCTTCTATAAAAATAAGCGAGACTTTCTTTTAACCAGGAGCACTATACCTACACCGATAATGAGAACGACTCTAGGTGGCCAGCCTAGCTCAAGTACTTGTACGGTACATCAAACTTCTCTACGGTACAGTAAGTTGGTATTGAAGGGAAAAATATTTTGACAAGATATGTTCATAACTTATTGAGACCTTTTGTGGAAGTAGATGATTAGCAAGATATAAAATGACTTTCCCGAATCACTGTAATGCAACTCTTTATTATAAACAGATCAAATCGAATTAATTTATGCAGTACTCAAGTGTCAAATTAACTAATAGAATAGGCGAAAAGCGGTGAGTAAGTGCTTTCTATTACTCCTTTGTTCAGGTTGTGTGCATAAAGCATAATTTTGATCCACTTGTGCAGCTCTTTTGGAGTTCTGGTCCTCACAAGAAAGCATATAAGATTTGAGGTGTCTTTTAATATAAATGCAAATGCCAATGATCATCTATATGAATATCATGAAGTCTTGGTGCTTGAAAGCACTAAGCTCTTACATGTAAATAGCATTAGGAACCTTGGCATTGTGTTCATGACCAGAGCTGAAAGTTGTTGCCAAGACAGACCAGGGTTGAAAGTTGTTGCCGAGACTACCTTTCTTCATTATCTGTGATGTTTAGCAAGTACTTAAAGCAGCTTTATTTCTTCTGGGTGCCATACTCCATGGACTACTCTGTGTATCCTTTTACAGATGGTGCATTATCTCCTTTACCTACATTCATATGTCAGCATTAACTCTAATAAATTATCTGGCGCTTCAGCTGAATAAAATATTGCCATTAGAGTGAGAAATTCGAGTATAAGATAGATCATAATTAACATTTTGGAGAGATATGGTTTAAATTAAAGGAAGTCTAATTGGTCTATATAGTTAAAGAAAAGGAGGAAAACAGAAGCCCGTCTGGAATAAGTGTACTGCCAACATTTGGGACCATTTTCTCTCTTGCAGAGTTGTTAAAGGTCCTGTTCCTCATTTTTTGCCATGTGATTGGTTGTAGTGATATTCACTTTCTTATATTTGGCCTCAATAAAGAATGTAGTTTTTAATTAGCCAAGACAATCTAGAAATCTTATATAATAATCTCTTTTGCATCGTGTGATGCAGCTTTATGGTTGGATGTGATCTAGTGGCTCCTATGATTTTCTGATTTAGTTTTCCCTCTTCTTACAGAAGTTGTTGCCTTTGGTTTAGGCGCAAGCACTACCCTTAATCCATTTAATTTTCTTGAATTTCCAACTTCAACATGCTCTAAAGATAAAAGTGTTAACATAAACGACACCGGTTGAATGTCATGATGACTATGGAAGACTTTCTCCTAATAAGTGAAGGGAAGCAGAAAAAAAAACAGATAAATATTTTTGCATTTAAAAGCCAGATGATTGTTAGGACTTATTGTTTCCTTCAAAATTTTGCAATTTTAGCTATGGGCTTTCCAAACGTGAAACTGGGCTGGAAAGAAGACTGATCCCAAAACGTTGTTTCTGTGCACTTGATAAAGGTGCAACACGTTACCATATTACAACATTACCTGGGGTCTGCCGTCCATGTTGCCTTTATTGTCCTCTCTGATTTCTTTGCCATATTTTGTTTACGTTTTGTCAAACTTTTTTGCTTGATTTTCCTTCACAATGATTAACTGTTGTATAAAATGGCGAAGCCAAATTGTTCAAGGTCAATGGTGCCTTTTTCTTTGTGTGTCTTTATTTAGCTTACCAACATTATTTGGGAGAAATTAAACCACCAGTGAGTCATTTTTAGGGGATACTGCAGCTTAATATTGTATGGTAGTTTTCTTCTGCTTTAGTGTGCTATTATTTGCATCACATAACTCAAGAATATTTTCTGAACTGTTTTTGTTTTATAGGGCTAATGCTCAACAGCCTAAGCTTTTCGTTGGGATGATCCTCATTCTCATTTTTGCTGAAGCTTTGGCTCTTTATGGGCTTATTGTTGGCATTATATTGTCTTCCCGAGCTGGGCAATCCAGAGCAGAGTGAAGTTGGCTTATCAACTCTATTCTTACTATGGTGTACGTGCAACTTTCAGAAAACTCTGCTTAGGCTTGATCCTTGCTAAAGTCGAAAAGCTACATATTTCTACGTTTGTTATGATGGCTGCTATGTGCTGTTTGTAGAAGTAGGGAGTATTTATCTACTTAATAATAGCTTAAGAAGCTGTCTTATTTGATTTTGATCACCATTTGTTGTATTTTGCAATTTGCTCTGATTGAACAGTGTTGTGCATGTATTATTTTTTGCTATAATTTAACATTGACGATATGCAACATATATGACACTCCCCTTCAATATATCTGAGAAAATTCTTTTGGGTGCTGCCACTTGGAAGTGCAGATATAATTCATGTATATTTGAGCTGCTATTTAAGTTGCACCAAAGTCATCTTATGCTCATCTTTTTTATGATGCATTGATTATATGAGTCACCATTATCTGCTCCGGGCGAATTTGTTGCTGTGCAACTTGCAGAATTAGGGTTATATGAGTCCTCTATACCCCATTTTGAGTTCACTATTTAGGGTTCTCCAACATTGAGATACAATAAGCAACGACAATATACATAGTGTAATCTCACTAGTGAGTGAGGTATAGGGAGGGTGGTGTGTCTGCAGCTAGTGCAGGCTGGTTGTTTCTGGTTGGCTTGGCTCAAGTAAACATAGAGATCCCATAAAAAAATGTAAAATTTAAAGCTACTTATGATTGCGTCTGTTTGCACTTGTATCTTGATTCTTGAAAGAATTAAGAATGCAATTCCAGTGCGTAAATCTGTACTGTGCTATCAGATCTTTGGTTTCTTCTTCCTTTGCATCTCTACTTGGTAAAATTTCTACTTAATGACCAGAAAAAGGAAGGGGGGTAACACAACTTCATTTGTAACATAATTGATTCAACTCGATATAATATTGATTTCAAAACAATGATTTTTTGAATTTGATTTTTATCAATTATTACAAAGAGTATGGCTTTCCAAATGACATCATAATCTAATGATATCAGTAAGCCGAGTGGATTAGATGTGTGTTCATCATTTTATTTTTTTACTTGTCTTTTTCTCTTTTCCTTCTCTAATCTCCATATGCCATGTGTAATAAAAGAAAATATAATTACCTTACTGATTTTTTATTTTTGGATATATTTAACTGATTGTTTACGCCATTTTGGGCCATCGTCTTTCTTTATTTTTCTCCAATTATAAAATGTATATTGCCTTACAATTTATTCTTCTTTGTTTGTGTGTTCTATATTTTGTCCGCTTCAATCAACTCGTGATAATCGTTCCAATAATTGCTGCAATTATGAGGTTCTTATTGTTTTGTTTTACTTCGTTTTTTTAAGTGGAGCCACAAAACTTAAGATCTTCATATATAGTAGTATTTATTAAGTTGAAAAATAAGTATTTTGGAGTTATAATTGAAAATAAGTATGAAAGTTATTGGGTTTGAGCATAATTTAATTTGAAAGAAAAGTTGTATTTTTATAAAGGAAAATCAAAATCATTATCTCATCTGAGATACTTTTTATAATGATATTGTATCGTCTTATATAATTGTTGTTTTATCTTTTTTGACACTCATTAAGAGAACAATAAATATAAGATACATTTTACTAAATTATCTCTATTTATTAGTACTACTTTTTAATGGAAACATATAAAAAAAAATTGAATTTCTAAAATAACACGATTGTTTTGAGACAATTTTTTTTGAGATAAAGGATAAAATGGTTTGCAAGTAACTCAATACAAAATAAAATATTACAATGTTTCCTATCAATCCTCACATCTTAACTTTTGCCAAATGTCAATTCTCATTTGCATAATATTGCTGCAATATTGTTTTCCCAATCATAGATAATAAAAGTAATGAAAAGAATACAAGAAGGTAATACATTTTTTTTATATTGAATGAATGTCCTTTTATGAAGAAAAATAACTTATCCTTTTCTTAATTGATTCATTTGGTTTTGTTCATCTTACATCATGCAATATATTTGATGTCCAACGACAGAAAAAACTTTGTTTCCCCCCCTTACATTTAAATATCTTATCACTTCTTCCACTTCTGATTGTGTATTTATAATTAAAAATCAGACAGATAAGATAAGAGTACTACATTAAGGCATGGCCTAAACAATTTTTTATTCTTAAATATTAATAGGGAAAAAGTTCAAAAATTGCCCATCTACTATTCAAATTGCTCAATTATATCACCCTATACACTTTTTGATCTATACATGTCTTTGACGTTAGTAAATTGTTCCATATTTTTCTCTGACTATAAATATATCTCCCGTGTGAAAAGGGTGGACTCCATGTAACCAAATGTTTCATGAAAAAATAATAATTAAATTTATCCATCAACTTTTGATTATAATTCAAGATTATCATGATGTTGAAATTCCGATAAAAGCCAAATTAAAGGCAAAACACGATTTTTTTTTCCTAGTGTAGGATATAAAACCAAAGTTTAATCAGAGATAAAGTTGCTCAATCACGCATAGTATCGAGGCAAATTGGACCCTTTTTCCTTTTTAATATAACTGCACGGTTATATATATATATATATATATATATATATATATATATATTAAAATTTAAATGAATTTAAGCTATATATACTTTAGGTGTTTATACTATCGGTTACTATTACTTTTCATGTCTACTAATTAAAGTTTATCATAAAATATTCATATGTGACCACCTCATAAGTCATTTTGTTGTGTAATTATTTTTACATTATCGGTGCATACACTTTATCTCGTATTGCATAAAGTAATTTCAATTTAGTGTTTATAAACTATAATAATAGATGATCTTTTTGTAAAGAGAATATGTTCTTTTTAGGAGGATTAGGTCAGCTATGGACCTTAAAGAGTGACCTAAACAAATTAGGTCTTGATTGAATGCAAATTTGTCACATTTAGAGAAATATTTTCAATTTTTTAATTTCCTTTTAATTTCCTTGTGCTTTCTACGCAATCTATTCAGGTTTTGATGTACCAACTACTTGTATAATATTCAGCTGATATCAGCAAAAGTCTTTTTAAATTTTTTCTTTTTTGATATATTATTTCAACAATAATAACACGTGCATTAATGTAATTCTATATGTGATGGGGTATGAAGAGGTCGAGTGTATGCAAACTTTACTTCTACTTTATGACAAGTAAAAATATTATTTTGAAAAGACCATCGCTCGAATAATACATACCAAAGTAGTTAAAAGAAAAGACATAAAATACAAAAATAAAGCAAACATAGCAAATAATAGAGAAATCATTACATAGAGAATAAAATATTGTTTCTCATAAATATTATTATATATGATGTATAGAGATCCAGAAAAAGATTGCTACCACAGTAGAGAATAAATTAAAAAAATACTATAATGACATTATTAAAATGGATACTATTTTGTAACGTCATCAATTCATTGGGTCATATTTGTTTAAGTAAATTTTCTTATCTTATGATCTTTTGGCTATTTTTGAAGGACTTCCACATATTTACATCATGACCTAACATGTTTCCCTAGTAAAATTTCTATAGAGCATGATTTATTTAATTTGCTGTCAATTTGTTATTTATTACCTCTCGGCTTCTTCAGAGGTAGTGGTATGAACTGCGTACATTTTACCCTCTCCAAATCCTACGATGTGGGAATCTACTGAATTTGTTGTTGTTGTTGCTATCAATTTATTATTTGTATAGTATTAATTTTGTGAACTTAAAGATTTGAGATCAACCTTTATTAGTAGACATTCACCTTTGTTAAGGATGAGGTAGAGTACGTAGGTAGTTGTCTGACTTGTCTCCTCCCATTAAACCTGAAGGGCTCGTTTGGTAGAAGGGATTAAAAAAATAATTTCGGGATAAAGTCCCATCTTTGATAGTAGGAATTACTTAATCTTAAGATTATTTCATATATTTCACTATTTATACTAAAATGATAGAATTACTATCTTATGGGAAGGGAAAAATAAAATAATCCCATGAAATATCTTTATTTATCCCGGGTAGTGTACCAAACGACCCCTAATAGTAATATTAGTTAGTAATCATATAACTTTTTTATTCTTCAGTGTGTGTATATGCTTTTATGTTGCTTCATTTGGTTTGTATCTTGTTATTTTATTTTTTGTAACTTTTCTTTGGAAGCTTTTCTTTTGATCCGAGAATCTATCTAAAATCACCTCTCTACCTCAGAGAGATAGAGATAAAATATGCATACATCTTGCCTTGAAACAGATCCAACTTACTCCATTCGTTTCATTTTAGTTGACCCTCTTTCTAAAAATATTTGTTTCAATTTAGTTGTTCCTTTGATAAAATCAAGAGATTCATCAACATTAAATGACTAATAAGTTGTATATATTCTAATTTATATTTTCAAAGCGTAATTAATAAAATTAATTTGGTAAAATAAATCCTTAATAAATGTTTTTCTTAATGGGTATGTCAACTCTGTGGGAGCCAACTATTATATAACGGAGGGAGTATAAAATTATATGAAATATATTGCTATAGCTTTGTATTTCTTTAAGTAATAAATAAAAAGAGGTTTTAATTTTTAGTCATCTTTACTATCTTGAGTATCTTCTCCACATTTAACTCTTCCTTTTTTATCTTCCTCTAAATTACACTCTAGTCCCTTTGGATCACACCAAATTAACTATGAAACTTATTTTGAGTCAAAATTAGTGTAATTTGACCAGTCGACTAATTCGAAACATTTAATATAAGATGAAGTAAACTTTAATTTATATTATTAACTTATTTTGATTCAAAATCAGTGTAATCTGACCAATTCAAGGTGCAACTTTAGAACTGAACTAATTCGAAACATTTAATATAAAAAGAAGTAAACTTTAGTTAATATTTTGTGTCACTTTGTACATTTTCCTTTTAATATTTTGGTGTATTCTAGCCTACCAAACGAGAATGAAATGGATTAGAATAACGTGTTGTGTGAATTATGTAGAAACACGAAACTGTTAGAAAAAGACAGTTGGGGACAACATTAAATTACAATAGTACGTAGTAATAGTTAAGATAGGCAGCCCTCTGAAATGACGTGTATTAAATGAATATTTAGGACCCCTTTCTTGATGGTACGAAACGAAAAAAAATCGAAGAAGTATTAGTACGTAATTATTTTCCTTTCAATATAAATGAATAATGGAAAAAATAAAAAATTAAAATTCGAAGATTGTATTAGTACGTAATTATTATTTTTTTTCTAAGGTTATCCTGCTCTTTAATGAATTTTTATTGACTATCTCTAATTTTTTTAAAAAAAATTGAGAAAAGTAAAAGGTAATGTTACAAATTAGTCTGTCATTAATCTTTAATTAACTTTTTAATGGGCTGTGTCATACTTCAAAGGTTCATTTATTTTGAAATGAAGCCTGAATTTCTAAAGCAACTTCCTAATTTTTAATTTAATTTTTCGTCATTGTAATGTGCGTTGGTTTGTGCATGATCAAATTCATGCTTCTGGAGGTTTTCTACGATGTGCCACAATATCTAAAGTTTCTATATGAGTATTCAATTATCATTTTCTATGTTAGACTTTTATTTATTCATTATAAGTATTAAAGTATATTTTTTCTTGTAACATATAGCATATCAAAAGTTTTATTTTTCATATAATTTAGCCTTAATATTATTTATTGATTATTTAAATTATTTCTCAAAAGTTAAGACTAAATGTCATTTATTATGGATATATATTATGATAAATATTCACGTCAAACATTGTTTCTTAAAAGCGTGTAAAAATTCAAAGTGAACAAAATTAAAGTGAATGGAGTGAGTATATAATATTAACATGTAAATAATTGATGACATTATTAACCAATCAAAAAAACCATTCAAATAGTTTAGGTACAGTACATATATTTATTTCGATAAGAGGTACAAATTCAACTCCCGCTAATTAATTGCTTAAATGTTCCAGAATTCTTATTTTCAGTACTATTTTTGGAGAACCATAAACGCCCACATCCTTTGATATATCTAGTTCAAGTCGGATCGCGCAGATTAGATTAGAGCGTGTTTTATTTTAAAAAAGGGAGCATTTAACGTTGATTTGGGTTTCACTGTTAAAGAAAGAGTACATGTGAAAAGTTTCTTAACAACGAGGATAAATTTGACGCCAAGTATAACATCGAGGGTAAATTTGGACCCAAAGTATGTCGAAGGATATACTTAGCCAATTTTTCAAAGAAAAGGGGTAATTTTGGTCTCAAAACTTGACGACGAGGGTAAACTTGGCCGTGAAGTATGACGAAGAGTATATTAAGCTATTTTTTCAAAATAAAGGGGTAAGTTTGGTCCTAAAATTTGACAATGAGAATAAATTTAACCCCAAAGTGTAACAATGAGTATATTTAACTAATTTTCAAAAATAGAGGGGTAAATTAGACCTTTTCCCTTAATTATATTGAAATGAAAAATAGTACAAAACAACAACTTAGGTATACAAAACTCTTTTTTCCGCCATATTTAGGTTTTTGTGTTAGGGATTAGTATTAGTTCTTAAATTATAATTCTTGTAATGTGAGTTTCGTTGAGGGGACTTATATTTGTTATTTCAACTTAAGAATAAGTATTTATTAGCAATTTAAGAGAGAGAAAGACCCCCTCTCACTATCTTCTCTAACCTTGGCATCGACTTCCGCTATGGATCCAACATTAACTCCTCCCTTGTTACTAAATCCCCAAATATCGACCATTTACAATGAAATATATATGGAAGAGCCCTCTCTCCCCTCACTATCGTACAAAGAAGTAACTATGGGGAAAATCTTGTCCCCTGAGTTAAACCCAGAAATAGGTCTAATAGTCAAAGAAAGAGACCTCGTAAACGCCGATCGAGGCATTCTATTGACGGAGGAAGACAAACGGAGGTTGTATGCCCCTTGGATCCACTCCGTCATAGTAAAGCCGGTCAACACAAAATTCAACCAATTTCTAAAAGGGAAATTGGAGGATCTATGGAAATTACAACAACCCCCATCACTTATCGATTTAGGGATGGGTTTCTACACATAAAAAATCTCCATGGCAGAAAGCCAAACGTCAATTCTCCGAGGTGGACCGCGGTTTATCGTGGGATCTTTCCTCTCTGTTCGAAAGTGGGAACCCAATTTCGTACCTGCAAATTCCAAGGTAGACTCTACTGCCACCTGGGTCAGATTTCCCAAATTACCAACGGAGCTATACGATGCCCTCTTTCTACAACGAATAGGCAACGAAATCGGGCAACTGCTAAAGGTAGATGCATATACCTCGACGGCTTTGAGGGGAAGGTACGCAAGGATATGCATCCAAATACCACTCGATACCCCAATAGCAACCTCATTTTCCATCAATCATCATACCTAACCCCTTCTCTACGAAGGGGAGAGATTCATATGTAAAAACTGCGGAAGACTAGGCCACACATCATCCAATTATTCGTACCCTCTCAGATCTTCTCAACAAACCCCGAATGGTATTGAGGAAGCAACACAATCCACCAATGCGACGGAGCAGACAACACTGGTAATGGATGATTTCCACGAGTGGCAGACAATTGACTTCACTAAAAAGAAGAAGCCAAAGCAAGCGTCAAACCACTCGAGCACGGAAGAAACACCTATCTCAAGGTAAAAACCTTTGATGCGGTGTCACGTAAGTTTCTCAACCCCAGCACTCCCATGGCAGTACCACTGAAGTCTCACCCTCAATTCTCTAAGACTTCTCAGAATGGGCCAGCCCAAGGTCAGACCTCCAAGCCCAATTCGTTGTCTAAGCCTTACCTGAGGAAAATGGCTAAGAATTTGACTACTGGGCTTCCAAAAGGGAAAGCCCATCAAACAAGGCTGGGAAAGCCCATCAAAACAAGGCTCCCATCAACAAGGGAACCCTTGGGCCTAGAATTCTGACCTATTTGGACCCTAATGAACCCTGTCTATCTCATCAGAATTCCCTCCCTCCTAAAATTAATTTTTCTACTCTTAAGATGGATCAAAAAATAAAAACTTCCCCCACTGGTGGGCCACCCTCTTTACACGTGAGCATAGGCAATCATGAAGTCTCTCTCACAACTGCGGGAAACCTTTCCAATTCCCGCAGTGATGTGATTGAGAATGTCTCAACTCTGGACAATGCATTTAATGCTGGTGGAGTTCCCCAAGGGAAAACTCCTCAGCTGCCTTCTCCTGCCTCCTCTTTCTTTGTTTATAATGAGCTAAAAATAACAGACCTTTCTCAAGAAAGCTCTCATGGAGTCACCAAGAACCAACAATATTACCATTACCACAAATCCACTACCACAGGACCACCAACCAACATCGTGGTTGGAAGTGTGCCTATCCAACCAAACAGCCCCCCTACACCTAGAATGGGAAGGGTGACACTTTACTATACTAATCTAGGACCCCCAATACCTGGCCCAGCTAGCAATGGTGATCCTGAATCAGGGCCTACAGACTTATGGGTCCAATGTCTGGATGGCCACCCTATTTCATGTGATCAACTCACCAGTTCAGGAGGAACTAAGCATGGAGTCCTTAGCCAACATAATGAACCAGCTCAGCCTGGGACTTCCATTCTTTCCTCCCCACGAACCTGCAATGATGTTCTTAGGACCAAATTTTACACCTCCAACTGGGGAACAACTGGCTCCTCTCAGCCAAGGAATGACACTAGCCACCCTGGTCACTCTCCCAACATCCCCCATTTGACTCTAGAGAGAATAGAGAGAATGAATGCATTAGAGGCCCTAAGAGCAACCAACAAGGACATGGAGGACTTTCTAGCCAAGATCAGGGTGCCAAAAACAGAAATCCTCAATCTAGTAGAGCCTCTAAGGCTAGAGTTCACAAAGCCAGTTCAGGAGATTGCGATCATCCTAATGCCGCTAGGGTTAGCAGTACTAGGTATAAAAATAAGCCCAACAAACCCTATGATAGAAGAGACCACCAAGGTCATACTTTTCTCCCCCACCAGGAAAAGAAAAGCTCCTTCTTGGGCACCCACCTCCAACCCCAAGGGAAAGGACAAGGAGGCTGTGATAGAAATCCACCATCCCCTGCATTCTAAGATGAAGAACTGCATTGTGTAGAATTCTAGGGGGCCAAGAATACTGAATTTAGAAAGCATTGTAAGACTATAGTTAACATCCACAAACCATGCATCTTTGCCTTGCTTGAAACTAAGATGATTAAGCATCAGGACCTTTGTGAAGAACTGGGATACCATGATTATATCCAAGCTGAAGAAAATGGTAACTCTGGAGAAATTGTTATCATGTGGAAAGAGACACCATCTCCATTTCTTCTATCTCCATCTGTCCTAGGTTATCAATGCTAAGGTTAAGGTAAATTTTCCCCCCTTCTCCTAGTTTCTTAGTGTCATTTATGCCAGTACTGACTTTCAGTCAAGACTTAAGCTGTGGCTCCACCTCTCTACTTTCTCTAATACCTTCATTCTTCCTGAAGAAAAAAACTGGCTAATCGGGGGAGACATTAATAAAGTCCTTAAAGCCTCTGAGAAGTTTGGAGGCTCAGGTATTAATATGAACAGGGCTAACCTCTTTATGAACTATTTAAATTACTGTAAGCTCATTGATTTAGGCTTCAAAAGGAGCAAATACACCTGGTCCAATATGAGATATAGGTATAGACAATGTCTCATCCTTAAAAGACTGGATATGTGTCTGGCTAATGATGAGTGGATTCACCTTTACCCTGAATCCACCATCACTCACCTCTCAAGAACCCACTCTGACCACTCTCCTCTTCTCCTTAATATGGGTTCCCCATCCAACAGCCAAATGAAAGCCTTTAGGGTTGAGTTTATGTGGCTTAGTCACCAGGACTTCCCCAACCTTATTACAGATTCCTTCATGGATTGCCCTAACATAACTGTGGCTACCTCTGAGTTTGAGAATAGGGCTAGGAATTGGAATAAACTTATATTTGGTAACATATTTGCCAAGAAAAAGCACTTGCTTGCAAGATTATCTGGTATTCAAAAGTTTGCCAATTACCCTACTAGCTCCTTCCTCCATGGGCTAGACGCAAATTTTCTCAAAGAGTTCAACCATGTCCTTACCCTGGAGACTGAATTCTGGAAGCTAAAGTCTATAATTTTTTTGGCTTCTAGAAGAGGACTCCAACTTTAGATTCTACCATACCACCACTCTCAGTAGAAGAAGAATAAATAAAATCAATTCTCTCACAGATGAGAGTGGCAATTGGCTTTACCAGCACTTAGACATTGTGAAATTGGTGTCCTCTTATTATGCCAATCTCTACACTACTGATCATTCCCTGGGTTACCTGGCTACCCAATCCAATCCCTCTACCAAGTGTAGTATCAACTCTCTCCACCATGAAGCTCTCCAGACAATCCCTTCCATGGAAGAGGTTTATAGAGCTATTTTCTCCTTTAAACCCAACAAAGCTCCTGAACCTGATGGTTTGCACCCTTTCATCTACCAGAAGTTCTGGGATATTATGGGCGCTCCCCTATTCAAGTTTTGCCAGGAAACTTTTAGTTCCTACTCTATGGACCCCCAAGTCAACTCTACCTATATTTGCCTCATACCTAAGAGTAGGAATGCCACATCTCTTAAGAATTTTAGACCCATTGGTCTTTGCAACACTCAGTATAAACTTATAACCAAAATTATTACCAGTAGACTAAAACCCTTCCTGGCAAAGATCATAGGCCCTTGACAGGCCAGCTTCATGGCCAACAAGAGAGCCTCTGACAATGCCATCATTATTCAGGAATATGTCAGTCATTTCTCTAAGATGAAGGGTAAGATGGCTAACATGCTCCTTAAAATTAACCTTGAGAAAGCCTTTAACAGACTGAAGTGGTCTTTCATCATGCAAGCTCTCTCATTCTTTAACTTTCCTCCCAATCTTATTAAGCTCATCCTATTTTATATTTCAACCTCTTTCATCTTTGTTCTGATTAATGGAGGGAGAACTGTTAGCTTCACTCCCTCAAGGGGTATAAGACAAGGTGGCCCTATGTCCCCCTATCTTTTTATCCTCTGTATGGAAATTCTATCCAGAAGAATCAACCATGAAGTAGACATTCTTAATTAGACACCTATCTCCATCTCCAAAATGGGACTCCCTGTTTCCCATTTCTTCTTTGCTGATGACCTCACTCTTTTTGTAAAAGCTGATATAAAGAACTGTCTCATCATTAATAGAATCTTGCACAGTTTCAGTTCTCATTCAGGAAAAAGGAACAACCTTTCCAAATCCAAGGTTATCTTCTCTACTAATTATTCTACTGAGGTCCAGGATAATCTAAGTATCCTTCTGGGAATACATCCTACCACAAACTTTGGTAAGTACCTGGGATTCTCCATCTTTAATAAAAAACCTGAAAAGGGGGACTTTCAATTCCTCATTGATAATCTAAATAGAATTCTTGCTCGTTGAAAAACTAATATCCTCAATATGACTGGTAGGGTAACACTAGACAAGTCCTCCCTAGCTAGCATTACTAATCATGTTATGCAGTACATAAACCTTCCCACTTCTGTTCATAATCTCATCGACAGATCTCAAAGAAATTTCATTTGGGAAACCACTGATACCAAGAGAAAAATGCACCTTATGAGGTGGGACACAATCACCCTTCCTAAAAGAGATGAGGAGATTGGTATGCAGAGAGTCATCCCCAAGAATCAAGCTCTACTTTGTGGCCTGGGGTGGAGAATGTACTCCAACCCCACTGCTCGTTGGGCCAACAACCCTTTTCTTCATATACAACTCTAATAGTAATAATAGTGGAGGCTCCAGAACCTGGAAAGCTATTACAAATAGCCTGAAGCTCTGCAAAGATGCCTTTTTCCTGGCCATTAAGGATGACAATCAGGTAAATGCTTGGGAAGATAGATGAATCCCTGGCATGCCCCCTCCCTCTCTTCCATTATTCAGGGGCCTATCCCTTCACATCCAGGTCATACAAAGGTCAAGGACATTTGGAAGGAGGGGATATGAGACTTTACCCCTCTTCCTTTCCATATCCCACCTTGCATTGCGCACAATATTAAAGTGTCTTTCATTACTGTCCCCACTTGAAGTAAGACACCCTTGTTTGGAGACTCACTGGAGACACTACCAGAAAATCCCTATTTTTCGACTGAAAAAAGTAGTTGAAAATTTTTGACTACTTTGGTCGAAAAATATACTTTTTTATTTTTATTTTTTATAAAATATTATTCTGATAGTATTTGTGACTACAACAATCAGAATATTTGACAAAAAACTACGGTAAATGTGTATTTTGACTACTGTAGTCAGAAATAAAAATAATTAAATAAATATATTACTAAATATATAATCATGCCCTTATACAAAAATTAAATAATTAATTATATAAATTATTAAATATTCATTTTCGATCATTGTAGTCGAAAATAAAAATAATTAAATAAATATATTATTAAATATATAATCTGACCCTTATACAAAATTAAATAACTATTTAAATAAATTATAAAATATTTCTTTCCGACCACTGTAGTCGAAAATATAAATAATTAAATAAATATATTATTAAATATATAAATAGATCCTTATAAAAAAATTAAATAGTTATTTAAATAAATTATTAATTATGTATTTTCGACTACTATAGTCGAAAATATAAATAAATAAATAAATTACTAAATATATACTTAGACCCTTATACAAAAATAAAATAATTATTTAAACAAACTATTAAACATTTATTTCTGACTACTGTAGTCGAAAATATAAATAATTAATTAAATATATTATATATAATCGACCGTTGTAGTCAGAAAATTTAAATAATTAATTTTATTAAATTACTGACTGACTGAAGTAGTCGAAAATGTTCTTATATAAAATATAAGTCATCTCTCTCTAGGCCACTTTCTCAATTCTCTCTCACTACTCTCTTACCTCCTTCTATCTCTAAGCTAGGGCGACCACAACAACGATGACAACGAAGTTGGTGGGAGTGGTAACGACGACGGCGACGACGACGTTGATGGAGTCTTAACTGCGATGCGACCACAATATTTCTAAGTTGGAAGTTGCCTTGAGGTGTGATTCGCTTACCGCCTTGATCTATTTATGATTTTCATTTTTAAGATAGATTTGCTTATCTTTTCATTAGTTATTACTAAGTGATTTCGGACATCAATATTTTACTGCTGTTCTTGCAGTTAGAAGCCTTCAATTTTTCTTGCAGTTTGTTTTATTTTTCTTTTTTGCGAAGTGCAAGCATATAAAGCTCCTTATTCTTCTTGAACTTTCTATTTTTTCTTTAACTTCGATAGTTGTGTTGTTCCACAATTTTTTTTTTGAGAAATGATGGGTTTTACAAAATCAACAGTGCTGGGGAAGTGTTGAAATTGAAAAGGAAAAATATTATAGAAAGAAGATTATATTGAAGTATTACTAACAAAGTTAGCATATCATGTATCGAAGTTAAACTTGACTTGTTGAATTTTGCTAGAGGGGTAACTGGTTAGGAGTAGCATTATTAGTATTAACTACTATTAAAATGTGTCAAACATATGAGAAGACCCAAAGTGCATACTTGATTGCAGGAACATCAACGGGAAGACAAAAAATGCCAGACTATTAGATTAATGGGAATACTATTATATAGGAACTAATATGAAGGAAAGTATAAACATTGATTCTTACCATCTATGATGTTGTCACCATCTAATACAAGCAAATTCCAAGAAAAGTTAGAGTTTCGGGCTAATCTGTGATATGTTTCCACTATTATATATTTTTGATAAAGACACACTTCACTATTAGTAACATATTGGTACAGAAAAATAATTCATGCCATTCAGATTGAGTAGCAAAATATTTGGTTACCTTATCACATTTACTGAAATTATTACTTCTATAAATTGGTGTAACAGTTAGGTCACACTCTTGGGCGCTCATATCTATTCTTCTTAGGTTGTCAAAGAACCTTTGATCCGACTTTAAAACCTGATAATCACATATGAAACGAGTTATTTTATGCCAATATTTTGGTAGTCTTATTTGAAAAATAAGCATGATGATAGTCTGATGTGCAGCTTTATTTGCTTCAGCGGTCACGCATGTTACTACTGTATTCATTTGTAATTTGTTCATTTCGTATACTTTTGTGTGATGTGCTTATTTTGGTCCTTCGAAACATTAATGTGGTATGCTTTTCTTTTATTAGAGTTGCTGAAACAGGTTTGAAAGAATTAAATCAGCATTCTTAGATGATGGTATTGAAGGAACATCAAGAAATTCTCATCTTCACACACGTCTTCACTGATTCTAGATAAAAATTTGTTTCATTTTCTACGTGGTCTATTTTTAGTACCTTTGATTGATGAGCAAACCCTAGTCCTTATTGTTTTGTCATTTGTGGTACAAGAGTTTATGGACGTGGTCATAGTAAAATCACTTTAGTGTTTTCAACATGCGCTTTCTTTTTATTTTCTTCTTTGAAATTCTTTACCTCATCTGCCTGTCTTCCTTTTTTCCTTTCTTTTATCTTGTTTGTGAAGCTATCATATGGATTGGATTTCTTTCACTGATAAAAAAATTATTCTTTTAATTAAAATATTCTATTATTGCTGGCTGCTTTACTATATTGTGTTGAACCTCCTAGTTTTCTACTTGTGTCCACTGCATAGTAGCATCTCTAAACAACCTTGTTATTATTTTGTTTCTCTTCTTTATTATTATTGTTTTCGTTCTTGTGTAGGTGGAAAATAAAGATCGTACATGGATGTATAATAGACTTTATTCTAACCGTATGTGGTTGAGGGAGGAATATAAAGTTGGGGCAGTTGGATTTATTTCTAAAGCAATGACGCTTGATGATTTTCTTATTGAAGGAACAATTAAGTGTCCTTTTTGGAATTGCAAGTGTTGCAAGTTATTGAGTGCAGATGTTGTTACATTACATCTTTATAAGAAGAATTTTATGTTGAATTATACTGTGTGGAATGCTCATGGAGAGAGTAGTGCTGCTTATTAATTTGCTTTTCAGAATTATGTTGAAAGACCAATAAGAGAGAATAATGTTAAAAGTTCATGATATAGTGAGATGGTCAGGGATGCTTTTGGGACACACTCAGGGGCTCAAAATGAACCAAATAATGAGGCTAAGCACTTTTATAAACTGTTAAAGGAAGCTAGTAATCCATTGTATGAAGGATCAGTGCATTCTAAGTTATCTGTTGACGTTCAGTTACTGAGTATTAAGTCAGATTCTTTAATTTCTCAAGAGGGCATGGACTCTATCATTGGACTTATGAATGGACTTAACCCAAATAAACTTGACTTACCCAAAAATTTTTACACAACAAAGAAATTGGTTTCTAAGTTAGGACTTTCATTAGAGAGGATTCACTGTTGCGAGAAAGGTTGCATTTTATTCTATAAGGAAGATACAAATTTAGAACATTGCAAATTTTATAATCAGCCTCGTTATAAGAAAGTCACACATGTCAAAGGGAAGAAGGTTTCTGTGAAGTCGATGCATTACTTATCCCTTATACCACAGTTAAAGAGGTTGTATGCATCAATGAACTCTGCCCCTCATATGAGATGACACTATGAAAATAAAAGACCAACTGGTATTTTATGTCATCCATCAGATGGATAAGCATGGAAGCATTTTGATAGTGTGTATCCGGATTTTGCTAGTGAACCAAGAAACATTAGGTTTGGATTATCTATTGATGGATTTACTCCATTTTCTATCTCAGCTACACCATATTCATGTTGGCCTGTGTTTGTGACTCCTTATAATCTCCCTCCTGAAATGTGTATGATGAGTTAGTATATATTTCTAACTTGCATTATTCCAGGTCCTTGCAATCCAAAAGTTTTGATTGATGTATATCTGCAGCCATTGATTGATGTGTTGAACTTATTGTGGCATGAAGGTGTGGAAGCATTTGATGTGTCAATGAAACAAAACTTTAGATTGAGTGTTACTTTGATGTGGACTGTAAATGACTTTCCATCTTATGGAATGATGTCTGGGTAGTCGATTACGGGCAAGTTAGCTTGCCCTTGTTATATGAAAGACACAAAAGCATTCACTTTGAAACATGGGGGTAAAAACTCATGGTTTGACTTTCACCGTCGATTCTTGCCAATGCAACATGAATTTAGGAGAAATACAAGTGATTTTATGATGAATAAGACTGATTTTGAGGAGCCATCATCAATTTTGTCGCGAGAAGAAATTTGGAATAGAGTGAGGAATCTACCTAAGGTAATAGAGTCTCCACCATCCAGGATACCTGGTTATGATGTTACACATAACTGGACTAAATGAAGCATATTTTAGGAGTTAGATTACTCAAAGGATAATCTTCTGCCTCATAATCTGGATCTCATGCATATTGAGAAAAACTTCTTTGACAACTAGTTTAAGACTATGATGGATGTAAGTAACAAAATAAAAGATAACTTGAAGGCCAGGATGGACTTAAAGGAGTATTGTTGGCGCAGTGAGTTGTACCTAACATACTTAAACAATAAGATTCAGAAGCCCAAGGCCAGTTACACATTCACTTTAGAGGATAGAAAGTGATTTGTGATTGGGTTAACAATTTGAGAATGCCAGATGGATATGCGTCAAATTTATCTAGGTGTGTTGACATGAAGGAAGGAAAGTTGACCTCTATGAAGAGCCATGACTGACATATTTTCATGGATTCATTGATGCCTATTGCATTCTATGCATTGCCCGATAGAAATTGGAAGCCCATAACAGAGATAAGCTTATTTTTCAAAGATTTATGTTCTAACACATTAAGGGAGGAGAACCTATCTTTAATGGATATCATCATTCGCTTAACCTTAAACAAGTTGGCAAAAAATTTTCCTCCTTATTTCTTTGATGTTATAGAGCATATTCCAATTCAACTTGTGCGAGAGGCACGACTTGGAGGGCCTGTCCAGTGTCAATGGATGTATCTCTTTGAGAGGTATTGACTTTTAACATTTACCTTTATGTATTTTAATTGAACATTATTTCATCTAAAAGATCATACTAGACAGGACTATTGGCAAATGTAAGCGGACCATAAAAAACAGATCCCGAATTAAGGGATCAATATGTGAGGCTTATTTGGCTAAAGAGGCCTCTTATTTTTGTTCATATTATTTTGGACATGATGTACCATGTCTGAGAAACCGACCTAATAGGCATGATGATGGAGACAATACAGATCCTTCGGCACCACCATTTTCAATATTAAATTAACCAGGTAAAGAAAGTTCAAAAGGTGGTCTACTTCTATATTTGAATGAGGCGGAGCTTAAGTCAGCTATAACACATGTATTATTAAATTGTCCCTAGGTCCTGCCTTTTTATAAGTGAGTATATTTATATTAAGGACAATCATTCAAGGTTTATCAAAGCTTGAACTAATGAAAGTCGTAACTTTGTCGGACAGCTACTTCATGGCTTTATACGGGGATGCTGCTGTTTTTCCTATGTTTTCAGTGTGGTTTAGAGAATATGTAAGTGTAACTTAAATATTTAACACAATTTACACTTTTGTTGAATCTCATGTATATTTAAATTCTAACTTTTTAAAACTTTTAATAGGTTCATAATCCACTTAATTATGACCTAAATGGCCTAATTTTACACGATATAGCTTGGGGACCTGATGCTAAAGTCAGAAATTTTTCTAAGTACTCTGTCAATGGGTATAGATTTAATACAGAAGAGTTCTCTAAGGGCAAGAAAACCAATAATAGTGGGGTTTGGGTGACAGGTGATGGCGGTGTTGATTATTATTGTGTGCATCACGAGATTTTAGAGCTAGATTATCATGTTGGTTGGCCAAAGAAAAAATTGGCTCTTTTCGGTGTAAGTGATATGATCCTACGCCTAGGTGAGGTACAAAGGTGCACCCTCAGTACAAAATAGTTAAAATTAAGCATACAAGAGAGTATGGACTCTATGATCCATTTGTCATTACATAAAATGTGAAATAGGTGTATTACGCTCTTTATCCTTTGTGTAAGAATAAATCTGCATAGCGGGTAGTTATAAAAACAAAGCCCGTGGGTAGAATTGTAGTGGAGGATGCATTAGGTGTAGTGTATCAGAATGACATTTCAAGTGTTGAAGAAAGGGTGGATGATGAATTAGCTGATGAGTTGCAGCATAACGAAGGCTTGTATGAAGAATTTGATCCTTCTGAACTTAGATTAAATGTTCATGATTATGGAGAAGGAACATCCGGGGCAAATGATGAGGAAGATCCAATTGATGATAATGAAATAAACGAGAAAGAGTTACCTGATGAAAATGAACAAGTGATGAGGAAGAATCGATGAATGACTATGAAACAAGCAACAAGGATTGAGTTGTTATTAATAGTAGTAATATGCTGTAACAAGGTCTTGAATTGTATTTTAACTGCTGCTTTTTGCTATTTTTCTTGACAATATAGTGTCTTTTCTTTGTTAACATTTGTAGTGCCAGTGACTATGCAACATGATTTGTTTGTCTTGTTGCATTTTCTTATTACACTTCACTTATCTGTATGCTTGTTCTATCTACATCATATGGAATCAGACTGCTTCCTCCTTATGACTTACTTGAAACTATCATTTGTGCTAGACTTTTTCTATATCTGTAATATATCACTACAGTGGGATCCAACCCTGCCATTTATTTTTTGAGTAGAAGTTGAATAGACAAACCTTGATCATTCCTATTTCTGTACGACATATAATTATGTCATTTGATGTCAGAAGACTTGTTATCTTGCTGTCTCCTGATAATCTTCCAACTTTGTGTTGTGTTTCTCTCAGCCAAATCCGATTGCTCTATGTATTCATGAGTTAGTATGCTGCCAGTCTTGTTACCTTTATATGTGAAGAGTCAATGGTTGAACTTGCACTGTATAACCAGTCCTTATATACAGCTAGTGAATTCATAGCCTTATTTTTCATACTCCAACTCTTTGATGGTGCTTTGATCTCTTGTTTTTTACAGTCATTAATTTTAACCAAAAAACTCCAAGCAGCCTGCCAAGCCAGGCTTTTTTTCACTCAGTACTACAAGAAATGCAGAATTTAATTTTCGTTTGATCTAAGAAACATATCTAGGTAGCATAACACAGACTAACTCCATTTTGTGGGTTTTTTTTCAAGGTGGTCAATAAAGAAAATCAATGGCATCAAAAGGTCATGGTAATGGACGGCGTAAGAAAGGTAAGAAAGGACCTGATAATCTTTCCGCAGGTCAATATACAACACCACCACCACTTGTTACCACAACTCTTCAACCAGCTACTTTAAATAGTATTCCTCCTCCAAGGGCAACTATTTCACTACCAAATGCATTTTTCATGCCCCCACTGCTCCACCAGTTCCAGCCCTCTTCTCCCCATAATTATCTGTATAGTAGCTCTTTGTATGTACCTTCAACATCATCCACACCTAGCCTTTCTGGATTGAGAATTGGAGGTCCCAGTACATCAATATCGCTCTCCGTTGATAGTGCTATAACGTCTAATGCTACAACAGCTGCTTCTCAAATTCTGAAATTTAAAGAGGTAGTAGAATATGATGGCAACGGGAGGCTAATTATCGTCCCTAATGGTAATGGGTAAGTAAATCTTATGTTTTTTCTGTAATTTTAAAAATTTTAAAAGCTAAGATAATTTAATATAATTTTATTATAGGTTCATTTCTGCATATAGCAGCGAACATATGATTATAGAAGCAATTAAACCATTTTACAAGAAGCCGTGGGGTAGTTGGAACGAGATTCGACTCGACATCAGAGTGCTTATGTGGAATCAGTTTGTGGTATAATCAAAATCAAAGAATTTATCATTTCAGTATGCTAACAATGATGAATTTACAACTATTAAACTATTTTACAGATAAAGTGTGCATGGAATTTTTGTTATGATAATGAAATACAATGCATTTTTACGTGGAAAGTGTCTCGACGGATCAAAGAACACTTGTATGAGGCCCAGAGGAACTTGGAAAAACATGGTTGGCTGAATGCTAATGTGTGGGTTCATTTCTTGGAAAAATAGGATACTTCTGAATATAGAAAAAAGAGGGAACACGCAAAGGCAAATAGAGCGTCTCAAATGGGTGGCTCATTGCACACTGGAGGTTCGATGAGTTTCACTACCGACCAACAAAGACTGGTAATATTAGCTTAAATTATTGATTTGTTTGGTTAGTTCAATGTTCTAAACCATGACATAGTGAAGTTGTGTGGGTCTCTTTTGATTCACTATTGTTGTTATCTTCCTGTTGTTGTTCATCTTGAAGTCTAGTGAAGTCGTATGTGGCCTATTTTTATTCACTAGCATTGTTGACATCTTGTTGCTTGATAACGCTCAATCTACAGCTCTCGTGGGAGTGTAAAGCGGTCGTTAGCAAATATAGAACCCAACCTGGGTTGGGTATCGATCCCACAGAGAATAGCTTGGCCAACAAGCAAGAGAAATTACTAGACTTTTAGTGCAAGTCTCGTAGGAAAGGGGGGATTGTAGTATGTAACCAAAACAAGAATGTAAGAACTGAAAATAGCAAAATAAAGAGAGATTGTCACGTGTGTTGTAAACAATGAGAATTGAGGCGTTGGGGTTATGTCCACCTTCTGAGGTATACGTCTCTATTGGCTATGAGTGTGTAGAGTCTTGACATGTAATTGCTTATAGAGAATTGTAGTCGATGGTAAATCCAAGCGTCTCTCGACCTAAACAAGGACTATTTCACTTTAACTCTCTCGAGCTTAAAGCGTGACTAACGGTACGAATTCTCCAAGAAGTTAGTCCAGGTACGGCACTAGCTTTTTAATAGGAAAGGGTGTCCTACTACCTTGACATTATCTCTTTTCCAGACAAATAACTTTTCTCTCGAACAAGTCAGATGTTAGACTGGCGTTGGTCTATGCGTCTTCTTTTCTAGACAAATAACCTTTCTCTCGAACAGGTTAGATGTTAGAATGGCGTGTTCTTGTGTTTGAACCGCAAAGAATGTAGATTTAAGATGAAGAGAATAATGATATAAGCAATATACTTGTCTTGAACTCACAAACTCATAGCTATAGATAGTAACTCATTCGGCTTCCATAACCCCAACTAAGAGATTTAGTTACCCATGAATGCGAAGGATATCACGTTTTGCATGGTGGATGGCGTGAATAGTAGGTGTTTGGCGTGTGGTTTTAGTGATTCCGTAGCAAGTAACGATTCTCTTGTTGTGGAATTTAAGAGTAGAAGAATGAAGAATTGAGAATGGGTTGTAGGAAGATGTCTTAATTGTAAGGAGATGAATGAATTGTCAGAATGTCTCCCCCCCTTTTCTTCTTGAAAATCTCTAACATGATAGGGTATTTATAATACTCCTATCCTACTCCTACTAAACTAATAAAATAAATAACCAAATCCTAATATACTAATGAAATCCTTGACCCAATTGTACTAGGGTAAGGTTACAAAATTATAATCCAAATAGAATGATGAAACACATAACCTAATTGCACTAGGTTAATGTATTATGGCAAAAATCCAGCTTTGTGTCTGTAAGTCCCAAAGTCTTCAGAAATGCTGTTTTAGCCCGGGACAGATTTTCCATGCAGCAGATTTAGTCCTTTATGCGTCCAGCTCCTTTCCATCTCGTTTGTGAGCTTTCTTTTGCGTCAAGTAAGCCATAAATTGCTGTATTTTGCATCATTTATACCTGAAACTTTCCTAATCACATTTGTTAGCTCATTTACAGGAAAAAGGACTAAAAGTGTACGAAATAGATAATTAGTTCTCGAAACTAGGCTAAAATATGGGCAAAATATATTGATATAGGCGCGTAATTTCGCCTATCATCATTGCTCTTGTTGTTATTCATCTTGAAGTCTAGTGAAGCTGTGTGTGGCCTATTTCGATTCACTAGCATTGTTGACATCTTGTTGCTTTTGTTGTTGCTTATTTCTTTTATTGTGAACTTGATCTTGTATCACACTGCCTGATGGTTTTAGAAAGATCCATTGCCTGCATCCAACCTCTATCCTCTATACTCAACATACTCTATGACCTTACTCCCTCTAGGTGTAAATAGATCCATTGTCTCTAATCACAGTACCATACCTCTCATTCTTTTGCCTTCGCACTCTAATTAAGCTTATCTTGCCTTTAGGACTGCAGTTTGTACTAGCATTACATTCAACAGATGATTCTGTTCCATGAACACTAGCCATCAGACATGGGGTTTCTTTACAAGATTCATTTTCTTTCCCTGACATACTGTTCTTGTGAACCTCAAGGAAATGTGTTATTTCGTGCAAGTTGATTCTAGTCACACTAGTGGTATCCAAGGTTGGTTCAATAGCCATCGACAAGCATTGCATAATAGGTAATTCTGGATGCTGAATTTGATCAAGATTCTCCTTTAGTTTATTTTCCTTATTACCCTGTTGGCTTAGTTTCTCAAACTCAAACTTCTTGTAGAAATAAGCTTGTGAAGCCTCTTCAACAGTGTTAAAAGTTCCCAACCATATTTTCTTATTCCTAATTTTGTCTGTTATCACAACATCATACCTCTCATTCTTTTGCCTTCGAATTCCAAGTAAGCTTCCCTTGTTTGTAATGACATCACCATACCTCCCGTTCTTTTGCCTTCGGATTCCAAGTAAGCTTTTCTTGTCTATAGAAAGGAAACTTGATGTAGTATTACACTTATTGGATGATTCTGTCCCCTGTACATTAGCCATTAGAGGTAAGGTTACTTTAGAAAATTCTTGTTCTTTGCCTGACCAATTGTTTATAAAATATCAAGCATTGGATTCTAGAATGGTTTATATTTTTTTCTCGGTGGAATCCCTTAGATTTTAAATTTTTATTACATAGATGACTGAATAAGCTTTCCATCGATATAAGATTCGTCCAAAATGGACACTCGGTGAAGAAGTTAGGGCTATTTTATGTGATAGTCGAAAAACATCATCATCCCGGTGTTTAGCGCACCGCGGAGAGGGTTTAATTAGCAATTGTCAAATTCCAGTGGGATATCGCGATAGTGGCGCATCGCGGAGAATCCCAATTTCTCATTCGTCAATTTTCAGTGAGCCACCACGATAGTGGCGCGTCGCGGCGGCCCATAAAATCGGGTTCCCAGTTTAATTTTTCCAGCTTCGTTCAGAAGTTAACAAGGGTAATTTGGAATTTTCAAGCCTCTTAAAACGTCCAAACAGTAGATTAAGACCTCTACAAACAGAATATATGACATTCTCAAGATTTTCCTCAAAATAAAAACCCTAGTTCATATACTTCTCCTCCAAGAAACTCAAGATTCAACCGTGGGTTTTCAAAACAAATTAAAGATTTGGAATTCCCAAGCCGTGGGCATCAAGAAGCATCCTTTAAATTTCTAGATAGAGATACGTGGGGTTTATTCTAAAAACTGCATGGGCTTAAAACCATTAGAGCATGATTTTTAGATCTTTATGCATTAATTTCAAAGGGGTTTTGAAATCTATGTTCTAAATTACGTACTCCGAACGTTTTAATGTTACTATTGTTTTAACCTTGTGGTCCTATCCCCTAAATTTATTTACATGTATACGCATATGTATGGAATTTGAGATTGAAGATCGTTGAGAGCATAAATTATGAACTCCCTCCTGTGTATTGAATTAAAGATTATGGTTTTGCTATTTGAAAGATATTTTTGCAATATTATAGCATTTGAGCATGATTTGAAATTGTTGAGAGGGTGTTTCTTGATATAAATGTGTTCTTGTGTTTAAGAGAAAGAATTGCATGTGAATTGAGAACTTTGACATGACCACCTTGTATTGTATTACTGAAATGCTTGACAAAGATGAGTTCCTTGTATGTGTTTACATGAGGTTTGAGAAAGAGTTTCTGTGAATTGAATTATTGAAATGGTGGTCCCAAAACTTGTATTTTGAAAACAGAGATTTACGACAGATTAATAATGGCTCAGATATGTGACTTGCAAGTCAATGGTATGACGATACCATATGTATTTATGCCATAACAGAGTATGTTTTCAGAGTATATTTTTAGAGCATTTTCAGAGTATGTTTTCAGAGACTGCATGTTTTGGTAGAGTTTTTAAAAAGGGGCTTAAAGAGGGATAGGTGGTTACCCAAAAAAGGCGCGAGTTCAAGCAACTCTTAGCCTGAAATTGTATTTGCCGATACGGGTAGATTATTATTGTACACTGGCGACGGCCGTGTGACGTAGTAGATTCAGAGACTCCGACCCTTGTGGCACACTTGGGTTGGAGGCTTCACTGCCGAGTTAATGGCAGTTTCCATATAGCCCTTGGAATTTTTTAGAGTTGTAGGGTATACCACCTAACGCAGAAGTAACACAGATTTCTCAGAGTTGAGATGATTTTGACAGAGTCTTTAAAATGCCCATGTGAATTCTTACTATATTATATACTTATGAACTATTTTAAATTGCTGTCATATATGTTGATTTATAAATAATTATTTTGGATATGCTCTGCGTACCAGTACATCTGTATTGACCCCCCTACCTCTCAGGTTTTAAAACTCAGTCTAGGGGTCCAGATAAGCAGTACATAATTCAGACAGCTGATCAGATTGTGCAGTGGTGAGCCTTGTCTATTCCAGAAGGTCTGTCTTTTCAGATTATGTCACTTATTTCAGTTTTGGTCTACTGGGGGCCTTGTCACAATTTCAGACAATTGTTAGATTTTCATGTAGTAAAGATTTCGCAGACTGAGTCAGATGTTATTTAGATGTAGTTGATTTACAGTTTCCATACTTATGTTGAATTCAGAGTTGACCATGTTTCCATAGCAAGTGATGTTTCCGCATCTTCTTTTATTATATGAATGTTGTGCATGATTACCAGATAGAGAAGGGTGTTCCGGGATTTCATAATTCGGGATGTCCGTCACAGCCAGGCCCGTGTTTGGATCGTGACATGTTACATGAGAGTTGATTCGACTCACACTAGCAGTATCCAAGGTTTGATTATTACCCACAGACAAGCATTGCTCACTAGGTGATTCAGGCTGCTGAATTTGATCATTAGCTACAGACAAACATTGGACACTAGGTGATTCAGGCTGTTGAATCAGTTTGCCTCTCAGACAGAATCAGTTTGCCTCTTAGCCTGTCTGCTGCATTTTCTCGCTGGCTCTGAAGGACCTACTTTTCCTTTTAGTGCGAGTTGTCTCCTATCCATAATTCCTGTGATTCAAAACATATAACAAGGACATCACAACACGTCTTAGAGTACGCTAGCCTCACATTGTTTGGCCTAGTGACAACAACACCTCACACTTTGTTGCTATCCATGCTACTCACATGGTAGAATAGGGTACTTAGAGCCCTCCGTTTTGACTACATTGTGCCAGTACTACAGCTAGACCGTATTTCAAACAAGGCCTAATTTCATCTAAGGATTGCATAAAATGCGTAGCATATAAGATGACACTCAAGGGGCGTCAACTTAGCCTAACTGCAGCCAATCCAAGCTACGCATTCACTCAATCATATGCCAAAATTTAGATTTTCAGAGACTGTCTTGTTCCATAATCAATATAATATCAATTCAATTAGAACATACTACAAGATATATCAATTATGAATTGGCAAAATGGACATGACATTTCAAACTTTAAGAGCATATAGCAATTCAGATTTACAACACTAGGTACTCAGATGTGATTATAGGTGTTACGCCAACGATTAGTTAAGTAGTAGATATGAAAAATAATCTTGGTTATTTTTTTGTACAAACTAATAATGATGGATGTTCCCTTTTGGATAATATAAGTTTTTTTCATACTTTGACTATTATTCATATATCATATTTGTTTGTGTTATATTCATGGACTCTCGGACTTGTCTTCATACTTGCATTATCTCTTTTTCTAAAATTTTACAGAAATATAAAAATGGGGGAAAAAGCACCCTTTTATTGATGTATACGAAGAGACGCATAGAAAGAAAAATAAGGACGATACAAGAGGAGATTGGATCGAAACGCGTGCTAAGAATGCATATGTAAGATAATAACTTTTACATACATTGTTTTATTATTACTCAACTTTGTCTGTTTACATACTGACAAATAATTTTTCTTTCAGGAAGAATTTCAAAAAAGCATAGAAGAGTGGCGTCAAACCCAACCTACTTCAGAGGATGGTACCATGGTCCAACTATCACCTGCAGAGCTGAATAATATGTGGACAACTGTTGTAGGTTGTCCAAAGAAAGGTAGAACCTACGGGACAGGGGATCTCCAATCCTCGAGTAGTCCTTCGTTGTTTCTCAGTTCCTCTTCTACTTTGCAAACTGTAGAAGAAATGGAAGCGATGAAAAAGCAAATTGTGGGATTGACGCAGAAATGTGCAGCTAACGATGCTAAGTTTGCTAAATTTGATAAATTGAAGGAGTTGGTTAAGAAGCACATGCCGCAAGTATTTCATGACGAGGAAGATAATAAATTTGATAAAAATTAGATTGTAGTTATTATTCTTATTTTTGGTTGTGACATTTAGATATTTAAACTATTTGATTTGATGTTTGTTTTGAATGGTTTAAAGTGGTTGTATTTATAAATTTTTGTCGTGTTTGATCCTGTTGTGAAAAATACATTAGTTATGTCGTTTATAATCTGAAAGCAGTGTAAGCTAATGCAATATAATAATTATTAAATAAATATTTACTAAATAATAATAATTATTAAATAATTATTTACTAATTTTTCGACTACAGTGGTCAGAATAATAATAATTATTAAATAATCATTTATTAAATTTCTGACTACAGTGATTGAAATAATTATAATTACTAAATATTTGTTTATTAAATTTCCGACTACAATAGTCAGAATAATAATAATTATTAAATATTTATTTATTAAATTTTTGACTGTAGTAGTCAGAATAATTATAATTATTAAATAATTATTTATTAAATTTTCGACTACAGTAGTCGAAATATTTATAATTTTTAAATAAATATTTATTAAATTTTCGACTGCAGTAGTCGAAATATTTATAATTATTAAATAAATATTTATTAAATATCCGACTACATTTACGACTAAAGTAGTCGGAAATTTTCAACTACTGTAGTCGAAAATATTTTTTCGACAAGCTATATTCCGACTACCTTCAAGCAGTAGGAAAGTAGTCGGAACTACCTTAATTTTCGACTACACTGGCCGTCAGAAATTTAATATTTTCTAGTAGTGTGATGGCACCTTTTCCTATAAGTCTGTATATCACCATATTAACAGTCTCAAAAGACATCCCAACACTATCCAACATTTCTACAATTGGATCTGGAAGCTTAGAATTCCTAATAAGATCAAGACCTTCATTTGGCTCATGCGCCATAACAGTTTTCTAACTAACCATACTCTTGCCAGAAGAGGTCTGAATATCAGTCCCTCTTCTCATAAGTGTAACAATAGTCAAGAAGACCAGCATCATATCTTTTTTGGATGAAATGCTGCTAAGACCTTCTGGAACCAACTCATTCAAAATTACAAGGGCTCCTTACACCTAATTATCCACCTGTTTGACACCAACAACTGGCACTCCACCTGTAGAATCCTCAATAATGAGAATTATGACCCTAACACCCCCCGGAGTTCCTTACTTCCCTTTTCTCTTTGGCATCTCTGAAAGATCGAAAATAGCAACAACTTTAAGAATACTAACTTCATTCCTTCCTTCAGCATTCCCAGTGCTAAAACTGTGGAATACCGTCACCTAGGAAACCCTACGAACCACCAGCCTAGGACTAGCATCTTTGTTAGATGGCAACCCCTCACCTCTAGCCCCTGCAAGCTTAACATTGGTGGGTCTTGCCTTGGAAACCCAGGTAGGGGAGGAATAGGGGGGGTCATCAGGAATAGTAAAGGGGACTGGGTAGCTGGATTCAGAAGAAGCTTCACCCATGCCATCAACAATCTCATGAAACTCTTGGCTCTCAAAGAAGGCCTCAACTTGGCCATAGACCATAACTGGATACCCTTGGATATCTGCATTGACTCTCTGCAGGTCATTAACATGCTTCATTATGGAAATTTGTTATACCTTAATTGTTTTTTAATGAAGATCACTACTAGAGAAAATGGGAATCCTCTGGTGCATTATACATACAGGGAGCAGAATAGGGTGGCAGACTCAATGGCTAAGCTTGGCTCGAAGCAGGAATTGTTTGACAAGCTTCGTGTTTTTGTTACTCCTCCAGCTAGTATAGGAGGAATTTTTTGTGAAGACTTCAAGGGAAAATCTTTCTCGCGAGTTGTATCCAGTATAAGAAACTTTGACCATAACCTTCACATTTTTTAGCCAGACTAGATATCGATTGTAACCATCCTTATTTAATGCATTTCTTCTTAACCAAAAAATAAAAAGAATTTCGTTGAGGTACATAGCGTTTTAGTGAAATCGAATACTTAAATTTTTGTAGAAGTACATGTTATGATTATTTCCACCTTTATGTATCGAATAATTTTCAAGTAAAAAACATTATGTTCATTCTTTACTGTTTTCATAACTAATTAATTTAGTTAAAGAAACACACAAGATAACTTATGTCATCACTTAAGCAAAAATCATGCATAACTCACGTGAGCTATTATAAATTACGGAATATCAATTCTACTATTAAAACAAGTGTTAAGCCATTTTGCAACATAGCAGCAAATTACATCAATGTCGACAGGGAGAAACAACTTAGAAGGATCGCGCAGATTAGATTAGAGAGTGTTTTATTTATTATTTTTAAAAGGAGCATTTAACGTTGATTTGAGCTTCACTGTTAAAGAAAGAGTACATGTTAAAAGTTTCTTAACAAGGAGGATAAATTTGACGCCAAGTATAATATCGAGGGTAAATTTGGACCCAAAGTATGTCGAACGATATACTTAGTCAATTTTTCAAAGTAAAGGGTAAATTTGGGCTCAAAGCTTGACAACAAGGGTAAACTTGACTGCGAAGTATGACGAAGAGTATATTTGGCTAATTTTTCAAAATAAAGGGGTAAGTTTGGTCCCAAAATTTGACAACGAGAATAAATTTAGCCCCAAAGTGTAACAATGAGTATATTTAACCAATTTTCAAAAATAGAGGGGCAAATTAGACTTTTTTCCTTAATTATATTGAAATGAAAAATAGTATCAAACAACAACTCGGATATACAGAACTCTTTTTTTCCGCCATATTTAGATTTTTGTGTTAGGGATTAATATTAGTTCTTAAATTACAATTCTTGTACTGTGAATTTCGTTTGAGGTACATAGCGGTTTAGTGAAATCGAATACTTAAATTTTTGTAGAGGTACATGTTATGATTTTTTTCCACCTTTATGTGTCAAATATTTTTCACGTAAAAAACATTATATTCAGTCTTTACTACTTTCATAACTAATCAATTTTAGTTAAAGAAACACATAAGACAACTTATTTCATCATTTAAGCAAAAATCATACATAACTCACGTGAACTATTATAAATTACGTAATATCAATTCTACTATTAAAACAAGTGTTAAGCCATTTTGCAACATAGCATCAAATTACATCAATGCCAACAGGGAGAAACAACTTAGAAGGATCATGAGTCACGAATTGCCAAGTCCCATAATTTATTTATTTTTTAAAAAAGATATTGAAAAGTAAGGGGACGAATATCAAAAATTGCGTACAAGAAAGGGAAATCTTGTTTTCGTGGTGCCCAAAAAAAGGAGTCAATAACACATGTTTATACTTTTCGATGTTAAAGTGGACCATTTGTCCTATTCCAGTTCAATTTGCATTCGAGTTTGGAGTTATTTGATGGTAGGTGACGCTTTTAAGTCTCGATTGCCGATTTAGCTGAATTCATAAATCATCATATAATTCTATTAAAATTATTAAATAAGTTATTTTAATAGAATATAATTGACTTATTTCAATACATTTGACATACATCAATTTGTATATTTTATTTTATATTAATAAAAAATAAGTTTTAAAAATTCACAACATCGTCCAAAATAATCATTAAGTTTAGACTTAGATTTAAAATAGTCTCTTAAGTTTAGACTTAGACTTAAAGTAGTCCCACAGCAACACAGTCAAATCTCTTTATGGTGAGAATATTTATCTAAAAATTTTATAACTACTATAATGAGGTGTTGTTATACATGTATAGGTAACATTTGACGTTTAGATTTCATTTAGTTATAGACAAAAGAGAAACAAAAATAGAATTAATTAGAGAGAGTGAATGTAAAGACTTTCTCATCAAGTTATGATCATAACTAATGGACACCATATAAATATAACTTTTTTTCCTTTGAGACAATAATACTTTAATTTTACTATGTGCATAACATTACTTAGGATTACCATAAATATTTTAAATGCATATATATTTTTTACAAAATATTAAAATTATATAATATTTGAGTATTACTGTTATAGAGGGATAATTTATAAAAATTGTACTTTTATAATGAATGTCATTGTTATTATAGATAGAATATTATAGATAGAATGATGTTATAGAGAAGTGATATATAATATGAAAAATCGATCCTGAAAAAACTCAAACTATTATAATAAAATGACATTATAACGAGGATTGTTAAAGAGTTGTTTGACTATAGGGGTCGTTTGATTAGGAAAGAATTATCCCGAAATAATTAATTTTGGGATTAATTATCCCACCATGTGTATGGGATAACTTATCCCATCACAATGGTGTAAATGGTGGGATAAGTAATCCCGATATTAACTAAAATCTCCAACCAAATATAGAATAAAATAATCTTTCATTTCATTTCGAAATTATTTATCCTTTTTACCTCAAATCAATGATCAAACGGCACCTAAATGATTTTGTTGTTAGATTGTTTCTTCTTTAAATGATTGAAACTTTATTAGGTGGATTATTAAAGTTGTCCAACTACAAATAATATTTCAATTAAAGTCAAGAGTGTTAATTCTGACAGAAAGAAAGCATGTGTTTTGTTTGAAATTGGATCATTTTGTATTGAATGGGTCAAGAAAATGGATAATGTAAATCGTTAGCAGTTTCCATCCATTGTGACAAAAGTGTACCATCTCTCAAAATTGGAAGGACCATTTGTGTATCAATGTATATTTTAGGGACTATTTTGAGTCTGTCTCCAAACTTAAAGGACTGTTTTGTTCTTTTTCTCTACTTTGATTAGCTCTTTTTTTGCGGGGTTTTCGGAAATTGAATTTCTACCTTCAGGAGGTAGTGGTACCATTTTAGTACATGTTACCTTCTTTAGGCCTTATTTATGGGATTTTAGTGAGTATATTATTGTTGATAAGCTCTTTTTTCATTTTTGCATACTCCTATATTCATGACAGTATGATATACATATTTTTTTAAGCCTATCTTTTTTAAATATAAAATTAAACAAAGTGTAATAGGGGTTTGTTAGACCCTGAAAAATAGGATATTAAATATTTGTTGGAATAATCTAAATCTCTTAGGAGTCGTTTGGTAGAGTGTAATGAACTAACTTTTCAATACACTCTACCAAACGACCCCTTAGTTCATTTTCCACAATAATTTTGTCTTCCGTAAAAGTTGTCCGAACGGTAATTGTTAAGGGCCCGTTTCGTTCTACAATAAGATGACTTTAAAATTAAATTTATATTTTATTTATTTAAAACTATAATCAATCAAGATTTATATTTTAAATTTGATGTTAGTTTATTTTATATAAATAGTGGGATAAACTAATCTCAAAATTGTACTTTCAAAATTCTGAAATACTCATATACGTTAATCACACTTGGAGGTAGCAAATGGATACTGGAATTGAATTTGAGATATGACTGGAGTTAATCAATGAATGGGCCACTTGGATTGAAATATGGGTCAAAACTTTACTTGTTATATTTCTTCTTTTATAATTATTTTATTACATATAAAGAAATTATTTTTCTTTGAATGTGATTACATAAGAACATGCAACTAAATTAAAAAGATGTTTTTTGTAAATATTTTGACACAGAAAAAACAAACCCAGCTTTATTGCAAAAGAAAAAATCGAAGGCAGAGATGATGTTGTGTGGGGCCACACAATTTATAGTGAAATAATCAAATGTGTTAGCGCGATTATTGCTGAGAGCATATTCGCTTTTATAGTTTTACAGTTTATATAGTACGTTATTTGCATGTGTATATAACATCAATAATAATAAATGTGTAATAAATAAATTGTTATGTGTAGATTATATTATTAAGTATAAAACTTTTAAAATATAGCACAAACAAAAGAAATTATTACCTCTTGGCCAACTAAAATCATAATTTTTGAGTACTTTTATTTTGCTAACAGCCTTCATGTTATTGTAATACTCCCTTCATTGGTACAATATAATATTACTTCATAATGATTTTTGAGTTCAAGATTGATATTCTAAACAAAAATAACAACATATTCAATGCAATCCCACAAAGTAGGCTTTAGGAATGATAGACCTTACCACTGCGTCAAGTATAGAGAGGTTGTTTCCCATACAACCACAAAGAATTAAATTACATAGCGATAACAACACTATATAGTAGTACATATTCCTCTAATATGTTTTGTAGGACTCTTGAGACTCCAAGTAGGTAACACAAATTTAGGATTTTGATCTGATTCAATTTCTAAAAAATTTAATATTAATTCGTTATATTTTAAGGGGATGAACTCATATATATAATTTTAATGAATTTTTATCCATAAATTTGCACTTCACATGAGACACAAATATATCACCTCTATAATAGTTACGTGTTATAATTTTTAACTTTATAGTTTGGTCATAAATCTACATTTTATGCTATCACAATTCCATAATTCCTCCTAGTCGTATACATGATTAACCTAAAAAAAAACAACTCAAAAAAAAGAAAAAAGACAAACTTGATAGATTATACTTTTTTAATACCACCACTACCATCAACAATATCATACTAAATATAATCTCGTAAATGTGGTTTGAAGAGGGGTAAAGTGTATGCATATCTTACCCGCTATCGTAGAGATAGAAAGACTATCTCCAATAAATCCCTTGCTTAAATTAAAACAAAGCGTATTCAAACAATACATCTAACATGTTGATGCACATACTAGTATCCAAAGTTCTCTATTCTAAAACCTCCATTTATCAATAAAAATAATTCAAAAAAGGTTCCAAATAAATAGAATAACCTGTGAAAACATCTGACATTGTTATGCAACTTCATGGAGTTAAAGAAAGTAATATATATACTTGAATTTTGATCTGTTTAACAGATTCGCTATATTTTTTTTTTGCCCTAAAAGCTGCAAAGAAGAAGAAGACGCTAGTTAGTATAATTTTTTTCCAATAAAATTCTGTCGTTTTTAATGATGGGGAAAATCAGTATAGCAACTTCTTTTTTGCTGTGAAAAATAATAAATATACTTCAATCCAGATGACATTTAGCGCTCCTTGTTTACTTGGGTTCTAAAATCTTCCATAAGTAAATATAAATTTTTTCTTCAAATATTAAATTAGGACTTTAAACAAGTAAAGAATCAAAAATTAAAAGTTTACTTGATTTCAAATTCTAATTTAATAACCAAATTTAGTTAAATTTGAAGCCTAGGAGAATGATCAAATATTAATTTATAATTAAAAAAATAAGTGAAAAGACAATTTTATCTATTGCGGAAGCTTTTAATAAAAGACAAAAAGTTCAAATCACTTTTTAAGGGTCTTCACACTTTTAATATACTAGTTTAAAATATGTGCTTCGTACGTGTGTCTTAAATCAATGAATAAAATTATGTATAAAAAGAATAAAATAATTAAAGGTAGCAATGATGATAAAATAAATTTATATATATTCAATTGATGTAAATAAAAATTGTATATCAAATATGTCATTATTGGTCGTATAAAATCAAAGATCATGCTACATACAAATTAATTATTGATTTTGTATAAGTCATATGTAATTTTTAAAGTTATTAACTAAAAGAAATAAAGAAAGGATGAAAAGATGATAAATGAATACAAAAAGAAGACTAAACGTAGGTGGAGTACAAAAATGGGTCAATGATGTAATAAAAAATTGTAAAATAACTCTCCGTGAAATAAAATAAAGATATTATTATTTATTCAATGCTTTCAAATAAAGTATGGATGCATGAAAAAATATTTTATTTTAATATTGTTCTCTTTATCTTCTTTAGGTCTAAACCCTTTGAAAAGATTTGCAGATTAATTAACCAACCAAAAATTTAACTCCTAGTATCATACTTATTCCCATGTCAATATAGAACATTTTCTTTAAACAAAATTTTAAGACAATTTCTACACTAATTAAGAGTATTTGTTCTATTATTTTATTTTTTTAGCTACGACTCTTGAAGTTCACAGAAATTTTGAAGTTCACGAAAATTTTGAAGTTCACGGCTCAAGTTAATTTTGTTATTATAAGTTTGATATATATCGATTTGAGAACTTTTAATTGAGGTTGATATATATAGATATTAGAGCTTTTGATTGAGTTTTTCTTGCTCTATTGGTGAATTTTCTTCGTAGACCTTTTGGCTTACTTTTATGCTAAGAATATATTGTTAGTTAAATATAATATTTGTATGCAAAACGCCAAACACTTGTCGTTGGAAGATGCATCAGTGTATATCTCATAGCAACTCACTAACTTTTCCATCTGTCCATACAAAATAATAAAATAAATAAATAATAAAATTAATACACAATTTTTGTAAATAGTATAAATTAGTATAAAATACGATGACAATAAGTGAAGTCCGAAAAGATAGAGTGTACGTAAACTTTATTACAATCTCGTGGAGGTAATCGGTATAGAATAATGATGACAATAAGTGGGATCTGGGAAGGTAGAGTGTATGCAGACCTGATCACTACCTCGTGGAGGTAATTAGTATAAAATAACAAACAACAACATGTAAGGTATGGGGAGGATAGATTGTACGCAGATCTTACCTCTACCTCGTGAAGGTAGAGATTACCACTACATAATGGAGGTAAAAAGGTTGTTTTCGAAAGACCTTCGGCTCAATTATAAATCAGTATAACATATTTTTTTTATATAAAATGAGCCAGATGAATGGAAAAAATGATGTACCAAAATTCCTCGTAAAAGTCAAATCGGTAATAACTAGAAATACCAAGAGAAGACATGAGTAGGACATGAACAAAGCCATTGGAGAGATTTTGATTTATGTGTTGCACTATAATGGTATATTTTTGGTGGTATTTATGGTTTTCTGTGATAGATTTAAATGGGAAAAAGTTATAGAGAATTAATTATTTATGATAAAATTATATATTATGAAATTAAATTTATATTTTTTAAAAGAAAAACCGAAAAGACTGCAAAAGGAAATGCATATGGTATATAGGAGTCTTTTATGAATACTTTTCTTAATCTTTTACTTCCCATATGTAGGAGTCTTCCAATAATACAAAACTTTCCATATATTCACGTACGCACTTACAAATCAAAATTTCTCATATATTTATTGGCATTTGTTTAGGAGTCTTTCAATATATTTTAGGAGTTTGTACCAAATAATTTTTCATATATTTATTATAGTCAATATTCAATATTTTTAAAAAGTGAAAAGATAATTTTGTCTAAAAGAAAAACTTTTAAAGAAGGGCAAAAAGTTCAAATCACTTTTCTAAAGGTCTTCACACTTTTAATATGTTATAGATATAGATATAGATTATAGATTATAAATTATAGATTATAGATATAGATTATAGATTATAGATTATAGATTATAGATATAGATTATAGATTGAAACTAGTTTAGCGACTTGCATTTTATTATTTAAAATTAAATAATTTTATCTATTACAAAAAAATTTAATCAAGTGTGAAAGTTTAAATCATTTTCCTAAGATTTTTTGTACTTTAATATAATAATACAAACATAAACATATATTTATATTTTAGTGTAAGTACATATGTATTTTACCACCAAAAATTGTAAGCGGTTGATTAATCATCACTTTTGCGTTTGTCATTTAGTATCTCTTTCATTTGCTGTTGGAGGCTAAGAGAGACGCATTAATTTGAATCATATTTATAGATATAGATTATAATTTATAAATATAGAAAGATATAAATTATACTATTATTTTGTGGATGTACAAAACAAATGGGTGCATAGAGTAAGTGTGAGAAATTTGAATCTCCTCCCTCTTTTTATTTATCAAATTAAAATTGCCAGCAAGACTTACATGGAACAAAAACTACTAGAAGAGTTCAAAAAGTATGCAATATGATGCAAGTTTAGCACTACATTAACATTATCTCTTGAAGAAAAAAAAAAGGTTCAACGGAAAGGAAGTAATATCTATAACCTCTTATTATTATTATTCAAACAAAAAAAATGAGACTTCTCAAATTTGGAAGCCTAAAATAATTATCTTTTTTTAAAGGTGCATAAAGCCGCCCCTAAATGTAAACAGTGGTGAAGTTAGATTCATCGAAACTCAATAATTCTACAACTTTATATTTTTAAATTCGTGTTCGATAAGAAAGTATCTAAACGATAAAGTGAGACAGTGAACTTTCAATTCGATGAAAGTAAAAAACAGTGTGTCCTGCGCGTAGAATAGTATATAGTATAGGCCACCACCTATTTCATCATTGAGATACGGAGATTCTCTCTGTGGACCACTTGTTTCTTTACTTTTTTTCTCATACCATCAAATAATTACAATTTACACAAAATCAACAAGAAAAACATCAAGCAAATAGTGAGCGTAGGGGTGTGTATCGATCGATTCGATTTGATTTTATATATTATCGATTTGATTTATCGGTTTTTGATTTTTAAATATGCTAAAACAATAAAATATTTTTTATCAGTTTTCGATTTATCGATTTCTAGTCCTTAACGGTTCGGTTTTCGATTTAATCGATAAGAAAATACTCACAAAATAGAAATAGTAGTAACTAACATGAAAAAAAATCGAATCTTAGTTGCAATCTAAAATCCCACATGATGTGTTTTAATTTATAAGAATCGTTAAGTTTTGACTAAATATTGTTAGTAGAAATTAAGAGTTTGTATTATTGAAACAATAAGTTTATTAATTTGTAGAAATTAAAGAATATATATATATATATATATATATATTCTTATTGGGTTATCGGTTTAACCAATAACCCAATAAGAAAAAATCGAACCAAACCAATAACCCAATAATTTTTTTTATAAAACCATTAAAAAATCGTTAACCGAATAACAATAAACCAATAATATTTTTATCGATTTATCAGTTGGTTCGGGTTTTGCACACCCCCAAGTGAGAGAGAAAAAAACTGATTTAAAAATAAATAAATTAAAATACTTGTATGACATAGGTAATTTAGTATTTAAATTTTATCAATTTGAGTTCCAAATTGTTAGGGTTTGCCCAGTTTCTTACTTTATTTGAATTCTACACCATTGTGTTTTAATTCAGAAAAAAATATTGGTGAAAAAAGTATATCTGTCGAAAAATATTTCTTTCATAATTGGTTATTTCTTTTCAAGAAAAAATTCGGACTTATATGAATTGAAGATTACTCTTTCATATCATAGCAAAATAACATTCATAGCAAAATAACATTCATGATGTCGGCTTTTAAACAACGGAAAAGGCTCAAAAATACTCTTGAACTATCTGAAATAGCTCAAAAATACCCTTTGTTAAATTTTTGGCTAAAAAATACCCCCTCTAACGGAATTGGGAAAAGGATAAAAAATACCCCTGAACTATCTGAAATAGGTCAAAAATACCCCTCTATTAAATATTTTGCTCAAAAATACCCCTCCCTCAACGAAATCAAATTATTTCGTTAATTTATATAAAATTCATCATTTAATTTATATTTCATTAATTTCTTTAAGTGAAAATTTATATTTCATTAATTTCTTTAAAGATTAAAAAAATGTAAAGTGAAAATACCTTTTTAAAATAAATGTATGTTTATTTTCCAAATCAAATTCAACCAATTTATATTATAATTCAAATACATTTTTTCATTATCTTGTTTTGAAAATTAAAAAAAATACTTTTATATAAAAAAAATTAAAGTATTAGGGTTAAAAAGTTAAAGTTAGGGTTTAATTCAATCGAAATAATTTAATTTCGTTAAGGGGCGGGGGGTATTTTTGAGCCAAATATTTAACAGAGGGGTATTTTTAACCCATTTCAGATAGCTCAGGGGTATTTTTGATCCTTTTCCGAATTCCGTTAGAGGGAAGGGTATTTTTGAGCCAAATATTTAACGGGGGATATTTTTGAACCAAAAATCTAATGAGGGGTATTTTTAAGCTATTTCAGATAATTCAGGGATATTTTTGAGCTTTTTCCATTTAAACAATCTTGTTTAGAATGAAGTTTTCCCTCAATAATTTTATGTCTTTTAATATTTGTTTTCATAGTCTAATAGGTAGGTATTTGATCAAATATATCAATAATATGTTATTCATATAATTTTTTCTTTCTCATTTAATTTATCATTGTCATAATTTGCAATTATGAGCTTTCTCATAATACTTTGATGATTTCGATCCCAACATAAATCACACAACTGATTGAATGTTTTATATTCGAGACGTATTACAGATTCTTTAGTTCATTTTATTTTAGGTTTCACTTTGTAATACAAAAATTAACAAAGATAACATAAACAAAAACAAGAATTAATTCAATATACTAAAAAGGAACAAGGAGTCTCTACGTGGTTTTACAGACGGCGTCGTTTTAAAATAAATATGCTGCTCGAGAGCTTATCATGATCACTAACTAATAAAAAACCTAATAACGAAAGTGATATTAGAAATAAAATGTGTCTGAAAAAAATATTCAGTATCATGTTTGTCTTAAAAAGAAATTTTAATCTGTGTTTTCATTATGGTCTTATAAAATAATTATTACTATTTGTACTAATTTAATAAAATTTTAATATTTAATATAAAATTTAAATCAAAATTATTGAATCCAGTCACTGTCCCTGGCACATGATTCACGAGTGAATTATGATTTAGTATTTTTCATTTGGTCCCACTTACGTTGAAACGACCCATGAAAAAAGAGAGCTACATGCATTTGTGTTTATAGATAAGATACCGTCCCATAAATATCTATTGTCCTTATTTTTCGGACAAGATGTACTAATTAAATAAATTAAAAAATTATAACAAGCTGGTTTAAAATAATAAAAACTTGTTTGTTTTGTTTAACTCGCTATCTACACAACCCAACTTTGATCTGTAAATTTATGAGGCTAGGATGGACATGTTAGAAATATGAAAAATGATATGATATGTGAAAATGATTGTGTTCGAAAACGCTTTAATCGAACCCATCTTGTTTTGTAATTTTCTATTTTTTATCCCACTTTTTTTTCTATATTATTACAACAACAAATTCAACGTATTCCCACACAGTGGGGTTTGGGGAGGGTAAAATGTACGCAGTCCATACCACTACCTCCGAGAGGTAGCAAGGCTGTTTTCGATAGACCCCCGGCTCAGAACAAAGAATAATAAGTAAATTCATAATAGAGCATGAAACAAGATGGCACAATAAAAATGAGACACTCACACAGTAATACCCTATACTAAGGGTGTCAAACGGAACGGTCTTAACCGGCCCGAACCGGCCCACTAAAGGAAATCGGACCTGTTTGATCCGGCCCGGTAAGCCCAAGGGCTTTAAGGGCCTGAGTCCCGATCCGGTTGGATTTTGAATTTAGGCCCGGTTAACACGGACCGGACTCAACCCGATTAGGGCCCGTCGGTTAACCGACTAGGCCCAGCCCGGATAAGCCCATTTAATTTTATTTTTTTTATTTTTTTTAAGATTTTGAAAAATTGGGCCAAACTAGCCGTTGGTCCAACGGCTTTAATGGCTAGTTTGGGCCCAAATATAAAAAAGACAAAATTTTATTTAAAATCATTTTTTAATTTCAAAAAAAATTCTATAAATACCCTACACTTTCAAATCATTTTCCACACAATTTTTCATCCTCTCATGTCTCAAATCTCATTCTCTCTCAAATCTCATTTCTTAATTCTCAAATATTCTATATATTTAATTTCTAAAGTGCTCACTTTATTTTTTTTAATTTTGCGATTACTAAGTACGAGTGGAAGTTTCTAAAGTCGCAACCTTCGGATACTTTCAAAATTTGGTATTATCGTTCCATCTCTTACTTTTAATTTATAATTAGTGTATTAATTGTTGAATATTTATTTTTATTACTTTTTGTGTATTTTGAATATTTTTTAGTTTGATTTATACTATGGATAAATTAAGAAACCTCGGTAAAAGTGTCAAAAAAATTTGTCCCGGAAGTGTTGGTGGTAGTAAAGAGCAAATTACTAGCGGTGGAGGTACTTCAAGTTCTAGATATACCCTTGTGCCTTGGCCTCCGGTACCACTTAGTCAACCTTTTGAGGAAGAAATAGGTGTAAGTGCTCACGATATGGATTATTTAGAAGTTCAAGAAAATTACGATATAGAAGAAGAAAATGAAGTAGATGCGGTTGATTTAGATGAAGATGATAAAAATATTGGTGAGACACCCGAAGTAGGAAATGCTAACGTTAGATCCGAATCAGTTAATCTCCCTCCCCGTCCTCCCCATGCCCGAAGAGCTCGTAAACAGACTAGTGTTGCATGGAAATTTTTTGAACGTATATCAGATATTGAGGTGCAATGTAATATTTGTCAAAAAATATATAAGCATAAAAGAAGAGGCAAGCAAAGGGGTACGGGTACGTTAATGAGACATTTAGCTGAAGACCACGAAAGAGAGTTAAAAATTGTAAAAGGTGGCGAGGCTGTTGGTGGGCCCACACAAACTAGAATGGAACCAACAACCGGTCACGTAATGAAGAAGTATAATAAATTGAGGGACTAGGAAGAAATAGCAAAAATGGTAGTTGTAGGTTGTTTGTCTTTTAATTTTCCTTCTTCTGATGCTTTTATTCATTATATTCAAGCAATTTATAATCCTATGTTTAATGGTACTCCTAGAAGTACTTGTCGGTCTGATATTTTTAGACTCCATTCACAATATTGTTTAAATTTATCTACATTGTTAAAAAGTATTCAACGTAGAATATCCCTAACTTCTGATCTTGGTTGTGTTGTAAATAAAAATGATTATTTAACCATTACTTGTCATTGGATGGATAGTAATTTTGTGATGCAAAAACGTATTCTTACTTTTTTATATGATGAAGATCGTAAACATACTGGACAATTTATTGCTGATTCGATACAAAAAGTTGCAGCATTTTATGGTATCGAAAATAAAATCTTATGTATCGTTTTTTATAACGCTTCTAACAACAAGACTGCTATAAAAAAGTTGAAATCTAACTATCACCGCCGTTACCTGAAATTTTTCATTTAAGTGTGTATGTCATATATATAATTTAATTGTAAAAGATGGTCTTGAGTTTTTTGAGATTTATATTAAAAAATCTATCTTGCTGTTGGTTTTATACAAGGAAATAATCGTAAATCGAGAATTAAAGAATTTAAAGTTAAATGTCAAGAATATGGACTTGCACCGATATTGATGCCTGAGGAAATTGATATTAGATGGAATTCTACGTATGATTTTTTAAAAAATTTGTTATAAATATAGAGTTCCTATTACATTAGCTTTTAACCAACATTGTGGTTCATTTGCTTATTCTGCCGATTGCGTGCTACTTGATTCTGATTGGGTTGTAATTAATGATCTTGTTGAGTTTTTGGAAAAAATTTATGTAGCTACGGTAGGATTTTCCGGTGCTTATTATCCTACTGTTTGTAATATTTTGGGATATATAACCGATATTTCTGGTTTGCTCAAAGAATATAAAAATAAAGAAGGTTATGAAAATGCTATTAGTGCCATGTTTACTAAATTTAAAAAATATTTTTTCCCAATTTCCCCTATTTTCTTGATTGGTGCTATGCTAAATCTGTGCATTAAATACCATACTATGTGCCACTTTAGTACTCTTATTTATCGTAACTTAGAAATAAATACTAACAATGATTCTGAACAAGTACAACCTAATTTGTGGACAGCTACATCTGATGCGAATGCTTACATAGATATATTACATAACCACTATGCTGATTTAGTTGATTTAGTTGTACCAACACATATCAATCCAACTGTCGCCCCTCATCCTCCTGAGGTGCCATCACTTTTTAAAAGGCCAGCACATTGTGGTTTTCCTGATTCCTTTTATGATTTACCCTATTGGAACAGTGTTGACGAGAGATCTTACACATCAACTTATTGAGAAGAGCTTAAGTATTATCTTCGGGCGCCGCCAAAGGATCGCAGACGACGGATCAACACGTTGGATTGATGGAGGAATAATGAATCACAATATCCTGTGCTTTCAAGATTAGCTAGAGATATCTTGAATGTTTTAATGTCAACCGTTGCATCAGAGAGCGCCTTTAGTCAGAAACGACAACAACTTGGAGACAACCGACACTCATTGGGAAGCAATGCAATGAATGTTTTAGTTTACCTCAGAGAATGGATTAGAGCAGAAAGAAGAAATCAAGGAATGGAACCGGAGCCGAATAACGAGTAGAAACTTGAAGAAATTATGACTTCGCGGGAGAACTCAGCAGAATCAAGTCCAATGCATGGGTTTGCCCTCATTGACTTTGACTATCCTATGCAAGTTCCCGTTAATATTAACATGGATGAGTTGGAAAAAATGATGCATAGTTTGTAGATTTTTTATTCATGTAAATTATAAATTTTGGATCATTTTGCAATCAATAAAATTCAACATTCATTAATTAACTATCAAATATTATTAATTTATTATATTAAATAGTATGTGTTTTGTATATTATTGTATATATCTTCTATACACATGTATATTTAACGTATATATTTAATTTATCCAAGGGTATATGTTTTACAAATTAGTATATAACTATATAAATATACATATTGTAGTATATATAAATGTATATTGTAGAATAGTATATATTTTATTTAAAGTAGTACATATATATTGAATGGTGTGTATATATCTTCTATAGACGTATATATTTAACGTATACATGTGTATATTTTTATAAATTAGTATAATATAACTATCTATATATTGTAATACATATATATTGTAGTATATAGTTTATTTAATTTTAAAGTAGTACATATATATTGAATGGTGTGTATATATCTTCTATAGACGTGTATATTTAACGTATACATGTGTATATGTTTTATAAATTAGTATGTAAGTATATATATATATATATATATATATATATATATATATATATATATATACGCA
>NC_061118.1:170794957-170815212 GCF_002878395.1 Capsicum annuum
ATATATATTGAATGGTGTGTATATATGTGTATATATCTTCTATAGACGTATATCTTTAACGTATACAAGTGTATATGTTCTATAAATTAGTATGTAATTATATATATATATACATATTGTTGTATATATATATATATATATATATTGTAGTATATATTTTATTTAAAGCAATACATATATATTGAATGGTGCGTATATTTGTGTATATATCTTCTATAAGTGTATATATTTAACGTATAAATGTGTATATGTTTTATAAATTAGTAAATAACTATATATATATATATATTGTACTATTGTAGATTTGTAGTATATGTTTTATTTAAAGTAGTACGTATAGTCATATATAATTATATATTGAATGATACGTATATATGTGTTATTGTTTATATATATTTTAAAAAATATATATTGTATAATTGTAGTGTATATAATGTATATTGAAGTGTATATAGTGTATACAATTGTAGTGTATATTGGATTTTTCATTTTTTTTAAACGGGTTTGACCGGGTTTAGGTGGGTTTAACCGGGTTGGGTTAAGTGGGCCGGTTCAGGGTTGTTTTCAATATTTTTACTGTTGAACCCGGAACCAGCCTGGCCCACCTAACCCCAACTCGAATCGGAACTGGCCCACAACCCGGTTAAACCAACGGGCCAGTTTCGATTTAGCCCGGCCCGGCCCACTTGATACCTTTACCCTATACTAACAAACCAAAGGCACTCCCACCCCAAAAGCTCTCCTAATTACTGATTGCGACCCACCCACAGGCACTAACCTTCTACGCTAATCTGCGTCCTCCAAACCTTCCTATCTAAGGTCATATCCTTAGTAAGCTGTAATTGATTCATGTCATGCCTAATCACCTCCCTCCAATATTTTTTCGGCCTACCCCTACCTCGCCTGAAACCATCCAAAGCCAGTCTCTCACACCTACGAACTGGGGCATTTGTTCCCCTCCTCCTCACATGCCCGAACCATCTCAACCGAACTTCCCGCATCTTGTCCTCCTCCAAAGTCACTCCAACCTTCTCCCGGATACTCTAATAACTAATCCTATCACTCCTAGTAAACCCACACACCCAACACAACATCCGCATTTCTGCCACCTTCAATATTTGGATATAGGCATTCTTCACTAACCAACACTCCGCTCCATACAGCATGGCCGGATGGATTGCCACTTTGTAAAATTTTCCTTTTAAGTTTGAGCGGCACCTTATTATCATACAACACTCTCGAGGTGAGCCTCCATTTTATCCAACCTGCCCCAATATGGTGGGAGATATCCTCATCAATCTCACCAATCCCCTGAATCATGGACCCGAGATACTTAAAACTATCCTTCCTACCCACAACCTTGGAATCCAACCTAACTATCACTTCGTCCTCGTGCCTCAAGTCGCTAAACTTGCATTCCATATACTCTGTCTTGCTCCTCTCAACCTGCACCCTTTGAACTCAAGGGTTCATCTCCAAACCTCCAATTTATCATTCATACCTCACTGCGTCTCATCAATCAATACTATATCATCCGCAAAAAGCATGCACCAAGGCACCTCTCCTTGAATATGTCACGTCAATACATCCATCACCAAAGCAAACAAAAAAGGGCTAAGAGTCGATCCCTGATGCAACGCAGTCAAGACAAGAAAGTGCTCTGAATCTCCTCCCGACGTCCTCACCTAAGTCTTAACTCCTTCATACATGTCCTTAATCGATCTGATGTACGCCACCAGGACCCCACTCATCTCCAAAGAACCTTTCTAGAAATTTTGTCGTAGGCCTTCTCCAAGTCGATAAACATCATGTGAAGATCCTTTTTTCTTTCCCTATACTGCTCCACCAGTCTCCGCGCCAAGTGAATTACCCCCGTCGTCGAGCGATCGGGCATAAAGCCAAACTGGTTCTTCGAAATAGACACAATCCTCCTCAACCTCCGCTCAACCACTCTCTCCCAAATCTCCATAGTGTGACTCAACAACTTAATACCCTTGTAGTTGTTGCAACTCTAGATATCACCCTTGTTCTTATATACAGGAATCATGGTGCTTTACCTCCAAGCCTCAGGCATTTTTGCAGACTTGAAAATGCCATTAAACAATTCGGTCAACCACCTTAAACCTGTCCTGCCAGCAAACTTCCAAAAGTCCACAGGGATCTCGAATGGCCCTGTCGCCCTACCCCTTTAACCTACCACATAATTATATCATATTTTTTCGTATACATTACTTAATTTTATACCGATACATCACACAATACTACTAAACATACTGAAATAATTTTACAGGAATACATCATTATCGCCTAGATACATTGCGACTCTAATACATTCTCGACTAATTCGAGAACATCTCGCGCATAATGTATCATTAAGAAGAATTTTTTGTGTATTAGTAACATTATTTGATACATAACTTTAGTCAAATACATTAATCTATGTATCAACAATATGAAAATCTATCAATTACATAGATTTCATGAAATTCTCCAAACGAACGAACAAAGATTTTTGACCAGATCTTTACCTGTATCATCAAAATTCTCCAACATTCGCTGAAAAGGATGACACTTCACAAATTATCAATGTGACAGTTGTATTTGTGCGAGGATCGACGAGATAGAGATAGAAAAAAAAAGAGAAAATGCGGAAGAAGGGGTAATTTGGAGTTGTGGTGATTTTTTGACGGAAATTGAAGCAAAAGAGAGTGGTGTTTGCTGGTGGTTGATCGATTTTAATGGAGGTTTGGTGTTAGAAGGTTAGTGGAGTGGCTATGGATGTGTTTGGAGAGCTAATGGAGATGGGTATTGTTCATGTTTTTGGTGTTACCGGCGAAGAAGGAGAAATCGTGAGAGAGAAAGGACGCGATATGGAGGGTTGTGGAATCTATCCAAGCTTTTTAGAGTGAGAAAGTAAAATTAGGAATTTACCTAAATTCTTAAAAGAGTTGAGATTTTCAGTGCTTATGATAAATTAAGCAATGACAACATATATGTTTTCCTACAAAAATTAGGCTTAATGCATAATCAACCCTTTTAAACTTGTTAGAATATTTTACTTATACACTCGAACTAAGTTTTGTTTTAGTTTGACACCTCAATTTCTAATAAAGTGTTCCAATTAGACACTCTAAATCAATTTTTTAAAAAATAATAAATAAAAATTTGTATGATCTCATTCGTCTTTTAGCTAGTGAAATTAGCTAAATGAAATGTGACATCTCCTTAACTATGACAAATCAACCTCGTGTAAATAAATGCATGAAATTTTACAGCTTATTAAGGTGAATGCGTATAGTTAAAAAAAATAATATATTTTACTAACTACAAACATATGAATAAGAACACATACAATAAATTTTCTAAATTCAAAATTTAAAATACTTTGTTAGATTTTAAGGTATTCAATTGTTTAAATAAAATATCCTGACCCATTTAATGAGCTGAATAAATCTTAAGTCAGAAAACTTTATTTGGTGAAAGTGTATTTGTAATTTCCTTATCCCAGTTTTCAAAATTTGAGTTAAAGCCTGTCTAGGTATTTACCTTATTCTGCTCCGCTCCGTTGTCATCCGTATCCTATCCTATTAGGAGTAGTAATTTTGAGATGTCACAGTAGCAGCCTTAGATTGTAAAAATCCAGAGGAACCTTCCTGTTCATCATATTCATAATAACCAAACATGTGTAAATAACTAACTACCAATATCTCCTGAAATACTCGCGATATTATCATACCTAACACGATTACGTTATCTTCTCGCATGACGAGAAATAAGAGATAAACCCCGAATATCGGGTTCAGTAAAAAGCCACGCGGCAACCCTCCGCTGTCTATCCACGGCCCGAAAGAATCTCTAGCCCACCAAATAAAGAATAATATCCATACACTTCCCATCTTTTTCTGATAAAAATTACCATCAAATTAAGGAAAAAAAGATAAAAGCCAGATACTCTAGAAACAAAATAAATAAAAAATATTCATCTCTCTTTTCTTTTTATAAATAATTTCTACTGTCCTAATTTACGTATTCAGAGTCAGATAATTTAAATTTAATCATAAATCTAAACATAAAATTTTAATTTTTGAAATAAAAATCATGCATTTGAAATATACTTAAAAAGTAATATAAAACATAATAATTAGGCTTCATTTGATTATAAAAATAATAATTTTCAGAAATTGAAGTTGGTATTGTGTTTGGCCACAAATATAAATTGAAGGTATTTTAAAAATTTTATGGGAGAAATAAAAGTGAAAAATAAGTTTTTCACTTTTTCAAAAGTAATTTTTGAAATGATTCTTATGCCTAAACATTATTATTTTTATTTTTTACTAAAATAAAATACTTCTTCTATTTCATTTTATGTGTCGCTTTTTAACCAGACATAAGTTTAAAAAATAAGTGATGACTTTGTAAAATTTATAAAATTATCTTTTTAAAGTTGATTTAATATTTATTTTTTAGTTATTTTTTTTATTAAGTGAGATCTAGTAAGAATAAAATGAAAATAATATCATTAAATAGTTATAAAATAAGAAAAGATAACATTATTTTGGGGACCGATCAAAAAGGAATTAATGACATATAAAATAACATGAAAAAAATAATTTTTATAAAAAAATATAAAATTCTCATGATCAAATAATAATAAGAAATAGATTTTATTTGAATTCCAAAAATCGATAGGTGACACCTAAATCATATAAAGCTGAATATTACTATTACCATGGAATGAAGATGAAGAGAAAGTCAGATACTTTAGATGGGCCGAAAATTGGGGCCCACATCCCAGCCACGGATTTTGCCCCTATATAAAGCCTCTTTCGCTTCATGCAAATCTCGCTCACTTCACATTTGTTGTTTCACGTTTTCTTAGCAATTTCCATAACAGCCGCTAGGTTTCCGTCCTCCACTTCTCTTCCTTCTTCTCCATTTTCCAATTACTGTATGGTGTTTTCCTTCCTATTCTAGATTTGTTTTGGCTTAAATTCCTGTTACTTTTAACCTTTTTCTTTGTTTAATTAAAGAAATTAGCTTCTTCTGAAGTCAGGGTGGGGATTTTTGGATCGTGTAAGAGTGTGTTAGAGGGTGATTATCTTTTGATTAAGTCATTTTTTTGCTTCTTTTGAGGGGGTAGCCGGGGCCTCGTGCCTCGGCGGGTTTTAATAGCCCCCATCTATTACAACATTGGGAAAAAAATAGCGAAATTTAATCTGTATAAACAATTTGATTTAGTTTCCTTCTTTTCATTTTGATCTCTCTTTCTCTGTATTGTATTCTTTTGATTCTTTCTTTTTCCTAAAAGAAATCGAAAACAGATCGGGGAAGAGATGCCGGCCTTAGGTTGTTGTGTAGACGCTACTGTTTCACCTCCTCTCGGCTATGCCTTCTCTTCGGATAGCTCTCTTCCCACGCCGGAATTCTTTTCCTCCGGCGTACCTCCGATGACAAACGCCGCCGCCGGTCATTCCCATTGGTCACCGGATCTGTCCTCTGCTCTTTACCGGGTTGATGGGTGGGGTGCTCCTTATTTCTCTGTTAACTCCTCCGGTGATATCTCCGTCCGGCCACATGGTACGGATACTCTTCCTCACCAGGAGATTGACCTTCTTAAGGTTGCGAAGAAGGCGGCTGACCCGAAACATTTGGGTGGGCTTGGACTTCAGATGCCTCTTGTTGTTCGTTTCCCTGATATTCTGAAGAACCGTTTGGAGACTTTGCAATCGGCTTTTGATATGGCGGTTCGTTCCAGGGGATATGAGGCTCATTACCAAGGTGTTTATCCTGTGAAATGTAATCAAGACAGGTTCGTGGTGGAAGATATCGTGAAATTCGGATCGCCATATCGATTCGGGTTGGAAGCCGGGTCGAAACCGGAGCTCCTTTTGGCCATGAACTGTCTGTCCAAGGGCAGCGCTGATGCTCTTCTTGTTTGCAATGGTTTCAAGGATACTGAGTATATTTCGCTTGCTTTGATCGCAAGAAAGCTCCTTTTGAACACTGTAATTGTGCTTGAACAAGAGGAGGAGCTTGACCTGGTGATTGATATCAGCCGTAAGATGGCTGTCCGGCCCGTAATTGGACTTCGTGCTAAGCTGAGGACCAAGCATTCGGGCCATTTTGGATCCACTTCTGGAGAAAAGGGCAAATTTGGGTTGACAACAACTCAGATTCTTCGTGTAGTGAAGAAGTTGGAGGGGTCTGGAATGCTTGATTGTCTTCAGTTATTGCATTTTCACATTGGATCTCAGATCCCAACAACGGAGTTGCTTGCTGATGGTGTTGGTGAGGCCACTCAGATTTACTCTGAGTTAGTCCGTCTTGGAGCTGGTATGAAATTCATTGATATTGGAGGTGGCCTTGGAATTGACTATGACGGTTCGAAATCATCCGATTCGGATGTCTCTGTTGCCTATGGCATTGAGGAATATGCCTCTGCTGTTGTCCAGGCTGTCCAATTTGTCTGTGACCGTAAGGGCGTTAAGCATCCAGTGATTTGCAGCGAAAGTGGCAGGGCAATTGTTTCTCACCATTCAATTATGATTTTTGAAGCTGTGTCTGCTTCTACTACTAATGTTTCTCCACAGCTGTCTTCCGGTGGTCTTCAATCACTGGCGGAAACTCTCAATGAAGATGCCCGTGCTGATTACCGAAACCTATCTGCTGCTGCTGTCCGTGGCGAATATGATACATGTCTCCTTTACTCTGATCAGTTGAAACAGAGATGTGTGGAACAGTTCAAAGATGGTTCCTTGGATATTGAACAGCTTGCTGCAGTGGATAGCATCTGTGACTTGGTGTCGAAAGCTATCGGGGTTTCTGATCCTGTTCGCGCTTACCATGTGAATCTGTCAGTTTTCACCTCAATTCCTGATTTTTGGGCATTTGGCCAATTGTTTCCGATCGTTCCAATTCATCGTTTGGATGAAAAGCCTACAATGAGAGGAATACTGTCGGACCTGACCTGTGACAGTGATGGGAAGGTAGACAAGTTCATTGGGGGCGAATCAAGCTTGCCACTCCATGATTTGGGAAGCAATGGTGGTGATGGTGGGCGGTATTATCTGGGGATGTTTTTGGGTGGGGCTTATGAGGAGGCGCTCGGAGGGCTCCACAACCTGTTTGGTGGACCAAGCGTCGTGCGTGTGTTGCAGAGCGATAGCCCTCACAGCTTCGCTGTGACTCGCTCTGTCCCTGGCCCGTCCTGTGCTGACGTGCTCCGGGCGATGCAGTTCGAGCCTGAACTCATGTTCGAGACTCTCAAGCACCGTGCAGAGGAATCCTTTGATCAAGAAGAAGAAATAGAAGATAAAGGCCTGGCCTTTGAATCTTTAATCAGCGGCTTAGCTCAGTCCTTCCACAACATGCCTTACCTTGTGGCACCTTCGTCTTGCTGCTTCACCGCAGCAACCGCGAAAGGTGGGAGCTATTACTACTACAATGAAGACAATGCTGCTGATTGTGCAACAGCGGAGGATGAGATTTGGTCCTATTGCACTGCTTGAACTGTCTCGTAACATCTCCAGTTTGTCTTAGTTTGTCGTCGAGGTCGTCAGTTTTTTTTTTTTGAATAAATTCCCCTTAGTTGGTGGTGTTACATTTCTTTGTTTTTAGTTTCTTGTTTTTAAATGATGCAGTAGAAAGACTGTACATGTCATCTCTATTGCATTTAGCTTGTGTTATTGTTGTTTTAAGAGGAAGAGTTGTGGGTACATAGACCAAATCAATTTGATGTATGATTTGGCCTCTTCCTATGTATTCTCCTCCTATTATGTAATGCATTTTGTTTTAGTATGTCCATTTGCTAATCGCTCCGTATGTCTTTGGAAAAGAAAAATAACAGTAGGTGTCCAATTTTGAATTTGAAACCTCCTAGGATATGGCAGCTCATGGGTAGGTGGTGATTCTGATCATCATGACCATTTGTGGCGTAGATTCCTTAATGATAGTAATGTCGTGGTAGGGCCTAAATGATTAGGCTACTTATATTTATTTTTTTCCTGTAAAAACAGGGGTAGGTGAGGTTGTATCATTTAGAAGTTCTTGGCACGTTGCGACCTCGTTTAGAATTCTTTACTTTATTTATTATTGCGTCTTTATCATGATATCTGAGAAGTCTAGTCTAGCTAAAGAATAGAGATTTGTTAGGGATTTGTTTATAGAGGATGGGCGACAACGTCTTGATACATACTCCTCCTCTGATATGATTCACATAAATGGCCATTGAAACAGAAAAAGAGCTGTGCTTTTTTGCTTTGGCAGGCCATGTTGGATCATGTGGTATGTGTATAAAGTCTTTTAAATTTAACTTTTCTAATAGAGTATGTGGCTTTTGTTTGTGCTGGTAAGATACGTATTGCCCAATATATCCACTACCATTTGAATGAAAATAACAGATTCCAACTGTTGCTTTTGTACAGTGAATGAGATTCTGTAAATAAAGGCGGTATATTTTTTTAATTTTTAATTGGTACAAAGAGAGGCCATATTTATAATTTACATCTATGTTGCTTGGATTCAATAGTAGTGTACTTTTTTGAGGATTCACTATGGTACGACAATTTTTTTGGAGGGTGCGACTAACTTAGTTTTACATATTTCTTATTTTATTTTTCTTCTTATATTTGCCTTGGTTCTTTTTCGAAAGTTTTAGACTCGCAAAAAGGCGATGCGGCGCTTTGGATTATCTGCCTCTTTAGAGAAAAAGGACTAAAGTAGTAGTAAAATGTAAAAGGTTGTTTGGACTGTAATAGTACCACCAGTTGGTGAGAATCACATGGCATTTTAAGAGTTAATTGGAAAAAAAAAATAAATTTGCTGCACTTTTTGAGGACTTTAACGAACCTCTGGACAGATGAGGACTCAGCAGTTGGTTGATTTAGTCGTAGACCAAGAAGGCGTTTGCAAATACTCAAGTGTTAAGTTGAGTGAAGCACTTGCAGATGCATAGTGTTAATATATTTTTTCTTAAATTATTTGCTTAAAAAGTTCTTTCAATTTAAATACTGCAATTTTCAATCTCCAAATTTGATTTTGTATGTTGGGTTTAAGTTGTATTTCAACCTGCAGGTTTCACTTTTTTGACCAAATAGTCTGATCTCAGCTCAAGAAAAAAAACAGTCCAGAGCAATAAGGAGTCATAGGTCAAACGGTAAAAATGACGACCTCTGTGATTTCATTTCTACAACTTGTGCTGCAATATCCACACTTTTTCATTCATTTATGTTACATGATAGATAAAGCAATTGGAAAAACCAAAAGGAAAGGACCACAAATGCTCACTAAAACAGTTCGCCATATTCAGACACATAAGAGTTGTATCCATGGCTAGAACATTCATACACAGTTCTGCTCGAAGAAATAATATAGCAGAACTTGGACATTAAGCATAATAATAAACAAATGCGAAAATAGCAAAATGATTCCTAGGATAGTTAAACTTACGCAGATACCATCTATGTGTTTCTGCTGCTGCTAAGACAAGATTTGCCTGCCACCTGCAATTGCAACACGATGCATCACATTTCCGAAATGGAAATGAACACAGAAGAATACAGGGTGGGGAAGTGGGGATGCGTCTCAACAGTATGAATAGAGTTGTACCGTAAATCCCCAGAGCAGCCATATCGTGAGGTCCGAACATCCACTGGCAACCACAAAGGCAGCATATATAACCCTTAAGTACAAGTGAAACTTGTAAAACAAAGGTCGATAGCTTCTTGTGTGTATTAAGACATGAAATAAAAACTCCTAGAACCCTACTAAGAGAAAGACAAGTTACAATCTCAGCCAAATAGTGTGGAGGTGAAACATATTGAAACCAATCACCATAAGGGACTACATCATCATCATTGTCTTCTCAGTTCTCCCTCAATGACCCCTGATTGGCAATGTAAAGATGTTATTATCACAATGGTGAAGCTACATTTAGGAATTCTAAGGTTACCATCAATGAAATAACCACCGACACAAACATAACAAAAGAATCAGCTGTCAAGTGAATAAGTAAAACACAATAGAATGAAGCAATGGACATGGAAGTTTAGTCAAACCTCTTATAAACTCCTCTACTTATGCTGCGACGTATTTTGCATCTCCATAATTATCATTAAACTGAATTTTGACTTATTCGCTTCAATCAGCTTACTAATGAATCGAATTTACCCAGCATAGATTAAAAAGTGGAAAAGTTCAGTTATTATTATTTTTTAATTTGTTTTTTGAAGTAGAAAGGTTGTTTCCGATAGGAAACCGGCTAGTATGATATACTTAATATATTTTTACCTTTTGAAGCCAAGACAACAGAAAAAGACCTAAAAAACTCATCAAGTACAATGGCAACGAAGTGAAACTGTGACACCGGGAGGTTTCCTCTTCTCACGAATTATAGTTTCTTTGATCATGGGCAGTTTTTGGTGAACCTTTCTCCATATGTAATTTATAGCACCATTTGGAGATATAGGACCAATACCACCTGGTTGACCATTTTCATACTCAAAAATGGGCTGCACCAGAGCCATGTTACGGCGAAACCTATCTTTTTGCTCGTTGGAGTAGCTCCTAAGATGGTTCACGAGCCAACTTGACATGCAGGGCATCACTAACTGCAACAAACACCGAAAATTCTGAATAATCCACGTCACTAACAATGACAGGAATACATAGACTTTGAACAGCATCGAAAAGTCTGCACGAGGTTGGTGTGTCCCCTGCAGGGTGCAAGCAGAAGTCTGAAGTCCTCATTCCCTTTATAGACTGCTCCCTTCCAGTGGCATTTGGGCATCACTACTCGGGGTTCATTTATTAGCAAGTCCCAGAGCTTTTCCCGAACAATGCCTCCCCGATGCCTATGTTTAGCTCCTTTGAATTAAATCCGGATAAGGGCAAACGAGGAAGTAGATGGGTATAAGGCACAATGACGTCCTTGAGCAATGAAACTTCAAGTCAGATGAGCTCTCATTGGAATCGAGCTTGTACCACCCACCAAAATCAACCACCAGGAGAATTGCTGGAGCAACCTCAGCCTTCACATGCCACATAGCGACAGGGTCAGTAATAACAAACACATGGTCACGTCCACCAGAGCGCTTCCAAGCCTCAGTTTGCTTCAAGAAATCCACAACCATTCGCAGTCCTCATTCCCCGCCGCTTTCTTCTTCTTCCTAAACACGCCCTTGTTCACAATCAGCTGCATCTCAGCACTCAGTGTTGCCAAAAAGGGAACAAAAATCACATCAGCTTCCTCAGCACTGAACGCCCTTTTCGCAAAAGAAGATCCAAGTTTTAGCTTTTCAGGTGTCATCAAATCCCCCAAGATCAAGTACTCAGCACTGTACTGTTAGATTATTGGGTTTTCTGGATAAGGAAGGAATTTTTTGACACTTTTGCCCATGTGGGTCTTTCTTATTTCATTGTCTACTTCACTCCCAATTCTTGAATCTGAATCTAAAGCCCAGTAATTTTCCAATAGTCCATAGTTGAGAGACCTTGGAAGATCTGCAACGTAAACTTTGATGGGATTGGGATTAGGCGTCTGAAGGAGGTTGATTTGTGGGTTTAGGGATGATGATAGGATTGGAGAGGAGGAACGGAAGAAGAAGAAGAAGAAGAAGAAGAAAAGAGAGAGTGGTAGAATGCAGAGTAGAGAGAGGGAGATTAAGAGAGATGGAATACTGCAGGGTGAACGAGCCACAATGTTCTTCAGTGACATCATCTTCTTCTTTTACGCAATTGATTCAACTAGCATGTACGCAAATGCTTACCAAAAATTGTGGAAGACTCTAGAGTTTATGTTTGGTTTCTGCCATATCACACATGGGATTTTAAGAGTTAATTAGATAAAAAATTCCCTGCACTTTCCTATTTGCTCGGTAAACCTCGGGACAGATTACTGTGAGGACTTAAACCAGCGGCAAGGCGTTTGCAAATACTCTTTTTAAGTGTTTGTTTTGAGAAACATGGTAAGGGTTTGGTACGCGATTTTAATTCTTGGAGACTGGAGATGTGATATGAAATAATCCCAAGCTGGATGGAAGCTTATCCCATGTACCAAACGACTCCATAGAGTTTTGCTCCTTACTAGCTGGGGTGGTGAGGAATACATCTTTTAAGCAGAGATTTTAGGTGCATCAAAATGAAGCTGAAGTTGAGCAAGCGCTTGCAGATGCATGGTGTTAATATGTTTTTCTTAAATTATTTGCTTAAAAAGTTCTTTCAATTTAAATACTGCAATTTTCAATCACCAAATTTGATTTTGTATGTTGGGTTTAAGTTGTACTTCAACCTGCAGGTATCACTTTTTTGACTCAGCTCAAGAAAAAAACAGTCCAGAGCAATAAGGAGTTACAAGCCAAACCAGTAAAAATGATGGGACTCTGTGATTTCATTTCTAAAACTTGGGCTGCAATATCCATACTTTTCATTCATTTATGTTACATGGTAGATAAAGCAATAGGAAAAACCAAAAGGAAAGGACCACAAGTGCTCACTAAAACGGTTGGCCATGTTCAGATACATAGAGTTGTATCCATGGCTAGAACACAGTTTCTAGCTAAACCAGCTAAGCTAACAGAACCTATATATACATACACAGTTCTGCTCAAAGAAACACTAATATAGCAGAACTTTGACGTTAAGCATTAATAAACAAATGGGAAAATAGCAAAACGATTCCTAGGATAGTTGTCAAACTTATGCAGATACCATCTATGTGTTTCTGCTGCTGCTAAGACAAGATTTGCCACCTGCAATTGCAACACGACACATCACATTTCAGAAATGGAAATGAACACAGAATAATACAGGGTAGGGATGCGTCTCAACAGTATGAATAGAGTAGTACCGTAAATCCCCAGAGTAGCCATATCGTGAGGTCCGAACATCCACTAGCAACCACAAAGGCAGCATATATAACCTTAAGTACAAATGAAAAGCAAAGAGGAACTTGTAAAACAACGGTCGATAGCTTCTTGTGTGTATTAAGACGCGAAATAAAAACTCCTAGAACATTACTAAGAGAAAGAGAAGTTACAATCTCAGCCAAATAGTGTGGAGATGAAACATATTGAAACCAATCACCATAAGGGACTACATAATCATCATTGTCTTCTCTGTTTTCCCTCAATGACCCCTGATTGGCAATGTAAAGATGTTATTAACACAATGGTGAAGCTACGTCTAGGAATTCTAACGTTACCATCAATGAAATAAACGACACAAGCATACAACAACTAAACCTCATAACCGACACAAACATAATAAAAGAATCATCGGTCAAAGTTGAAAAAAAGTACATCAGGGAAATTTAGCAAAAAATATTTAAAGAACGAACAGAATAAGTAAAACACACAAAATGAAACAACGGACATATAAGTTTTGTCAAACCTCTTATAAACTCCTCTACTTATGTTGGGATGTATTTTCCAACAACAACAAGCCACCAAGTGGGGTCTGGGGAGGGCAAGTGTACGCAGTCCATATCAGTACCTCAAAGTGAGATAGAGAGGTTGTTTCCGATAGACCCCCGGCTCAAAATAAAACAATAAAACAATCTATAGCAAGATAAGATAAGAATAAAATAAAGCAATCTAAGATAAGATAAGGAATAGCAATAAAACAAGATACAATGGAAAATAACACCGCCAATAATACCCAAGCAAGACACTTCAAGTATACACCCAAAACATACAACCTCCTAACTCTGACTAACCTTCTACTCTAATTCGCCTCCTCCACAACTTCCTATCCAGGGTCATGTCCTTGACCCTCGGTAAGCTGAAGCTGCTCCATGTCATGTCTAATCACCTCCCACCAATATTTCTTCGGTCTACATCTACCTCGCTTGAAACCATCCCTAGCCAACCTCTCACACCTCCGCACTGGGCATCCGTGCTCCTCCGCATCACATGACCGAACCACCTCAACCTCGCTTCCCTCATCTTGGCTTCCACCAAAGCCACGCCCACCTTATCTCGAATAACCTCATTTCTAATCCTATCTTTTCTAGTACACCCACACATCCACCGAAGCATTTTCATCTCCACCACCTTCATCTTCTGGATGTGGGTCTTCTTAACAGGCCAACACTCCGCCGCATACAACAAAGCCGGTCTAACCACGGGACCTCCATAATTATCATTAAACTGAAATTCGACTTATCGCTTCAATCAGCTTACTAATGGATCGAATTTACCAAGCATAGATTTATTTACATAGATTAAAAAGAAGTGGAAAAGCCCAGTTATTCACATTTACAGGCTATTGATTCATCTAATGTATTACCATCATATGCTACCACATGATCCTCACTATCTGTTCATCCTTGTATTTGCAATCTCTCAATGAGAATCAACCATAAAGTCAAACCAGTAATAATATCTAAAGCAGCTACAGTTGCCAGAACTCACAAACTCTTAACTGCCAATGTGCCTTATGAAAAAGATAACTCAACAGTCTGTCTTAATGGCAGTGAGATCCATTGCCATGCACATGGATCCACATTTATAACCTACAAAATTCTTAAAGTCAAGAATCCATTTCCGACCTTGCTACAAACTTGATCAGCATGGCACGACTGATATACTCAGCTTTAGTCCATTTCCATGCCAAGAAATACGCTGAACAGATTGAGATATTCGGTTTCCATTTTTTTTTTATAGGTGAAGGAGAGCCTTGAAGCAACAGTAGAATTGTCTGTGTCACCAACAGGTCATGGGTTTGTGCGGTGGAAGCAACCAATAATGCTTGCATTAGGGTAGTCAATCTACATCACAGTGTGGCCCTTCCCCAAACCCTGCGTAAATGCGGGATGCTTTGTGCACCCGCTGCCCCTTTTTTTGATAGGTAAATAATAGCCCCTGCTACATTTAGCCAAACAAAATCACATGGAAACAAATAAAAATCAGTTGACTCTAACTTGAAGATCAGAAGTGCTCTTGCTTCATCTATTTAAATACAAGATATCTCAGTCGGGAGATAGCTACTCCCCAATATGCCACACTTATTTCGTGCTCTTTAAGTTCACTTCTTGTAATGTGGTGATTGTGCTCTATTTGATGAAGGTGAGTTAGCTCAAGTGAATGAGAAGGGCTTAAGAGACCAGAAACATTTGGCGACAGGAAATATGGTCAATACTTTCAACAATTTTTAGACTATAGTTAACACCTGTTTTAGGTTCTTATTGAAAATACCAGTGGCCTTCTTTCCTCTACAAGATAAATTATGATAACTAATAAATTCTCATACAGAAGAGGTAGGGCACAAGGACAAGCACGTAATATATTAACCAAAAGACATTCCTAATTTTAAAGACAAATCCAAATCTATAACCAATAGCACATGCCACTTACAAGAATTGCATGACAATGGCATTGATGAATCCAGCCCCAACAAAATATAGCTGCACCCATCCATGAGTACCATCGTAGTTGCATGAGAGGATTAAGAAATCTCCACCAATCAACCTCAGCTACTAGCATCCTATCTTTTCCTTTGACAATAAACTCTTGAATCAAACTCAACCCGAATTTGTATACCTCTGTAGCATGATTGCAACAAAGAGAGATGGGAACTGCTGTATAGAAGCTTGAATCAAGAAGAAAAAATTTCAGTAAGTGTTTTGTCCATCTGACAACTTGGAGTTTATGTGATATGAAAACTACAAGTTAGGCACTAAAAGAGAATATAATAGTGTTGTCACCAAACAGGAACAGGGACTAAGACTTCTAGAAAGTGTGAATCATTTCAATTACAATACAATTACAATGAAGTTTTCCAAAAATAAAGCCTACTTGGAAATTCTACATATGGATAAAGAATTTATGCTCCATTAAAAGATAAGACAACCTAAGCTCAAAGATTAGACCATTTACTAGGCCATGGAATTTTGATCAAAGTAAATATATGATGGCCAAAACTGAAGTTCCTATTACAGAAAAGAAAATAACACACACAAAAAAAAAAGGAACAACAGACACACACAGAACACAACAGGAGTCGGCTGTACCTTTAGACAATCTACTAGTTATCCACCATGACTACGGCAAAGAATGTTACCTACCAAGCTAATAAAACGCAACAAGAAATATTTACAAGAAAAAGACACAAAGTGAGATACCAACTTACAATAAACCTGTGAGATAGCCTAGAATATGCATCCTGGCTGAAGGACTATATTTAAACACGTATATTGACTCAAACAGGCGCCGCAATACTTGAGCTTCCATTAATAAAAGCAGAAAGATCGATACAGCAATCCTGCTTCTATGTTCTTTTGATGTATGAGATCTTTGTAAAGAGAAGATATGCGATCCTCCCGTCAAGTGGCTAGCAATACTAGAGAAAAGCAATGGTTCTGAGATCTTTGGCGTTGTACTATAAGCATAAAGCCAGGTTGCAGCTAACAGGAGGGTTGTCCAAACAAAAGCTAGAATATAGAAGTGAATGAAGAGTTTCTGTGGAACAGAGAATTTCTGCAATTGATCAAATCGGCCAAAAAGAGTGTCAGGTCAATAAAGTTGTTGCACAAATTTTCTTTTTCGTAGAAAAAAGCAATTGCGAAAGAAGAAACAAGCAGATATTCTGAAAAATACTACTCACCATCCATATAGCACAGTTGTTCATTGCAACTAGAAACTTATTTTATGCATAATAGCAAGTGCTTTGAGGGTTCGTTCTACCTTGTACAAGGGTTAGAAAGACCACATACTTTAGCTTGTAACATAAGACAAGCGACCATGTACTTGAAATAAATTTTTGCAACAAGAGACAAGTCACCAAATAATTGAAACTGAATTTTATTTCAAACAACAGAACTTTTTTACTTAAGTTGAATGGATAAGAGCAACGGCAACATGGCACAATAGAAGACACACTTGGATCAAGAAAGATAAATCAGCGCTCAGAAGATGGGAACCTACCCAAAGAGAGTGAGAGATCCAATGAACAATTAGAAAGTGATGTCACTGAAAATCTTATTTTGAACCTGTAAAGTTCTGAAAGTACATATTCAGTATTCACCAATGTATCAGCATACAACTACCAAAGTTGATCAGTACAGCAATCTGCTAGTAACATCGAACCAGTTCAATTTAATAGGGATTCTATCCATGAATCTTCACAAGCCATATTCAAATTAAATCAGTTTGAATGGAGGCTATCTAGGTTTGATGAAGGTGATTAGAGCTCCTGCAGCAGCAGAAAGAATTTTCCAACACCCAGCTTCACCCCGAGATTATGTGTTAACATTTGTATCCTGCTCCGATCCCCTTCTAGTTTGCTTGGATCCAGTACCAGCCTACGGGGAATCAGGCATTATAAATGTAGAGATTTTTCCCCTTGCAATTAGACACCAGGTCAGTTGACCTGGGAGCACATCAGCATACAACACAGAGAAACTGGCAAACTTAAGGGTCAGAAGTCTGAAATAACTTATTAACACTAATGATTTCTTAGCAAGAATTATTAGATTTCTCTGCTGGAGGTATGGACCTCCTATCAGAACTCTCACTATGAGAGCAGCCTCCATCCTGTTTCATCCCCAATGCAAAAAGCCCCATGCATTGTTGCAGGATACTGTTTATAGTTGCTTCACCAGCAAAGAGAACTCGTTCTCTAACACTTTCAGTAAGGACATAGTAATCATCTATGGAGGCTCCAATCACAACAAAGGAATAAGACAATAACAGAAATGGTCCTGTCCCCCCAGCAGATTCAAGAAGAAATATTTCTCAAATTTATTGCTGGAGCAACAAGAAGTGCTCCCCCTGAGAGAAAAATTCTAACTATATAAGAGAAAGTACCAACGCCTCAAATTCGATTCCTCATTTCCTCCAGGGATAAACCAATTATCACCCTCATTTATGAGGATCATCCTTGTCGCAAAACACCGTCCATAAATTGGGCATCAACAATGCATTAATACTGCAAATTAGCAAACGCCAACCTAAAGCATTTGCTCTTGGGGATCCTCAGCCATCTCGCCACTCTGTACACATGCCTAAGTGCCCCTGATAGAGTACCTAATGAAACATCTACACTCTTAATCTCATCCAATATCACCTGCCTAAGTTTACACACCCTAACTAACAATTATTAAAAAAGGGCTTCAAATTTAGAACAAGTATCCAGATTCACAGTTCTACTGTTTAGCAAACAGACACCAGTCATCTTGTTTGTTCAATTTCTGTCACCACGTTGACCCTTCCTTCAAGAACAACCACCTTAAAGCCTAGAAATATCAATTGCCTAGCAGCAATTTTAACCAGTAACTCCATGCCAACGGCACATTCCCCTTCTAAACATATTCAGGTGACTTAAATTTCACTTCCTTAATAATGGAGCTAAACCAATATTGAGATACTGATTACTATGCTTTAGGAGAAACATTAAGCAGAAGTAACAAGTTTTGTGTTCAGCTCATATGGATTACAAAGCATGGCCTTTGATTGTTAACATGCCAGATTACAGTTAAGTTTTGGACGTCCGTGGGGTTGACAGTCTGAAACAACTGATTCGGATGCAGTTTGTGCACACTGATGACTAATAATATACACAACAACAACAGACACAGATTAGTCCCACAAAATGAGACGACTAATAATATACACAACAACAACAACACAGTGTAGTCCCACAAAGTAGGCTTCCGGGAGGATAGAGTGTATGCATATCTTACCCCTACATTGATCAATTTTAGAAGAAAAACTTAATCAATTGAACTACGCAGACTTGAATGTTTAGTGAGAACTCTTCTTATATTATTATTTTCTTGTTTTTACCCCTCCCTAGGAGCCCCCGCCCTTTCGCTCCCTTGGTGGCTCGAATTCACAACCTCAGGCTTCAAAGCGAAGGGTGCTTACCATCCGAACCACCCCTCTTGTCAATGTTCAGTGGAACTCAAACACAGGCAAATAGCAAGATTTCAAATGAATACTTACATTTGAGGAAGCCTGCATAATCTTGCCACGTTTAGCAAACCCTAAGACAAACTGTTGAAAGAAACTAAGCTTGGAGGAAGGAATCAAAGCAAAGACAATGGGCAGAATCGCAGCAACCCATGCAGCTCTCAACAAGGTGACTAGCCCTAACTCCATTTCTACAGAACCCCACAACAACAAAACAAAAAAAGACAAATTTCAGTTCAAATTCACAAATGGGGTTTCCAAATTCCTTCTAATTATCAACAATATAGAGATACATGAACTGAATGAACATAAAAAAAAAAAAAAAAGAAATTACAAACTTTAATGAGTTCACGGGGAAATGAAGAGGGGAAAACAGGGATACCATAGTACTACAAGTAGTGGGTCCTTTATGGTGCCGTGAAGAATTGGATATGCTATGCGTCTAAGGCTCGGAATTCAAGAAAACTTGATGATCAACATCAAGAGACGATTCCATCGCATTTGCTTTGCCCACTGTTGGAATTCAATGTGTGTTAATAAGTGTACTGAGTTGAATTCATTCATTGCGCCGTGTTTATTTTAATTGTATTTCCCTCCTCTTTAACCTTTTTTGTTGTTACCCTATATAGTCATCTTATATTGAATGTTACTTTAGGCACCTCCAAATATTTTAATACACAAATTTTAGTCATACCAAAAAAATAATAATAAGTGTCTATAATCCTCCGTTGTAAAGTTCTCATTCTTCTCAAAGCTAACAAAATTTAGACGAGAGGGATATGTTGGAATAATAACTACTTTTTACTTTTAATTTTGAGGTTGTAACTTTAAGTGAAAATATATTTAATTATAATAATGCGACATAAAGGTATGAAATTAATTTTTTAAAAAAAAGTATACTTTGGCTAGCTTAGGAAAGCTTAGGGGTCGTTTGGTCGGAAAACAAGTTATACCGGGATTAGTTATGTTGGGATAAGTTATGTTGGGATTAGTTGTGTTGGAATAAGTCATACTGATATTATTTTTTTGTGGTTGTTTGGTTTGTGGTACTAAAAATAATATATAGTGCATTGTTTGTAAAAATATATTGTTTGTTTACAAAAATAACCCTCACTTTAGTTAATTATTTTTATGTTTGTATTCATATGGTTTTTGTTTGTATTTATATGGATTTTTTTTTCCCGATCAAATTAGAAATTCATATGTCTCTTTTCCCATCAATATATTGTTTGTATTTATATATATTTTTTTTTTCTCTTTTTCCCATCCATAACTATGGCCATTGGTTCCCATCGCCTATCTCAGCTGGTGTGTTGAGTCCATTATTCAGTATATCAATTTAGTAGATAT
>NC_061118.1:170818212-170894256 GCF_002878395.1 Capsicum annuum
ATTCAGACGTCTAAATCTGAATGCACATTTGAATGATTAAATTATTTGTTTTTCAACATCTGAATGTGTAAAAAAAAAATATTTGTATACATAATAAAATAAAAAATACAATTCAAATAAAAAATTAATTATATATTAAAAAAATATGTAATTTAATACAACAAAATTATTAGTATTTGATTGAGAAAAAACATTTATGTTTGTTAGTGATAGTGGAGGTGGCTTATAATAATGGTTGCGGTGACAATGATTGATGTTAGTGATTAATAATGTTCGTGGTGATAATTGTGATAGTTGGTATTACAGTGACTGTTATGATTGTGGTGATTGATGGTGGTGGTGGTGGTTGTGATGTGACGTTGCTTGATGTTAGTAGTTTAAGGTGTTGATTGTGTTGGCTGAAATATGAATGCATGACGATTGACGATGTGTTGGTTGGAGATGTTATTTGTTGTAATGGTGGAGATGGTTGATAGTAGAGATAAATTATAGCGATGGTACTGGTTGAAGTGGTGGTAGCAGTGGCGTTACTAGTGATGATGGTGGTAGCGGCCAAAGAATGTGTAGAGGTTGTGATGTATTAGTGGTAGTTAGTGGTGGTGCTAGTTGTGATAGATGAGTTGGTTGGTAGTGAATTGGCCGGTAGTGGTTGTTGATTGTGGTGTTGTTGACGGCGGTGGTGGCGGTGAATATAATTAGAATAAAAGAGGTAGTAGGTATGGTAGCAGTTGATAATTGTGGTTGATAGTGGTATTTTTTGTCGATGGTGATTGTGATGGTGGAGGTGGTTGTTGGTGGTGGGTGGTGATTGACAATGGCGACGGTGGCAGAGGTGATTAGTGGTGGTGACTGTTGATTATGAATAGAGTGGTGACTATTATTCTACACCAAAATATCCCTTCGGACCTATTAAGATTTGGTCTTAAATCTGAATGATTAAGACCTATTCAGACCTATTACGAGTTAAAACCTCATTAAAAAATAAATGCATTTAATGATCTGAAATCTGAATCATTCAGATTCAGGCCTCTATTAAGTGCTAACAAATGAGGCCTTAGGCTCAATTTGTTTGGACATGCTCTATGAAATCATGATATAAAATTATTTAATATATAATGAAAGTTTTTATTTTAATACGTAGTCTATATTTTTTAAGACATATTTAATCTCATAAACATGAAATCACACAAGTTAAGTAAACTATTTTATTTTTTTTCCAGAAAATGGCCAAAAGCTCCCCAACTTTTACTCCAAATCCCAATTACACACTTGTATTTTGCGGGGGTCCTATGACCCCCTGAACATTTTTAAGGTGGAATATTTACACCCCTAAAAGCTCATGCCCAGACATTGTTTTAGGCAGTGAACTGTACTCGCTGCCACATCATTTTTTTCTTTTTTTACTTTAAAAAATTAATTATTTTACTTTATATATTTTAATTTTCTCTTTATTCTTTAATATGTATGTGTGTGTATATATATATATATATATATACTCTTTTTTTTTTCATTTCCATTTCCATTTCCGCTTCCCTCCTCCATATATATATATATATATTCTCTATCTTTTTTTCTCCTCCGTAATTCTTATCGTTGCTTTCAGATTTTCGGCAATTTTTTTTTTTTTTTTTACGATGAACTATACAAAAAGAGAAAGAAAGAAGCTAACATCTTCAAGAAAAAAATGAAACCAAAAAGTGTTGGTTTTCTTGTCTGCTCCAACCTCCCCACCTTAAAAAACAAGAAACACACACAAACACCAAATTCGTTGGTGAACTCCCTGGTTGGAAACACACAAACACCATTTTTTGTGAACTGCTTCAACCATTCTTTTAATGGAAAAAGTGTTGGTTTTCTTGTTGGTTTCGACGAATGGATATCCTTTCTTCATTTCTTTTTCCTGAAAATGAACCAATCGAAATTAGTTTGTGAACTCGCTGAAAAATTGACTGAGATCTTTCGATCGTTGATGAGCTCGCTGGTCATCATATTATCTTTTATTTTATTTCTTGTGGTGATAATTGTTGCACATATTGATTCATGTGTTCAATATTGATTTTCATTTTGAAATTTGAAACAAAAATGAATTTGGTAGAGACAAAAATGGTAATTGAGAAATTAATGGTGAGAAGATGAAATTGGTAGAAGTGTTGAAAATGTGAACATAAATAGAGATGAGGAAGATAAAGAGATTGGCCATAATAGCCATTGAAGAATTTTTAAAACTTTTTATGAGAGAGAATATTTTGAGGATGACGATGAAGAAGAAAGAAAATAAATAAAATAAAAATTATATATATATGTGTGTGTGTGTGTGTGTGTGTTTTTATATTAAAAAGAAATGTAAAAAATATTTTTTTTAATATTTTTGGATTACTCACTCTCTCAAAGAGAGTGAGATACACTCTCTTTGCCACATAAGTCTTTGGAGGTATAAATATTCCACTTTAAAAATGTTTAGGAGGGGACCCTACAAAGTATAGATGTATAGTTGGCATTTGGGGTAAAGATTTGGGTGTGGGGGGTGGACTTTTGGCTATTTTTCTCATTCTTATATAATCTATATCTATAATATATTAAAAGTGTAAACACTCTTGAAAAAGTAATTTGAACTTTTTGCCCTTCATCAAAAGTCTCTTCTTTAGACAGAATTTTTTTTCATTATTTTTCTCAAATTATTATTTGGTTATTATAATATTAGAACTTTGAAATTAATTAAAATCCTTATCTGAGTTAGGAAAGAAAGTTCTAAATCAATTCAAATCTTACCATACATGTAATTTATTAATAAGTTAAATAAATGTAAAATAATGTTGATTTGAATTGAAAGGAACAAGAAAAAAACCGTCCAAAATAAAAAAGAGAGAAGAAAAAAAGGAAAATACATAAATGAAAAGAAAACTAAATTGAATTGAAAAGCAAGAAAGAAAACATGTGGAGGGGAAAAAGAAGGAAAAAGGAAAAACAAAACAAAATATAGAAACACAAAAAATCATAAAGGCTAATTTATTAAATTAAATAAATATAAACTAGATTGACAAAGAAGGAAAGTAAACTAAACCTAAAATTTCTAATAAATTGACAATTCCTCCCTTCTACAATAATACGTCCACAATGTAGTTCTCAAATATTTTTTTCTTTATTATCGTTATTCATAAATTTGATTGTGATTTAAGGTATGTTTTCTAAAAATTTTGTTTTTGATATTTACAATCTTGATAATATCTATGATTAAAGAATTAAATTTGCTTGTGATTTGAGGTAAGCTTTCTAAAATTTTAATTAGTATGTTTTTGAAGTTTGCTAATTGAGAAGTTTTTAGTGAAATATTAACAATATTTATGATTGAAGAGACAAATTTTCTTGTGATTTGAGGTAAGTTTTCTAAAATTTTAGTATGTTTTTTATGTTATAAAAATTATCATGTATTTTCGTTAGACTTCTACTAATTGAGAAGTTCTCTTTTATGATTTTTGTATGTTCTTGAAGTTTAAATAATAAAATTATCATGTATTTTGGATAGGTAATTGCTAATTGAGATGTTTTTTGTGTTTTTTTTATAATGACTTATATACAATAAATAATTTGAAATTGACTTATTTACAATTTTGACCAGATTCTTTGGATTATATTTCGTCATAAGAAATTTGTTAGCCACTCTAATTGTATGCGAATTTCTTCTTTTTCTCCTATTATCCACGTGAGATATTAGGAGATTTACTTAAATTAACAATCTAACTTTTAGAAAAGTACTAACTGAATTGAATGCTAATGGTATCAAATAATTTATCCAAAAATAAATTTTTCAAAAGTGAAAGTAGAATTTTAATCCAATGACTATATATTTATAGTATAATAGGCATGTTTATTTATTAATCAAGATATATTTTCTTTTACAATACTGAAGTGATTTTATAAAACTGAACTCATTGTACGAGATATACGCGCGAGGCACAATAATTAAATATATTTATGGTAAAACTTTTACTTATTAAAAGTCATCAAAATTAATGACAACTTATATTTTTTTCATTAGTTTAAGAATTCTAATCAACTAAATTTGATTTTAAGAACATTTGAAAAGTCTATACTTTTTCTATAAGAATGTAATCAATGATTTTATAAAGATTTGACTTTAAAAATAAGGAAAGATTTTAAATATAGAAGAAGAAAAAATAATCATCCATTTTTTCAGCTAATAATTTTTCCATTGGTTTAAGAATTTTATTCAACTAACTTTGATTTTAAGAAGATTTGAAAAAAAAAAATTAAATCAACAAAATTTGATTTTAAGAAAAATTGAAAAATCTAGAAATAAATATAAAAGCGTTAGAATAAGAAAAAATTAAAAAGTACCAAAGTTTTAAAAGTTTCAAGTACGTAATAAGAATGTAATTAATGATTTTATAAATATTTGACTTTAAAAATAAGCAATGATTTTAAAAATAGAAAAAAATAATAATCCTACCACAGATATGATTGAAATTGATGTGTCTCTCTTAGTCTATGACAATAAGAGAAAGAGGTACTGCATAACAAACGCAAAAGTGATGATCGATCAACCACTTGAAACTTCTAGTGGTAAAATATATATTTGCTTACACTAAAATATATATTTATATTTACATTATTATATTAAAAATATGAAGAATCTTTGAAAAGTGAGTTAAACTTTTTATACTTCACTAAAAAACTTCATAATAAACAAAGTTATTTAATTTTAAATAATTAAATATTACACGTGCAAAGCATGTGCGGTTAAACTAGTATTATCAAATGAATAAAATCCCAAGACAACATATCTTCATATTTCTTGTAAATAAAGTATACACAATTTATAAAAAATCACTAGTAAACACTAATAATAACTAGTTATTCCACGTAATAATCTCTTCACATGGTACAAATATTTTCATCCTCTAGTCTTTGGGTTACAAGTTTATATTTTAAACTTAATGAGTCAAAAACTTATAATTATTAATCACATATCCAAATGCTAGTTAACTACATGTGATTTAACCTAATACTTAAATAAAATCTATTTTTGAAAGAAAAAAAAAGTATAAATAACATAAATACCAATCATTTTAGAAGTAATTATACTCTCTCACATTTTTTTAATTACTTTACTCTCTTTCTATTAATATACATAATAGGGGTGTTTATGGTTTGGTTTTGAATTTTTAAAAACCGACACTAATTTGGTTTTACTATAAAATAACCGACAAAATAACCAAACCAAACCAATATATATATATATATATATATATATATATATATATATATTATATTATAATTATTTATGTATTATTCATAAATACAATATAAATATTTGCTACATTTTATATTTTAATCATGATTTAACTTTAGTCGTAACACATTAAGTCATTTCTTCATCTAGTTGATAGTGCCTTATGAGATTCCAAGTGAATTTCGTACTTTGAATGACAAATGATACTAATTGTGAAAATAATATATTGTTGTATATTGAAATTCATAGTTGAGATTCATTTGACTATAGACAATCATTAATTTAACTTTTTTTTTTAACCTTGTTGAGCAAGAAGTTTATGTGTTCACCTTTTAGGGGGTTTATCATATTATTTTATTAAATGTAGTTTAAAATTTTTTTTTTACAAGCATTCATACGGTATTGTTCATAGCTTTGCCGAAGCATAACACTCAATTGACATCTTAGTTTCAAGATTGAAATACAACACTCGGTTAACATCTCAATATGTTAGATTGATTTTTTTTTTTTTTAATTTTCAACTTTTATCATTAGCTAAAGTTATAAACCGAAAAAACCGACAAGAACCAAACCGACGGTTATTTTTGTGTTTGATTTTAAAAAATTTAAAAACGGACTAAGTTGATTTGGTTATGATTTTGATCAATAACCGATCCAAACTAACCCATGAACACCCCTACATAACATAGCCGACATATACCTAACATTCTGTGTATATGTTAGGATTTTTGTAATATATTTAGGTAGTTGAAATTTTTTTGTAATATTGAAAATATAAGTTGTGTATTTGTGTAATTTTTTTTTTTAAAAAAATAGTATCAATACTTAAATAAAATAGGGGTTGGGAAAAAGATTTTCATTTTTCACTCGCCGGCGTTGCGGTATGATCATACTTGTCACCCCGATTTGTCAATCTTCCCTGTAAGTTTCACCTTCGCATTCATTCTCATTCTTTTTTCCAATCAATTTCTCACTATTGTTAACACTCTCTCTCTCTCTGGTTACTCGCAGCATATTACTAATTCACTCTTTATTGTTGCCTCGGTGTTGTTTTCCTGTGGGCTTGAAACTTGAAACCCTAGTTTATCCGTTCTAACTGTTTTAACTCTCGAAATTCGAACTGTGTCACATAAATTGAGACAGTGTGAGTATTATATTTCTTGTTAGGTGTTCCAAAAAATTGAACAATTCACGCCAATTTGTTGCTAGGTTTACTACTTAAAATTTTTATTAATTTGAATGGAGTTTATGGTTTCTTAGTTTGCGCCAAGGATAAAAATAGGTAGACTGAAGAAATATTGGAGAGAGACGATTAGACAGGATATATGGCGCGGTTGCAGCTTACCGAGGACATGACCTTAGATAGGAAGGTGTGGTGAATGCGAATTAGGGTGGAAGATTAGGAGGTTGGAGTGAGTCCATGTTAGTTGGTAGGAGTGTTGTTTTAGTAGTCGTATTGCTGCTCGCACTTGTTGATATATGTATTGGAGAGAGACGATTAGACAGGATATATGGCACAGTTGCAGCTTATTGAGGACATGACCTTAGATAGGAAGGTGTGATTAATGCGAATTAGGGTTGAAGGTTAGGAGGTCGGAGTGCGTCCATGCTAGTAGGTAGGAGTGTTGTCCTAGTAGTCATAGCGCTATGCTCCTACGTGTTGTTATATGTGCTATCGGGTGGATTGCGTGTAGTATTATTATGTGGTAGTATTGTTTATGTTACTATTTGTTGTTGTGTTACTCCTTATTTTCTCTTTCTAGACTGTATTTTGTCTTGAGCTGAGGGTCTATCAGAAACAACCTCTCTACCTCACCTCTGTGGTAGTGGTATAGATTGCGTATGCTCTACCCTTCCCAATTTCGATACTGGGTAGGATTCATCAGCCGGGCCTCTTTTGTTCCAACGAATTTGAATTTGAAAACCAAAATGCCCTCACTGTGTGGGAATACACTGGGCGTGTTTTTGGTTTGTTGTATAGTTTTCTTGTTAAGTACAACAACAACAACAAACAACAAACCTAGTGTATTCCCACAAAGTGGGGTCTGGGGAGGGTAAGATGTACGCAGTCCATTCCGCTATCTCCGAAGAAGTAGAGAGGTTGTTTCCGATAGACCCCCGGCTCAAGAGTTTTCTTGTTAAGTAGTTAGATGTATTTGTTGTGTGCCTTCTTCCTATTAAATTTTTACGTTGCTGAGTTCGAAGATCATATTGAGCATATCTTGAACTATCCACGTGCACTTTCCCCAAAGTAATGCTCGACCAGGAAAAGAAAAAAAAAGCTGGCCGTCATTTGAGGTTGAAGTAGCATTCTACTGGCCCTTGTAAGAACTTGAGATATGTGACTAGGAGAAATTTGGATCAGCTCCTTGATGTTAACCAGTTTAAATTTTTGTATCAATTTGAGCAGGTAAAGCAAGTCCAGCAAGGTGATGAAATTTTTCGTCGTTGTAGTTATGTTGTTGTCTGTTTTCTCCATGGAATGACCTTTTTTTCTGAATTTGTTAGTTACTTGGTTTTATAGAAATATAAACTTTCTCTTTGCTTTTTGTGACTGCAACAAAGTGGATATGTGAGTCTGGACGCTAGCTTGTATATGGTGTCAACTTAGATGACTCCAGATGATTGGAGTTGGGAGTACTTGATTCTGCTAATTCAGTGATGCAGTTTTAGGTCAAGGCAAATGTGAATTTCATGGCCTTGCCTTGAGTTAATTGAGTTTGGTTCTGTATTAGTTTATAAATTTAATCATTTTAGTTTCTTTGAATGCTTTCTCTAGTTGACCGACTGGCGACTAGAGTCTAGACCAACTTAAATGATTCTAATTTAGAATAATTAAATAGTGTTTTGTCCAGTGGTTAGCTTTACTTTGGTGTTGATAGGTCTTTGGTTCAATCTTGAATTAGGGAAGCTCAAATTAAATTAGGAACTTATGCAAAACTTTCCAATAATCACTTGAGATTCAGTAAAACATCAGGTTTTTTCCCTGTGCTTGCTCCATTGTGTTGTTATGCCATCTTTTGTTCTCTGATAACCCTAATTCGATAGTCTATGACTTAAAAGCAGCCAGCAGCAGAGATTATGTTGGATTATGCAAAGTTTCTCTCTCCTCTCCTCTCTCTGTCCATATTATAGATATATATGGATTAGATTATTTGTATACTAAATCGATGCTCTTTCTCTTTTCTGTCCATATCAAATTAAAGTAAGAGCTTCATTCACAAGTTGGTAGATATTTGTATGACCTCCTAGGCACGCTACTGCAGTTGAGATGTTTGCTTCCAAAACATGGAACTGCTCTGCTAGTATGTTGCTGTTTTGTGGATATTTGTCCAAATATCTGACATTCTATTAGTTGTTCATCTTTTATCTAATTAATATTTTAAAAGTATCATCAGTATGTAATTTGTTAAGATAAACTGTCAATTTGACTTACTATTTGCATGGACGTGGCCCGTGGGTCAGGCTTGATCAACGCTTGAGGGTTTTATGTGTTTGAAGATAATTAATTTTCAAAAGACTTTATGCACTATTTAGATGGCCATTGTTGCTACCTGAGTGTAGCCATAATCTCACTATCTTTTTCTGTTCAGTTGTAGCCATAACATCTCTTTAAAGAACACAACATGCTTGCTCTGTGTAATGCCAATTTTCTTTGTGTATTTGGAAATTGATTGAAAATCTTCTCTGTTTCAGCAATGGCTGATTTATTTTATTATATATTCATTGCAATAGCTAGTATGAAAAAAAATCTGCAACCTTCTCATTTCCTTCTCCTCTTTATTCTGCAGGATGACTGTTGAGTGGAGAGCTAGTTAATATTAAATCCAGAGGATATATAGAGGCAGATACAAATCTGCTCCTCATCAAGCACCTCAGAGAAGATGGACGACGGGGGCCAGCGAGAAAATAAGAGACACAGAATGAATTACTCCAAAGGAGGTTATGCACCGGTAAGAAAAATGCCATTGTTTTATTATGAATGGTTTAAGGCAATACAACTACTACACCGTAATCACAAGCTAGCTGGGAATCTACTGAATATATTGCATGAATTTTACTGTGAAAAAAAAAAAACTAAATTAATAACAAGATTGCTTATCTGTTTCAATTTTTTTGGATATATCTTGACGTCATGATCAGTAGTAACATAGTTCACTATGATTACTTTCACTGTAGTGGAACGTGGTACCTCCTTACCAGATGAGGGACCAAGAGGCTTTCATCATGAATACGAAAATCAGAATGGTCTTTGCTGAAAGAGATGCGGCTGTTGAAGAACGGGATAGAGCAGTGATTGAAAAGAAGGAAGCATTAGCTGAGCGAGAGTTAGCAATCCAGCAGCGAGATACTGCATTTGCTGAGCGGGATACTGCCATAAAAGAAAGGGATAATGCAATAGCCGCTCTCCACTTTTTAGAAAGTACCATGAATGGCACATTAAGTTGTAGGAAACGTGGGACAAAACGCCCTAATCAACCTAAAAATCACTGCAACAATAACAGTGATTCTGTTTGTATTAATAGGGATGTGCCCGTAGCTGATGCTTTTCCTATATCGACCATGTCATCTGATGCTGGTAAGGCACTCCAAGGAAAACGATCGAAAGTAAACAAAACCATGTCGATGAAGTCAGCAAAATTCCCAAGAAAGACAAAGAAAGTGAAGGAAGATTTGAATCGGCAATTTTCAACAGATGGATCTAAAGCTGAATGGGATGCTCAGGATCTTGGATCCGTTAACCAGATCCAGTTTGACGAGTCTACCATGCCAATACCTGTTTGCACATGTACGGGAATACCAAGGCAGTGTTACAAATGGGGAAGTGGGGGCTGGCAGTCATCTTGCTGCACTACGTATCTGTCAGAATATCCACTACCACAACTGCCAAACAAACGCCATGGTCGTTTAGGTGGTAGGAAAATGAGTGGAAGCGTTTTTAGCAGATTGCTTACAAGGCTTGCATTAGCTGACCACGATCTGTCTATGCCCATTGATCTCAAGACTTATTGGGCTAAACATGGTACAAATCGCTATATTACCATTAAGTGATGCATCAATTTTGGTTTGCTGGCTAGTTGCTATACTAGGCCTGGATGCTGGAGATGCTCGACAGGTAGCCGGAGAAGAAAAAACAAGAGCTTGAGTTATGAATGATCAAAAGCCCTTTCGGGTGCTCATTATGACCTTGTGCTGTGATTGAATGTCATGCAACTGACTTTTGGTTCAGTTATTTGCAGCTCTTTTTTGGTATTTACTATGGGCTATCTGTTTTTTTTGCACTTAATCTTGTACAGAAGTGTTTAGGAATTGCAGGTATACGATTTTGAGCTTCTCCTTATTCGTAACTAATAAGACAGTATCTTAGTCTAAAAATAACTCATTGCAACTTCTCCTTCTGCTTCTGTAATGCAAGTATAGTAATACTTGCTAATTTCAGTTAATTTAACTCTTTAACGACCTCTGCCTGCTCTGATTTTGTAATCTCATTAAATACATTGCATCTATATTTTTCCCTTGAGTTGAGGGTCTTTCGTAAACAACCTCTCTACCTTTGAGGTAGGGGTAAGGTCTGGTGCACTCTGTCCTTTCCATATCCCACTTTGTGAGATTATACTGGGTATGTTGTTGCTATTATAGTATTAAATAGATTGCTATAACTGATTAAGCTGTTGCATGACTCGCTCCCAAGAGACAATTTTGGTGTCAATGGAGTGGGATGAAAATTATGGTTTACCAACGTTCAAATTCTAGTAGAAAATTACTTTTTATGTATGTCGAGCTATTCAGTTCAAATTCTAGTAGATACTGCCCACCTAGAAAGTTACTTTCTACGTATGTCTCGGTGGATAAAGTTATTCAGTACCATATGTGATAAACTAGTTTGGGCACTTAAAAAAAATAGATAAAGCTGTCCTTGAAGGAAATTAAACAACATAAAGTGTCATTACGCATTAATGATCGAAATTTTTTTTTAACATGAAAGCCTAATGCTTTTTGACTCTAGAATCTGAATGCAAATACAATATCGTCCCGATATTTCAGTTTCAGTGAGAGATTTAATCAAACAATTATGCCCAAAAAAGTTAGGCATCCTAACTAACCAATCTTTTAGCATTTTCACGTTTGGTTCATCAACAGGAAATATATCCTTAGATGGTCAAATTAGGCCAAACATTTTCTTACTTTCTATCAAAATCTCAGGAATTTCTGGAATTCCTAGACGAAAACATTGACTAATGTGCTGCTTCTCTATTTAGAACTAGAGGCACGGGCCCAATATTATATTTAGCACCAAAATTCAATATTGATGAGATACAAACATAAATATACATTAATTTAAAATGATAATTTTTAAATAATAATTATTTGACGGTACTCGTTAAGGAGTGAGGTTTTATAAGATAGTTTTTTTCATATGATAAGAAAGTGTGATATGTTGTGTAGTCGGGCTATTTTAATTGTTTGATGATAGGATTGAGACCTGTTACAAAATATATAAAAGATGTAGAATTAATATTTATAGGATTATTTCATACAAAAACTCGAACAAAAGATACTTCAATTAACAATAAAGTCTTGGATCATCTTCTCAAAATCAAAACACTTATAAATACAGATATTGAAATCTTTTGAACCACTACTAAGTTAAGAAATGGGTGAAAATCATTTTCCTCCTCAAGTTTACTTTAAAAATCAAACTCCCCCCTCAACTTTGAATAATAAGCATTCTCCCCCCTTTTACCTTGACAATGTCTATTTTAACCTTGGCATTAGCAATATCTTCTTATAGTATACATTATTTATTTTAGTCAAGTATTTATATATTTTTATTTAAATTTTTTAGTTTAACCTTTTTAGTGAACTTGTCACAAAAGCTAGTGTTATTTTTTATGATTATTATTTTATTGAGATAACGCACAAGTATTTTTCGTCTCCCCCAAAAAAGTATCAAAATATTCTGATACTTGACGTTCAGATCAACAAAAAATGAGTTTAAATAGTAATAGGTCCTCTTTAAAGTTGAAGTGTGTCATAACAACTTCAGATATAATTTAGGGGTACCTTATACCTTATCTCTTATTTTACATGGATTAAGTGTGTACATGTGTAATATATATATATATATATATATATATGTGTGTGTGTGTGTGTGTGTGCGCGCGCGCGCGCGCGCACATGAGTTTTAATATACTCCCTAGTTTTTTTTTCACTTGTCACTTTTTGTTTTCTAGGTCAACCTACATAAATTTTGATAAATATTTTAAGATATATTTTTTCATTTTATTAATATGAAGTAAGATTGCAACTTATAGCATTTTTCATATATTTCCTGTTCATTTAAATTTTAAATTATATATTTTAAAATATTGATCAAAGTTCATGCAGGTTGACCTCAAAAAGTAAAATAATGACAAGTAAAAGTGAACGAGGGAGTATATATTTATAATATAAGCAAACTTTTGAATTAATTTAGTATAAAATATATCTTCATTTTTGTTATATGTTATCTATATAATAAAAGCGTTGGTTTCGACCAGCTGAATCATTATTTACTATATTATGTTTGGAATATATTTGTAAAATTATTTTTATTTGTTATTTTCACTAGTATAAATAGATATTACAGTTTTAATTATTCTTAATAAATAAATTTTCATATCATGATCATTTATTTCATTAGAACATCACTAACTTATATACTTAATATATGTTTCTCACTTTTTTTGTCTAGAAAATAATTTTCTTTTTATTTAAAAAGATTTACTATATATATTAAAAATAAAAAATATAATAATTTTAAAGAAGTAAAGAAAAATAAAGATTAATAGTGTAGGAGTAAAATAAGTATTTAAAAAAGACAAGTAGGAAAAAGGGGAGAGAATGCTTATTGTTTAAAGTTGAGGGGGGAGTTTGATTTTTCAAGTAAAGTTGAGGAGGGGAAATGATCTAGATATCCAAATATAACAACAGTTAGAATTGAGGTGGCAACGCAAAAAATGTTTTCAAGATTAACTATTGTAATTTATAATACTTTTTATGTAATTTTTAAATGATATATGTTATATCCTTTGTCTCAATTTATGTGGTATTGATACAATTTTTGAGAGTTAACTAAAATTTTTACATATTTTTAAAATACTTTAAATTATTAATTGTTGTGATTTGTAGTACTTTTTCTTTTGTTCCAATTTACATGACAGTAATAAAATTTAGAGAGTCAACCAAATTTTTTTTGTCTTTTTAATTACTTTAAATTGTTAATTATTATGATTTATAATACTTTTAAGTAATTCTCAAATATATAATAGATTAAAATTGAAAGTAAAATAAACAAATATAAAAAGAAGTATCTAAGTAGGCAACACAAACAAACACGTCGATCTGCTACCTGCTTATCATTTTAAGTCTATTTTATCTTTTTTATTAAATATCATTAATTTTTTAATACTTAGATGATTAATTAAGAGGGGTATTTAGTAAAATTGCAATTGAAATAGCTGAGATAGACATGTTATTATTTTTTCTTTTTAATTAAATGTTATTATTTTTTAATAAATAAATGACCTACAATAATTAACTAGGAGTGATACAGTAAAATCAAGGTTGAAAGACGCCAACTTAATTTAAAATATCAAGAGTTAATTTATCACTTGTCGATTTTATCATTTTATTAAATATTATTAATTTTTTAATACTTAGATGACTTATCATAATTAATTAGGAGCGATATTTAGTAAAATTATGGTTGAAACAGCTGCAACGAACATGTCATAAACACATATTTTTCTTGTTTTAATTAAATACTATTAATATACTAATACATAAATGACTTATAATAATTAATTAGGGATGATATAGTAAAATTATGGCGCAGCTCTTGAAGCAACCATGTCAAAATCAATGTTTTAATTATATATTATGATTTTTTTAATACATAAATGACTTATAATAATTAATTAGGGGTGATACGGTAAAATTATGGTTGAAGGAGGTCAACTTAATTTAATACATCAAAAATTAATTTATCATTTTATGTTTATTTTATTTTTTAAATATTATTAATTTTTTAACAATTAGATGACTCATAATAATTAATTATGAGCGATATTTAGCAAAATTATGGTTGAAGCAGCTGCAGCAGACATGTCATCTTTTTATTTAATTAAATATTATTAATTTTTTAATATTATGATTCTTAAGATTATATTTTTTACTCAAATTATATTTATACATACTTTAAAATCTTTAAGAATATATTTATAGTAATTTCTTACTACACATGAGTTGTGTGTGCAATATTTTACTATGCAACCACTACTTCATGTCAAAGACAACATAATTATTTTCTTATCAATCTATAAAAAAAATAAAAAATCCTACCCTTGAAATTAAATATAAGTGTATTTGAGATCTTGACATGATAATCAAATAACATGTAAGTTGGTCTCGTGGCTTTGTTCATCTACTGCCGACATGTTGACAACAACTACATTTGCTCATGTTAATTATCACACCAAATTTTGTGACATTGCACTATACCATTCAATACATTTTTTTGTCTTGCACATTCTTTGAATTTCTTGGTTTGATGCACCTAATACAAGTTCGTTCGTAAAGAATGAAACTGGTGATGATCAGAAGCGAATTCAGAATTTTAACCTAATATGATCGAATCGAAAATATGTGTTTAGTGGAAACAAGGTGGTCATGTTAATTGTTATGGTGTTTTCATTCGAAAGGGTTTTCGCAATTAATATCGAGGTACAATAATCCTTTTTTTAAAAGGGGTGGTATCAAAATATTGAAAGAAAGAAAATTTGATACTTTCCTTTTAATTTATTTTTATTTTTTTGAGAAAATGCATTGTTTTCATTCTGAACTATAAACGAAATTACTTTGACACACTCTAACTTAAAGGGGCTTATTAAAATCGTATTTTAGGCAACCTTAGTGCCTGCGTGGCACATACGTGGTACACTGTGACAATCAACACACTGAAGGTCTACGTAGACACACGTATGTGCAATATAGACACTAATGTTTCAAAAAACACGATTTTAATTAGTCTAGGGGTAATAGGACCCCCTTTAAGTTCGGGTTTGTCTCAGCAATTTCGTTTATAATTCAGAATGAAAACAGTGCATTTACTCAAATTTTTTTAGTAGCCGTTTGGCCATGAAAACTAAAAATTTTCGGAGTTGGAGTTCAAATTGGAGTTGGAGTTGTGTTTGATCATGTCTTTTTTGATTTTTTTTTTTACTTTTGAAAAAACTTTTTTAAATATGATTTTATGCCCTAACTTTTACAAACTATCAAAATCACCCAACTAAAAATTACCTACTAATGGAAAAAGAACCCAATTAGCCACTATTGTAAAAATAATTACATATAATGACCATATTTAATGAATTTCAATTATGACATGTATAAATTTTACATTAATAGCCGTTTTTTCATATTTGAAAATTTTAAATATGGATGTTATATTAACAGATCACTGCTTCCTGTTTTTTAGGTAACAAATATTATCTTTCAAACAAATTTATTTAATTTATTTCCTTCATTTTCCGATCCTAAAAAATAGGAAATGATGAATTGTTATTAAATTTTAGGGTGCCACTAATTTATTTCTTATACATAAAAGATTTTACTGTGTGTGAATAAATTATTTCTATGTAAAACATGCTTTGCATATTTATGGTATATTATATCATATACCATAAATAAATAAATATGCTTAGTATGTTTCTTTATACTTTTTATTTTTATATATGTGTGCATATGGTATATACATGGTATAAACTTCATATATAACATACTTTGTATATTTATATTATAAACATGCTTAATATGTTTCTTAATACTTTGTACATTTATATATGTATGTATATGGTATGTACAAGGTATGAACTTTATATATAACATACTTTGTATATTTCAATTATAAATATAATACTTTATACATTTATGGGTATAAATATAAATTAACAGTAAAATAATGTCTTAAATAAGGGAGAAAATTAAATAAGGAATAAAAATAATGATGAGAGACAAAAAGAGATATATATTAATTAGGATAACATTAAGTTTGAAATTATAATTATCTTATTCTTTAAAAGTGTTATATACGTAATATTGAAAAAGTAATGTTATAAGGAGAGTTTTATGTAAAAATTTAAATGATTGGGGTTATATGCAATAATAATAAAAGTTGAAATCGGAGTTGAAAAATTGTGAAAATAACAAAAACCTATTTTCCCTTTTCAGAAGAAAATTTCGGAATTATTTTCGGAATTTTCATGGCCAAACATCACAATTTTCAACTCCAATTTTTTTTTTTTTAAAAAAAGAAAAAATTTCCATGGCCAAATGGGCCGTTAATAAGATTTCATTGTATTAAAATCTGGTTATTGAACTATACTAATTTTATTGTTGTTGTAATAAGTTATCATTGTTCAAATCGTCAACTACATAACGAATTTTTCATTATTCAGTTAGTAATAATTAAAGACTAAAATTCTTAAAATGACTTTAGCTCCTCATTTATCTGACTACACGAAGCTTCCCAATAAAAATTACGGTGAACTTTTAATTAAAAATTTCGAGTTAAAATTCTAAAATATCATGTCATAGCGTTTTCTTATTTAAATTAGTCAAATAACAATATGCATATCAAATACGAATATTTATTTATTTATTTATTTATTTTTTAATAATAGATTACATGAAGTCCAATCTTGCCGACCAACTGGGCCCACATCAACCTTTTTTTCATCTTTTTAATCAAAATTAAAAAATAGGATAAAGTTTTCTATTATCCAATAGTGCTAAGATCCAAACACGTGTTATATACAACATATCTGGGCCCCACAGTTCCCAAAATTTCAACAGTCAAAGTCAACTAATTGCCGTCACGATAATGTGTGCCAATAATTTAGCCATGATCAGAATATTAAGTTTTTGCATGAACCCATCAATATATACTCCCATTTTAACTAACATTAAGCCATAACTTTGTTTCAAAAGTTTTTGTATAAAAATTAAGTATTATTTTGCCATCCAGTACCTAATTTGTATGTTGAATATTTTGACATGAAAGGTTTATCCATTACAATGAAAGGATTCTGATTAGCATGTTGATAGGCATATCGTGGGTGTAGCAGCAACAATAATAACAATATATTTAATATAATTCTACAAGATATATCATCGATGCAATTAAACAAAAATTTAAGACATTTGAAAAAAAAGTAAAATTAAAGAAAATTCTTTTTTTACACGAAATAAAAAGAAACGGAGAAATTATGTATATTTAATTCATAAATGTTTGCAGCACTATAAATGCGTATGCTACCATAGTCTGCAACTACATTAATATACTTTGTGTTGGTAAATGACTTATAAAGAGAGTTGAATTTTTGAAATGGAAAATGAGTTTAACTAAAATTTTAAAATTAGCTTATTTTAAAAAGTATTTTTTATACGTGCTTTTCAAAAAAGTATTTTTGGTTAAAACAACTTGTGTTTGATCAATAAATGTTAAAAAATGTTTAAGATGCAATTAGTGTTTAGTCAAGTTTTTAAAAGTACTTGAAAGTTTATTTTTTTTTAGGTTTAAAAAAACCGTTTCTGTCTTCTACCCAAAATTACTTATTCTTCTTTCAAAAGTTTGACCAAATATCTCAATTTTTTTTAAAAATAAGCACTTTTCAAAAAAAAAAAAATTGAGAAAAATAAACTTAATCAAACAAGCTTAATCTCAAGAAAGGAAAAAGTATTTTCGTGTTACATAAATTTATTTACTACTATGAGTAAATTTTATTTATTTTAACTACAACGAGCATTTACTTACATATTCCAAACCTGAGAATTTACGGTAAAATGCTGTTGTCTTAAAAAGAAGCAAAACATAGAACGAGCATTTAGTTCCTTATTATACCATTGTAATGATGAAAAATATAGTACTAGTATTTCATATGTTTTTTCCCTCGATGCTTAATATTCTTATTAGGTCCTCAACTAATTTAAATTTGTAACACATAAAATTTATTTAAAGAAAAAATAAAAGTTCAATTCATAACCTTTTGTTAAAGATGAAAATAAAATCCTATTCATTCCACCCTATTTTTTATATATTATTAGAAGGTAATAAATAGAACATTTGGCAAGAAAATGTGACCCTACAAATTTGTCTATAGTACACTTAGAAAGAAAAAAAAATCGAAGTTGAGACTTCTAAATACTTTACAAACTCTTTAAAATTTAAATATGTTATATTCTCTTATATCTATTGACAATCCAATAAGAAATCTCGAAAAGGCATAGGATTTCAGTTTTGCTAAATAAAACGTTCCAATATTTATTTTAATTACTACTTAAATTTTATTATATCCTATCATTGAATCATTGTTATATAACATTATCTAACGGCTGATTTAGGAATAGAATTATTCGAGAGAAGGTGAGAGTGGTTTCGGTGGAGGACAAGATGCGGAAAGAAAGGTTGAGATGGTTTGAGCATGTGATAAGGAGGGACACGGATGCCCCAGTTCGTAGGTGTGAGCGGTTAGTGTTGGATGGCTTCAGGAGGAGTAGAGGTAGACCGAAGAAATACTGAAGGGAGGTGATTAGACATGATATGGAGCAGCGGCAACTTTCTGAGGACATGACCTTAAATAAGAAGGTGTGGAAGTTGCAGATAAAGATAGTAGGCTAGTGTGAGTGTGGGGTTGTAGCAAGCAGTTAGGAGAGATTTTATGTAGCCGGGTTAGGATGTTCACAGGGGTCTTTGGTTTGTGAGTGTATGGTACTACTAGGTGGATTTCCTATTTCCTATTTTTTAGTTCCTTTTCCTTATTTTGTGTTGCCTTTATTTCTCGTATTTCATGTTTCTCTGGTTTCTATTTTATTATTCCTTACTCCTTTCTGTTATATAATCCATCCACTTGTTTATTACTCCCTTCGTTTCACAACAAGTGAATTGTTGAGCAATTTTAGTGTTTCAAAATAAGTGAATGATTCACAATTCAAGGTAAATGTTGAAATTTTTTTTTCAAATTTACCCTCCTTTAAATGTGCATTGAGAGTGATGTATCATGTGTCTTTACTTTTTGAAGAGGGTAAAAATGGAAAAACATGATAAATTTATGTCTTTGCTTTTTTTCCTTAACACGTGTGTCAAAATTCAACAATTAACTTATTATGAAACGGAGCGAGTATTTTTTATCTTGAGCTGGGGGTCTATAGGAAACAACTTCTCTATTTCTTCAGAGGTAGCGATATGGACTGCATACATCTTACCCTCCCCAGATCTCACTACGTGGGAATATGCTGATTTTTTTAATTTTTTTTTGTTGTTGTTTAACAGATGATTTAATATGATCCCGTAGTTATCTGATTTTTTTAATTCTCATTTTATCTAACAATTATAATAATCCTTCAAATTATTAAATTCGCTAAATAATACAGTAAAATATGATATATTATGAAATAATATCCGTCAAGCATTCAAACAAAGCATAAGAAGAAGAAACTTGGAATATCAAAGAGGAAGAAAATGGTTATAGTGTTTCATATTTGTGAATTGGTCAAAACTTTCAGTGGCAATTCCAAATCAATCTAAAACCAAACAAGAAGTTTTGAATAATCAAGACAAGGTGAGTATTACACACGCTCTTAAAAAAGGAGATCGAAGTAAAAACTACATTGGACTATACACCCAAAAAGGGCAAATAATATCTTTTCTCTTAAAAACCTCCAACAAAGAAAAATAATTAGTAGTACTTCTCCGTTAGATGAAATAGTAAAATTATGGAGCAAGTAATCTATCGAGGCATGTTGAAATTATAGCTTATTTTTAATATAGTAGTAATTTATGTTATTAAAAATAAGTTTTTTAATTTTAAAATAATAAATTATTTATTTATTACGTTTATTTTAATTATATTATCAAATAACATTTTTTAGAATATTAAATTTATTATATTTAAAAAATAATATAATAAAATTATTTCTATTATATATTATTAATGTTATATTAGTAGTGAATAAATAAAGATGGATAAAAAAAGTAATAAGAAAATAAGAAAAAGAAAGGGATAGGAAAGAGAGATTTATTATTGCTACATAATCTGCGGTGATAGAGGAAAAAATAAAAAAGATTCTATAAATGCAGACGGAATGAAATTCAAATTCAAATTTAAATGCAAATGTAAATGAGATTGAAATTCGTATTAAATTCACGCGTCTCTCAAGTTCTAGCAGTAGAAAGTATAGTAGTCTTGTCATGAAATCCGTGTAATGATAGTTGTTGTAAGTAATCTTCCTTATGCAACAAAAATATCAACAAAAAAGGAAGAAAAAAAATACTTATACAGAGAGAGAAATAGTGGAGCATTTTGTTCATCTTGCTTTGCTGAAAATGGTGGATTCACACTTATAGGTACTGGTGAAGACTTGATTTTTTTGTTACTCATTTTGTTTTCTTGTTTATTAGATGAAACCAAGTTCTTTTTTTTGATGATTTTTTTTTTTTTTTTTTATGTTAAAGATTGGTACTTTTTGAAGTTTGTTTAATGGGTTTTGCATTGGTTTTTGTTTTGGGGGTTTGGAATTCAGGTGTAACAGTACTGTGAAGCTAAGATTTTGGTAAAGTTGAAGGCTTTTTTGGGTTTGTTTAATGGGTCTTGCATTGGTTTGTGTTTTGGGGTTTTGAAATTCAGGTGTAGCAGTACTGTAAAGCTTGGATTTCGGTAAAGATTGGTGCTTTTTTGGGTATGTTTAATGGGTTTCGCATTGTTTTTTGTTTTGGGGTTTTGAAATTCAGGTGTAGGAATACTGTAAAGCTAAGATTTTGGTGAACATTGGTGCTTTTTGGGGTTTGTTTAATTGTTTTGCATTTTTGTTTTGGTGTTTTGAAGTTCAGGTGTAGGAGAACTGTGAAGCTTGGATTTTGGTAAAGTTGAAGGTTTTCTTTTTGAGTTGAAATTTGAGGGAAGCAAAATGGCTAGTGACAATGATGAAGGTAGTAGTGATATGGTACAAAGACTGCAATCATCATTTGGTACATCATCTTCTTCACTACCTAAACAGTTACAGCCTATTTCAGTGAACCAATTGGACATACCACAGTTGACTACTTCCCAATTTAGGGGTCAAATGAGGCAATTTTCTCCAAATTTTGGCGTTGATAATAGTAAAAGAGTAGGTATACCACCTTCTCACCCGCAAATGCCTCCTATTTCGCCATATTCTCAGATCCCTTTAACCAGGCCAGGCAATCAGCAAATGGGTATGCAGAATTTTAGTCCAGGGGCATCACATTCGCGATCTTTATCACAACCAGCATTTTTCTCACTTGATTCCTTGCCACCCTTGAGCCCTTCACCGTATAGGGAATCCCCGTCCACATCTATGTCTGACCCAATGTCAGCTGATGTGTCAATGTGTGATCAGGATGGCAATTCACATAGTTTATTGCCACCGCCGCCTTTTTCGAGGTGTAATTCATCGAGGGCAGGGGAGAGGGAGAGTCTTCCTCCTCGCAAAGCTCATAGGAGGTCTAATAGTGATATACCTTTTGGATTTTCGGCTATAATGCAGTCCTCGCCACCACTTGCTCCCTTAAGGTCAGTCCCTTCACGGGATAATTCGGGTGGTAAACCAGCTCAGTTGGTTAAACGTGAAACTATGTGGGATAGAGGAAACGAGAATAACAATGTTGAAGGGATGGGTGAGAGGAAATCTGAAGGAGAAGTTGTGGATGACCTGTTTTCTGCGTATATGAATTTGGATAACATTGATGCGTTTAACTCTTCGGGGACTGATGAGAAGCAGGGTAATGAGAATCGTGAAGATTTAGACAGTAGAGCAAGTGGTACAAAGACGAATGGTGGTGACAGCAGTGATAATGAAGCTACGAGCAGTGTCAATGATAGTGGTGGCAGTATGCAGAAACTAGGGATGTCGTCTTCAGTTGAGAAGAGGGAGGGGATCAAAAGGAGTGCTGTGGGAGATATTGCTCCGACTACAAGACACTACAGGAGTGTTTCAATGGATAGTTTCATGGGGAAGTTAAACTTCATTGATGATTCACCTAAGTTGCCGCCATCTCCTGGACCACGCCCAGGCCAACTCTCACCAACTAATTCGCTTGATGGAAATTCAAACAGCTTCAGTTTGGAATTTGGAAATGGTGAATTTAGCGGAGCTGAATTGAAGAAAATTATGGCAAATGAGAAACTTGCAGAGATTGCTTTAACAGATCCAAAACGTGCCAAAAGGTCAAATTTCCTTTTGAAGTGATGCATGTAATTGCCTTTTCATTTTATTTCCTCTCTTCTTTGCAGCTGACATTCCCTATTTTGTTGTTTATTGTTGTAGGATTTTAGCCAACCGTCAATCTGCTGCTCGTTCTAAAGAACGCAAGATGAGATACATTGCTGAGTTAGAACACAAGGTACAGACATTGCAGACTGAAGCCACCACATTGTCTGCTCAACTGACCATGTTGCAGGTGATTCAATATTGCCTTGTTTAATGCTTCTACTTATCCTATTATCACTACTTAAAATATCTTGTACTTGCAATCAGAGAGATGCGACTGGGCTAACAAGCCAAAATAGCGAGCTGAAGTTCCGTTTGCAATCCATGGAACAGCAAGCTCAACTCCGTGATGGTATGCATCTTGCTTTCTTGATCTATGACTTCTTTAATTTTTCAGCTCATGTTTCATCTTGACCTTATTCTACGCTTCATTGCGTGCAGACTCCCTGCATTGCTTATTATCAATATTTCTTTGCTAGAGATTGATTCACTTACGCCGGTCTTTTTAAGAATGAGATATAACCCTTAAAAATGAAGTGTGTGCATGCAATTTGTCTAACTATATGAACGTCTGATGAACTGTATCGTTGAACTTATTAGGTGATAATACAATGTATGAACTCTATGCCAACAGTCTAGTAAAAATGCTGTTTAGAAATGAACAATTTCCGTTGCATGTTAAGTTGCTTGTTTAAATTAGAGGAATCTGCGAAACCACGGTTTTGTTTTGGTGGATAGAAGCAGTGTCAAATGTAGGTGTAGCTTCAGTCTACGCTTCAATTTTCCTTCTTTTTTTTTTTTCCGTTAGGTGTGGGTGGGTTGGTTGGTGACGTTAGCCTTCTATGTTGTCTGCTGTTTCCCTCTATGCTACTAGAGAACAGGCACATGCTTCGTACATTTTTATGCCTGTGAGATTTTTTGTTGTTATATGAAACCTTATAGCGTTTGCTATGACAGCTCTAAATGAAGCATTAACTGCTGAAGTACAACGCTTGAAGATTGCAACAGCGGAGCTTAGTGCAGACGCTACCAAGTTTCAGCAGCTCTCTCTCAATCCTCAGATGTTGCAGTCGCAGCAACAACAGTCTAATCAGCTAAACATGCATCAGTTGCAACAGCAGCAGCAGCAACAACAATCATCTCAGCCCCAACAGCAAGCTCAGGCACGACAGCAACTTAACAGCTCAGCTACGACTACACCTTCAAAGCATGAATCAAAGTAATAGCTTTTGGGAATATCCAATCTTCGTAATATTTATATTAGTTTGTTGATAAACATGTTGCAAGTGATTTCCTATCATTCATTCATTTAGTTCTGCATTCACAACAAAACACACTTATTATCTATAGGGCATGCATGTTCATTGGAGTTGCTAGTCACAAAGAGGGCTTTCGATGTATACAGTTGGTCTTTTTTTTTTGTTCAACAAGGATATTGAATTCAGGGTTCATATGAACTTGACCCATTTTGTTTTGTTATTAGGGAAGTTAAATTGATTGATGTTGGCCTGCTTTATGTTCCTCCTTTCTAGTATTTGTCTAGATTATATACAAGTTCTTTAAGATAATATTATTTGCTTACATACCGAACACTTATTTGTCTAGATTATATACAAGTTCTTTAAGATAATATTATTTGCTTACATACCGAACACTAGAAAATAAGTAAAAAACACAGCTATAGTAGTGCTCTTTGTGATGTAATACGTAAACTTTTAATTTTATACCTAGATTCTTCCTACTCCCATCAAGTTTATTCGAAATGGGAAGAGATGAGAAAAGAGCAGTTAGAATAACATCCAATCCTGATTTTGTTTCTTGTTGGAGCATATGTTCGAATGAAACTACTCACATGAAAATGATTGTGAGAGAATATGAATGGAATGTATATTTCGTGCAAAATTGTGCAATCTCAAACTTCCTAACTTCAGGCCGATTTGCACAAATAACAAACTTTTGAAGTTTGAAAAGTGATCACATGGTAGGAAGTTCAAAATCCAAAATCGGAAAGAGTAAAAATATAACCCTGAAATTTAATAGATGGTATAAATATATCCTTCGTCATACTTTGGGCACAAATATATTCTTGCCGTTAATGAAAAAATACAAATATATCCTTGAACTTTAATAAATGATGCAAATATACCCTCCATCATATTTTGGATACAAATATACTCTTACCGTTAATGAAAGGTGCAAATATACATTTCTCATTAATGGCGGGATACATGTCAGCATTGTATTGGTTGGCCCTTAATTCATTCTAAATTATAATCGACCCGACCTGTGATAGAGGACCTTGGTTTGGCTGAGGGATGTCCAAACTTTGCAAGTTTTTCTCATGTTTCTGTTCTTAAAATGTTGTCTTCTTGTTCACTCTTTAAAGTTGGTGAACAATGATGTAACAATGAATTTAGAGCAGGTAACAACAACCACGAGTCAGAAACAATTTCTGATTCACCGACGCTTATGAATCAGAAAAAACAAACAACAATCACTCACGAGGTAGTAAGAAAGTGTGAGTGCGAGAGAATGGAAGAAAGATTAATCTAACATTAGAATATTAAACAACACCACAATATTAAACAAATTTCTAGTCGATTCTAGATGGTAGATGAATCCAAACATGAATTGAACCGACACGTTTGTTAGGGTTTTTTGGATTAGTGAGAGAGTGGAAGAAAGAAACACATGTGAATAGAGACGCGTGGTATGTCTCTTGAAGCTTCTCTATTACACTGGTCAGATCGAGTTATTTGGATTGGGTATGAGTTATAATTTCGGATAGATTAAATTATTCACAGATAAAATAAATTAAAAAGAGCCAACCAATACGATACTGACACGTGTCCCGTCGTTGATGAGAATGGTATATTTGTACCTTTTCATTAGCAGTAAGGGTATATTTGTATCCAAGGTACGTCGGAGGATATATTTGTACCATTTATTAAAGTTCGAGGGTATATTTATACCTTTTCATTAACGATAAAGGTATATTTATACCCAAATTATGACGAAGAATATATTTGTACCATTTATTAAAGTTCGGGAGTATATTTATACCTTTTCCGAGCCCAAATTCTCCATATGGTGTAAACAAGGATATAAGCCAAACCTACATGCTACATCGCTATTTACATCACACCAATAGATGTCGGGCGAAATGTATTGATATTAAATAGCCAATTTCAGGAATTCGTTTAAGACGGGATGAAAACTGACTATGGGCACAATTAGTTCTAGACTATTACCACTTAATCACAGTGGCGGAGTCAAATTTTTTATTAAGGAGGTTAGAAGTAAATATACGAACTAGTTGAAGGGAGTGCATCATCTAATATATATATATACATAAAAATATTTTTAGTCAGATAAAAATAGTATATTTTCCAACAAAAGATGTTCGGATAAACCCCTTGAATTCAACGTGGCTCTGCAACTTCTTAATCATAATCAATTAAAATTCAAAATCAAATATGTTAAATAAATACAGTAACAAAGAAGCATCAGATTATTTAGTGGGCCGAACCAATTGAAGAAAGTGTTTTGGCAGAGAAATCTTATTCGTTTGATTGTGGTATTTTTTTTTTTTTGACATTTTGCAAGATATTATCCACAAATTCAAGTTATGTTATTAGTAAATAAATTACTCACAGCGACACTGCCACTAAAGTCAGGATGGCCGAGTGGTCTAAGGCGCCAGACTCAAGTTCTGGTCTTCGTAAGAGGGCGTGGGTTCAAATCCCCCTTCTGACATATCTGCTTTTTGTTTTTTTAATGTCTCTTATATATAAAATAAAGATTGTGATAAATGTCTTTATGAGAAGCGACATAAAATTTAATTTTATGTCTCTTATATATAAAATAAAGATTCTTATATGTTAAGATAAATATCTTTATGAGAAGCGACATTAAATTATTATTATTTTTTTTTTTTATAAAGAACTAAAAAATTAAATCTCTCAACGTAACTCAAACCACAAGTGATAGTATTACTAATTTGCTACGTTATTAAAAATAAAGAGAATGAGTTTTATTGACGACTTATAAATTAAATAAAAAAATAAAAAATTTTATTATTAATTTATCAAAAATAATATTTCTATTTCAAATTTAATGTACATGTAAGATCTTCTAATCTATAAAATCACACTAAATATGTTATTATTGTGGAAAGATCCATTATATAAAAAGAATAGAAAAGCAATTCTAGCTTAAGAATATTATGGGTGAATATGGTTTGTATAATTTTCCGAAAAATATGTATCCATAAACAAAAACACATTTTCCAAACAGGACTTAACGTAATCACATGGTAAACTAAAACCCCGCCTTGTAGAACACTCATCTCTACTGGTTCACCAGAACCCTAACCTTCATTCCATGGAAAACGAAACCCTAATGGACCAGTCGCCGGCGGCGGCGAATCCGTCGGAGCAGCGGGAAAATCCACTACAACCTCCATCATCAACCACCGACGACGGCGGAGTAACTCAAGAATTTAGAACGGCAGAAGAGTTGGTAGCTAAAGCTATAGCTCCAGTAAAGAGAGAGTATCTTCGCCCTCCACCTTCTAGATCTTCTAACTATAACAACACTGTTGGAGTCGAAAATGATGATGTAGTTGAGGCCAAAAGTGCTCCCATTATTAAGGATAAGAAATCTAAACGACAAATGAAGCGCGAACGCCGTCAGGTTATTTTCATTATATATATATATATATATAAGGATTGATCTTGTTACGCGAATTTGAATTAGAAAACAAATTACTTACCTGTTTTGGGATTTGCACTCTGTTTGATTGTTTGCTACGCATTGTTTCATAATGTATGATATTGTATTGTATCGTACTGTATTGTTTTGATAAATATGATGTTTGGCTAGATTGTATCATTTTCCGTCGTTAGACATAATGTTGCACATCAACAATTTGAAGGATAAACTTACAAAAAAGTAGGGTATGAGGTAGAGCTACTCAAAAAAGGTAAGATAAAAATAAAATAGAATTATTAAATAGTAAATAAAGACAAAATGAGAAAAAGAATTTAAGGTAACTATGCGATCACACAAAATCTGTCCACGCAACCATCATATAGTTGATTCAGTGTAAAAAATTTCCATTTGAACTGAACAATTTGATAACTGATAATCGTGTGATTATGCATTTTAGGATTTTGATTGGTATAGTTATTTTGTTGCAAATGAAATGATTGCAGGAATTAAAATCTCCATTGCATATCTGTCCTGAGGTGGCGAAATCAGGAAAAGTTAGTGCGTGCCCATATAATGACAAATGCAGGTTTAGTCATGATGTGGAAGCTTTTAAAGCTGAGGTAAAACCCAGAAATAAGATCCTCGTTAACATTCTGATGGTGTTACGCTTTATGGAATGCCGTAAAGTTACAATCTTTGCTGTTGTTTTTGAGTGCAGAGACCAGCTGATATAGAGGGTAGTTGCCCTTTTCTGATTTATGAAGGGCCATGTCCTTATGGATTGGCTTGTAGGTTTGCCGGGACTCACAGGGACGATGTTTCAGCTCCAACTGAGAATTTGCCTGTGAAGAGTTCTGAACTAAATTTTTTCAATAAGGACACTCAGAAACTTCTGTGGAAAAACAAAATGAAGTTTCCCGAGACGGAATCTACTCTCAAACTTCTTGGACTTAAGGTTTGTGCAGCCCACCACTTCTTCTTCCGTTCTTCAATATCAAATTTGGGTGAACAAAGGTGCCACTTTATTAGACAGACGTCAACTTTTAGCTTGATGGACAAGATGTTTAAGCATTAGGAAGCAGTCTCATACCTTTATTATTTTTTCTTTTTCTGTGAATTGTTTCTCATGTTCATTGTAACTTCTTATTACAGGGCAATCCTAAAGATAAAACATTGGGTGGTAAAGGGGAAAATGGCCAAGTCGTGCCAAAAGAGCCAGCCACGGACACCAAAACAGACAACAATGAAGTTGCTAATGACAGTATCATTCCTTTCATTTCACCAGAAGATGATGCAGATGAAAATAACTTGGCTGATGATACTAGACCTTTAAAGAAGGCCAAGTCATCTGTCAATGAAATTTGTTCCTCCCAAGTTAGCAGTGGTTGTTAGATGCTTTATTCCTTTATGAGCATTCAGCTTGTTCTTCTGGAGAGATGACAACTCATGTACCTGATATTATCTATTCTGACAGGTTCAAGTGTCCAGGAGGGAATTCTTGACAGCAGTTGTGATGTGAATAAATTAGAGCCAGCTGCTGATACGGTGACAGATTCTGATAAAAGCCTAAAATTGCACCCCCGTGAAAAAAAGCTTATTGATTTTCGAGACAAACTCTATCTTGCGCCTTTGACCACAGTTGGGAATCTGCCTTTTCGGAGAGTTTGCAAGGTGCTAGGAGCTGATGTAACATGTGGAGAGATGGCAATGTGCACAAATCTCTTGCAGGTCAGTCACTGCTAACTGTTTATGGGATAAACATGTGTTATCATTAAAATTATTCAAAAAACGCCTCAAGATAGAAACAGAATGAGAGTGGGCTCAGAGAAAGCTTTTCTGTGGTAATTTTTTTTGAAACTTTTAACTTGCTCTTGCTGTGATAATTTAATGGTTAGGAAGTGCTATCTGGGAAATGCTATTGTAAAAATGGCATATATTTTCGTCAAAAGCAACTGGTTTGGTTGTGGCTGTATTGTACTTTTGGCTTCGATAAGAAATAAAGATGCACATCTTCCCTACGTCATCCTCAAGTTAAGAGAAACACCTGCAATGGTTTTGTATGGGGTGTACGAAACTCGTGCAGATATGGATATGTAACTTTTGCCTTACATGAGATTCCATGTCCTTGTCCACCATCTTCCATCTCAAAGGACTTTTCGTTTGCTTGGGTAACTTAACCATCTATTAATTCACGTGCTAATGCAGGGCCAAGCATCTGAGTGGGCACTGCTAAGACGTCATTCATCCGAGAATTTGTTTGGCGTTCAGATTTGTGGGGCATATCCAGACACTGTTACGAAGACAGTTGAGCTTATAGAGCAGGAATGCTCTGTGGATTTCATTGATATTAACATGGGATGCCCAATCGATATTGTAGTTAACAAGGGTGCTGGATCAGCTCTTCTTACAAAACCAATGCGGATGAAGAGTGTAGTAGAAGCTGCTTCTTTAACAGTTGGGACACCAGTAACTATCAAGGTAGGGTGGACTGCTTTCCCTTTTATTTTATAACTCTTGGATATCGACATGTCTGGGCATAGGTAATTGGCATAAGATACCGCATTCTCGGGTCCCAGTTCGTAGTTCCCACTCCAATGACAGCTCTGGAGTAATTTATTGGTGTTCAAAATCTGGTTCAAGCATGCCCTTGGTTTTTTTAAGGAGATTTATGGAGATGATTGACAGTACGACTTTTTCCTGCTTTAGGTACGAACTGCTTATTTTGAGGGGAAAAATCGCATTGATTCTCTAATAGCAGATATGGGTAATTGGGGTGCAACTGCAGTAACCATACATGGTCGATCACGTCAACAGCGCTATAGCAAGCTTGCTGACTGGGATTACATCTACCAATGTGTGTGTAAGGCACCCAAGTCTTTACAAGTCCTTGGAAATGGCGATGTATTTTCTTATGTAGACTGGAACAAGCACAAAACTGAGTGTCCTGAGCTTTCTACATGTATGATTGCTCGAGGTGCATTGGTAAAGGTTAGTAGTAAAATGTTTTCTGCTGTTCTGTTTCCGTTGTGTAAAATTTGTTACTGTTGCATGTTCATTCTATATGTGCCTCTTGAGGATCTATGTGCACTAAGCAGCACGTCATAATTTTGCAGCCGTGGATATTTACTGAAATCAAGGAACAGAGGCACTGGGACATTACATCTGGGGAGCGGCTAGATATCTTGAAGGATTATGCACGATTTGGCCTTGAACACTGGGGTTCTGATTCGAAAGGTATATAGTTATATGCCTAATGTTATCCGAGAGTAAGAAGTTTGTCTCGTAAATCTACCAGACATTAATTGTTGCAATCTATTGGAAGCATGCCATAAAGATGAGCTAACATGTCGTATTCGCGTCCATGTTTACTCATAGAACTCAGTGTCGTAGCCTTTACGTGATCACATGTTAGTTCCTTTACATCATATATGTAAGAAGTTTAGAGATAACATGTGGACTTGCTATATCTATGCTAATATGTTCCTAGCATGTGTAGATTGCTGAACTGTGCTCAATATCAGGCCTTTCTATTAGGTTTACTTTTCCGATATATTAGGGAAGCTTCCTGTTAGATTAGACATTGAAAATATGAGCCATGACACCTTTTTTTTTTGGTTATCCATTTTACACCAACTGTGATTTATGTATGCATCCTGTACATCCTATGCTTATTCACTCTTTACGTGAATGTCTGTGAAGACGTTATTGGCAGGAGCTACAATATGCTGTGAGAACCTTCCATTGTTTGTTTTAAAACAATGGGGGTTTTCCTCTATATTTTAATCTCATTGGCAACACTGGCTACAGTTTGGTTTGTTTGCAATATTCTTCTATCTGAGAAATTCTTGAAGAGAAATTATCATTATCTATTCCTAATGTTAGCACCAAATGATCGCAGGAGTGGAAACCACCAGGCACTTTTTATTGGAGTGGCTTAGCTACACATGTCGGTATGTTCCAGTTGGCCTATTAGACGTTATCCCACAAAGAATAAATTGGCGACCACCCTCATACTACGGTAGGGATGACCTTGAGACACTGATGGCCTCTGATTCTGCGGCTGACTGGGTACGTAATTTATTATTCACACACATAATATTGTTTAGCACTTAAAAGATTAATTGTTCTCTCATTGTAATATGCTATATATATTCCCTCGGCAGGTAAGGATCTCTGAGATGTTACTCGGCAAGGTTCCTTCTGGGTTTTCGTTTGCACCAAAACACAAGTCCAATGCTTATGACAGAGCAGAGAACGGCTAAAATCATTTTGCTGTTGTTGCTGATGCGTCTGATACTAATTTCTGCTGAGCCTTGGCGACCTTCCCCCCTTTCAAGATCTGCAGCTCTGATGCTTGAATTAAATCAAGTGTGAGATTGATTATTTCATTCATAATAGCATATTTTAGGGCTTTTATATGACCCTTAAGATTTTGTTTATTCAGATCAATATTATTGTCGCATTCTGTTAACAGGAAAAACATAATTATTTGGATTGCCACACAACTGAGAAGATCAATCATTTTTGTAACTTATCAAACATGCTCATTTTGAGAGGCGTAAATTGTATTTGTATAAGACATGATGTATACAATACTCATTTCAATTAAGTTGTACGGATAATCAATTGATTCTTTAATTAATGTGCTGACATGGTTGATCATTTAGGTAAGCCATCTTCATTAGATGGTTGTTAATAGGTAAATACAGATTGAATTTTCTGGATTTATTATAAGTATTCTCTGAGATTATGTTGTGATATCCATACAACTATTGTCTGCAGTAGCCACGAGTTTGACTCAAATACAAGGACTTTTTAACACACGATTCTACAAATATCAATGCATCATACAAATACACTTGTACGTACACAGAAAAAAGTTTTATTGCGTGTCTGAAAATATGTTTATATGTCTGTATTTGTCTTCCTTCAACAACTCTTTTAGTTATTTAAGCATTGTCTACTTATTTTCTGACGGCATTAGCAGTTAACACTCGAGAGCTGGTGGTATTAGACCTATTAAGTACTCTATTCAACCGCTATAATCCCAACATTTTATTTGACTTAGAAAGCTATGTATTAAAATACTAATCTTGCTACCAATTGTTTGGCCTAAAAAAGTAATCTTTCTTGATAAATTTGGTTGATTAGCGTAAAATTGTATCTCATGCACACTGCTAAGTTGAAAAAAAAAAAAAAAAAAACTTTATCCAGAAGTCAAAAAGAACCAGAAATTAAAAAAGAAACTAATAAATAAAATATCTTTCGTGGTAGAATAGAGCTGATTCATCCCCACCTCTTTGGTGTCTGCTTACCAAAAGAAAAATATATATCACCAAAGAATGGAAATGCAAACATACACTGAAGACAAAACAGCCTGATGATATTGACAAATTAATGGAAATATCCACTGTGACGTTGCATTTTTTGTCTTTAGAATATCTAATTGACAAATGTTGAAGTCCTCCTAATGTTTTCAGTAGTTTCAATGTCACATTACATACGCAAATCCACTTTATAGAGTAGTTGTTGTTAAAGTTATAATGGAGTAGTTGGATTTCCATCTCATTTTGAGTTTAATAAAAAGCAGTAAAATTCAAGAACTCTTTAAAACTACATTTCAGTTGATTATCTATTCTATCCCCCCATAATAACAAAATAATACTTGCAAGAGAACTTAGGAGACATGGATTCTCCTATCTTACATGAATTCAAAAGGCAGGCTTCCTTCTTCCTCAAAGAAAAAATCAAGACTGCTCGACTCGCTCTTACCGATGTTACTCCTCCTCAACTGTAACTTCTCTTTTCCTTTTCGCACTACTGAAAAAACAGGAATTAGCGACTGACAAAATTATGTAGCTAAACAGCAAAGTCCGTCACAAATCCTATTTGATACGAGCAATTAGCATTTTGTTTTGAAAGCTTTTCTTTTGAGCCTAGGATCTATTAGTAACAGCCTCTCTACCCCACAAAGGTAGGGGTAAGGTCTGCGTACAACCTATCCTCTCCAGACTCCACTTGTAGGATTACAGTGAGCACGTTGTTGTTGTGCGAGCAATACAAAGTTAATTCATCCTTTCATTTTCTTCTTATGAATGATATGTATTCATTGAAGGCTGGCAGAAGAAGCTACAACTGGAGATTTGATTGCACCAAACATGCAAACCATGAGGCTAATATCGCGTGCAGCTTTTGAAGTTGATGATTACTGGAGAATCGTTGATATTCTGCACAAGAGGTTTTTGTTTATTTTGCATTACTAGATGATATTAATTGTTTGTACTCTACTTCATTTGGAATTTTTTGTTTGGTTTTTGCTTCTTGTTCTTACGCGAAAACAGGTTGTCGAAATTTGATAGAAGAAATTGGCGACCATCTTATAAAGCTCTGATGCTATTGGAATACCTGCTAACTCATGGACCAGAAAGTATTGCAGAGGAGTTTCAAAGTGATGAAGATGTTATCATACAGATGGGAAGTTTTCAATATGTTGATGAAAAAGGGTTGGTTTATATTTTATATATACTTTCATCAAGTTTGCTCTCTTCTAAAATAAGGAATCATTTTCATTTGTTCGTTCGTATACACCATCTCTTTGTTTCCTGTGCCTCTAGTGAGTTAAAGACAGAGTTCGAAAAGGTCAAGTTTTTGATGATTCCATCATCTATGATTGAGTTGAATTGTTCCCATTGAAACAGGTTTAATTGGGGATCAAGTGTTCGAAACATGTCAGACAGGGTGATAGAGCTACTGGAAGATAGGAGCCTCCTGAAAGAAGAGAGACAGAGAGCGCGAAAAGTGACAGTTGGAATAAAAGGATTCGGGAGTTTCTGCAATCGTCCTGTTACAGGAGAAGAAAGCATGAAAGAAGCCATTTCCGAGAGGTACATAAGAAGCAATTCTGACTTTATTCATTGCCAAAACAAGGAGAACCAAATCGCTGCCTCAGACAATGGGTTTTCATGCAAGCAAAGATTGGGAAATGCTCTTATAATACACAAGAATATGGAAGGTGTTAGAGATGATCTGACTAGTGATGCTATGGAATGGGAGAAGCATCCATTCTGTAATATTACAGATAATCATAGCCGAGCTTCCCTGCTTTCCACCTCCGGATGAAATCATGTTTTACTATTAGCTCTGTTTGATTGAAGTTGTCAAGTTTCTGTTTCAATGGAGGTGCTTAGGTGTGATATCTTGTTAATGACAATGTAATATAAACTTAGTTTTGCAGGTGAATATCCGAGTCTATTGTGTGCTTATGCTTTAATTTTCTGAAAAAAAAAAAACTTTTCTTCCAACAGAGAGATCTACATTCATTCTAGCTAATTCTTACAGCATTGGAAATTACAATGAAGAAACTACAATGACCAAATACAAATTGACACATCGCATCATTTCGAAGCAGTTGCTGTTCCCTTAACAAAATGCTATGTACTGTTTCTCATTTTACATTCATATGTTGCTTACTGCTTTCCTTTTTTACTTCAAACTACTTCGAACTGCTCTACGCAATCCTTGCGGAATTCTCGAAGTCATCTGTGCACACACCACCTTTCCAGACCCCACTTGTGATATTACACCGGCTAATATTGTTGCAGCCGGTAATTTTAACCGCAGGTTTATAGTTCAAAGACACTGTAAAGCAGACCATTTTAGACAGATCTATTGGATATTGTCAATTCATAGCACAACTAAATAGACAAGACACAAATAAGAAAAGGCCAAAAAGGTGTAAACTCTGATGTCACATCCAAAATAGAAGTACAGAGCATGGCTATGGGAGAAGGAGGGGGGAATTAAAAAGCATTAAATTTCTATAGTTAAGCACGAAATATCCATGGCAAAACTAAAGCAACAAGGAAAATTTAGATGGTTCTAACTTCATTCACGATAGTTTTCCGAACCCTACTACTTGCTGGTAGCCAACCACCATCAATGGAGTCCATATCGCCACTTAATCCATCATCCATGAAGTCCCCAATCCTTTTAACTTTGCCTGTTGGCTCGACTGGATAATCGCCTGAAAAGCAAGCGTAGCAAAAGCTTTTAGAATCCTCGCCTAACAACCTATTCAAGCTCTCAATAGGGAGGAAGGCTAGTGAATCCGATCCAATGTACTCCCTAATCTCTTCCACGTTCATTCTATTAGATATCAACTCATCCGAACTAGGAGTATCGACTCCATAATAACAAGAAGCTATAATCGGAGGGCTTGCAATCCTCATATGAACCTCTTTCGCGCCTGCCTCCTTTAACAGCCTCACAATCTTGGACGAGGTTGTCCCTCTAACGATTGAATCATCCACAACCACGACTCTTTTACCCTCCAACACGGCCCTAACTGGCGAGAGCTTAAGCTTCACCCCGAAATCCCTAATCTTCTGCGATGGCTCGATGAATGTCCTACCAACATAGTGTGACCTTATCAAACCTTGTTGAAATGGAACCCCTGCTTTAGCAGCATAACCAAGTGCTGCCACAACACCCGAATCAGGAACAGCGATCACAACATCACATTCCACGGGGGCTTCAGTAGCTAGGATTTCCCCGAAAGCACGCCTAGACTCATAAACAGACCTTCCAAACACCACTGAATTAGGCAATGCAAAGTAAATATGCTCAAAGATACAAGATTTAGGTTCAGGATGAGGCATCAAACAAATAGACTGAACCCCTTCTTTATCCACCACAACAACCTCACCAGGAAGTACCTCCCTTTCATAAGTAGCCTCAATCAAATCCAAAGCACACGTCTCCGACGCGAAAACAACAGCACCATTACTTCTCCTACCCATAACCAATGGCCTAAAACCATAAGGATCCCTAACAGCAACCAACTTATCCTCAGTAGCAAACACCATAGAATAAGCACCCTCAATCTTTTCACAAGCTTCAACAATCCTCAAAAGAAAAGGCCTTGCTTTCGATATAGCAATAAGGTGAAGAACCACTTCCGTATCAGAACTCGTATTAAATATCGACCCATTCTCCTCCAATTCACCACGAAGTTGTTTGTAATTCACTAAATTCCCATTATGAGCAACACCAACTGACCCAAATCTATAACTAGCAACAAAAGGTTGAACATTCTTCAACATAGATGCACCAGCAGTAGAATACCTCACATGACCGATAGCCAAATCACCCGGTAATTGATCAAGTTTCGACTCGCTAAACACATCCGACACCAACCCAACACCAGTAATCGACTTAAGCACGTTATCATTAACGCATACAATTCCAGCGCCTTCCTGACCACGGTGTTGAAGCGCATGAAGTGCTAAATAGCAAAGACGAGAAGCTTCAGAGTCACCGTAAATACCCACCACGCCGCACTCTTCCCGAGGTTTATCGTCATCATCGAAATACGACCCGAATGAACGTCCATCCGGGTCGGGTTGATCCGAGTAAACGACGTCGGTTAATGGGTTTTTGGAGGCGCAAGTGGTGAGAGTTCTGTGGTGGTTGTAGGGTTTAGGGAGGGTTTTAGTGGCTAAGGATAGCATCTTTTGAGAAGGAGAGCAAAAGGGTTTGTCGACGGGTGATGAAATATGGGGCTTGTTCACGGCGGCGACGGCGGCAGTGGCGGCGGCGGCCATGGTGGTGGGAAACAGAGACAAGGGGGATGGAAAAAAGGAAGAGGGGGGAGGGCTATGTGAGTAGCCAAAGAAGGTGGTTTAGGTTTTGGTCCTTTTATGTAATTTTTGTGGTGTGTATATCACGTGTGTTGACAGTGTGTGTATCACACCTCAAAATATACCATTAATATATTAATATATTTATTAAGAAAAATAATTATTTTATTAAATAATATTTATATTAAATTTTAAATTAATAGTAAAGGTAAAAAAAAATTATTTTCTCTTGATATGTTAAAATTAATAAGTAAAAATAGAAATCTAATTAGAAAATTAGTGACAAATAAAACAAATAAAGGGAATACTTATTTGTTATTCCTTCAATTTATTTTCAATTGTAACTATAGTTAGTAATTTTTATTTTTACTGATTATTTTAAATATATAAGAAAAGATAATTATTTTCTCATATTTGAAGAATAATAAATTGATTATAATAGGTATCCATTGTGTTGTGTTATGAATTTGTAGTTGAAAATTTTAATAAATGAAAGAGAATCTTAGCTATTTATGAGAATTCGATGCTCAATTTGTGACCAAGCTTGAAACATGGTTATTGAATTTTTTTTTAATATTTGTAAAAGTGATTTATTTAATTTAATATTTAATTTATTATATGACATTTAAAAATGATGTGAAATTTGTTGTAGATGTTATAAAACAAGAAAAAATAAAGAAGAAGAATAGAGAGAATAGAGAGAGTGATTCTTATTTCTTCTCTTCTCTTGAGGGATGAGAGATCATCAGATTGTAAATACAATGAACAAAACCTCTCTATAGGGAAAATTTACTCCTAGTTTGAGTAAAAAACGGATGCTTCAAATCCTAATAGATATCAAAGTAGATCTTGATAGACATTCACTATAATGTAAATACATTTATAACACTCCCCCTTGAATGTCTAATTGGTAGATAATGTGTCTCATTAAAACCTTACTAGAAAAAATCCAGTAGGAAAAAAAATCTAGTGAAGGAAAAAGAGTACACATCTCTAATAATACGCATTTCGGTTGCCTTATTAAAAACCTTACAAGGGAAACCCAGTGGGATAAAATCTCGTAAGGGAAAAAGAGTACAACGCGTATTAACTCCCCCTAATGAGAACATCCTTGACCTTTGCATCTCGATCTTGTGCAGCATCTTCTTAAAAGTTGCAATTGGAGAAGATTTGGTGAATAAATCAGTCACATTGTCAGTTGAACGAATCTGTTGCACATTAATATCATCATTCTTTTGTAGCTCATGTATGTAGAAAAGTTTTGGCAAAATGTGCTTCGTTCTATCTCCATTTATGAATCCTCCCTTAAGATGTGCTATGTATGCTGAATTATCTCTGTATAAAATTATGGGTAGATTGTCATATTTTACACCACATTTTTCTCAAATGAGATGTATCATGGACCTCAACCATACACATTCTAGGCTTGCTTCATGAATAACTATTATCTCAGCATGATTCGATGAAGTGGCTATGATAGACTGCTTTGTATATCTCCAAGATATGACAGTACCACCACATATGAACACATAGCTTATTTGAGACCGAGTTTTATGCGGGTCAGATAAGTACCCATCATCAGCATGACCAATAAGATTGGGACTGCAATCTTTAGAATAAAACAAGGTCATGTGTTTTATCCCATTTTGATGTCTCATAGTAGGAGCAGAAATATACCTTGCTAACAAATTGACTAAAAAGGCTATAGGCCTTGTAGTATTTGCAAGGTACATGAGTGGATCAATTGCACTAAGATATGGTACTTCATCCCAATCCAATTCGATATATTTCGAATTTCAGCAAATAATCTATTGTTTTGAAAACTCTCCAAGAGTTCCAATGATGTTCAAGCAATAAGCTTATACAATATAAGGATTATAAATAAGTTTTTCATAAACTTTTGTATGCTTCAAGCAGTTTGAATCCTTAAAAGTTTTCACATTAGTTTTGTCAAGTGACAATATTCAACATTTCATGAGTGACATTCTTCAAGTGTCTGGACTGTAAATCAAATAAGTTTTACGCTTACCAAAATGCATCCTTTCATGTCACCTGATAAATGTTTCTACGTCAGCATGCTTAAATAAATGTAGAATTCAGATCCTCGTAATCTTTCACAATATTGCGTCAATATTGTGTCAAAGATATTGATGATATATCATTTTATATCGGTTCACAATGCGACATAACATTTTGAGATCTCATCAGTTCATTATTTTCAGGCACATGAATCTTACATAAGGTTTCATGAAGTGTTATGTCGTAGGCTCTTCAAGAGTTCACTGCCTTTTTATTATGATTATTTGCTCCTTATTTTTCAAGGACTATTTCATTTAGAATCGATTAGTCTACCACGCTTCACGTATGCATAGACTCTGTTCTTTAGGAACACAAAATAAGAGCACTTGCGCTTAATATGAGATGCTTTCGACATTTGACTTGAATTATCTTTTGGATGAGGATCTGGTGATAATTTCTAACATATTTCATAGCGCTTATAATCTCCCCCTTATGTTAGAAAAACTAACATGCATCCTCTACTTCTTTGAGGAATCCATCGTTGCGCATTATGGTATATTCATTAATCGTATACCGCACATCAAAATTATTAGATGGAATAATGGGTTTTCGACCTTGAACAAATTGAGAGGGAAGAAATAATCATAATTTATTGGTCTAATGCATACAAATGCTATTGCAATATATCATATTTCAGACCAATACATTAAGTTTTCTTCTCATTAACAATGGTTTAGATATTTATCGAAGACATTCAATGCTAAACCATCACCATCAAGATGAATTGTCTTGTTTACACAATCTGAAAATTATGCTCAATTTATATTGAACAAGTAACTTTATGAATGTCAAACGTAGGTTGACCATGAATGTACATGTGATCATCTTATTGATGCATCTTTTCAACATATCACATGATAGGTGAACGGACCCTTATTCACCTTTTATAATTTTCAGATTTGAAGGGATCCAATCCCAATATTAGTTGGTCCAACCAACTTGTCATGAGAACAAACGACATAAATAATTCTTGAAGAATCTTCTCGTTTTTCAATACATGCACATCTTCGAGATGTCACAATCATTCATATCAATTTATGAACTTTTATTCTAGTAAACTTCAAGTTTACCATGACATGTACTTTTTCTTTAGTAAATTTCAGATTTACTATTACATGAATAAATTTTAGATTTACTACTTCAGAAGTAGATTTCAAAATTATTCAACCTCTTTCGGAAGTGAGTTGTGATACAATCACAATCAAGTGCACGGTTGCATTAATAAGTTTCTCATTCTCCAGGAATGGAATATAATCGTGTCTTAAGCCTATCAAATTATGATAGCTTATAACCTCTTTCAAGATTTTGCTACTTCAGAAGCAAATCGAGGCATACATATGATGTAGAAAATTTTTCTCTAGCATATCTTATAATTATATAAGCGTGTGAAAATATCATCATTTTTTATGATCATTAGTATATTCGTGCATTCAATCACTTGTCTTCTTTCAGACATATTATGCGCTGCTACCACATACACCTCAAGAATGAAGTAAGTTGTCATATTTCAGACTTATCATATATTGTTACCACATTCACTTCATGGAATGGAGAATATTCAATGGGTCGAATTTCATGACTTTTGACCCAATATCCATTATTTTGTCTTAACCATCACAATATCATCAATATGGTGTATTGAGATTCAAATTCAATATTTTATCCATATAAAGGCGTCTTAGGCATAAATCGATGGAACTTGAACCCAAATATTATCATCCCTTTTGATAATATTGTTCTTGAGGAATGAATTTAAAACATAAATGGTTCCAAATCAATTATTTTTCCTCAAATCCAACAATAATTATATCATTAATAAAAAAATATAAATAACATAAGGAATTACCAACCTTAATATAAATAACATAAGGAATTACTAACCTTGACGTTTAGATTTATAATCTCACCTTATTTGTTATATAATAATAACATAAGGAATTACTAACCTTGACCTTTAGATTTATAATCTCACCTTATTTGTTATATAATCTCACCTTATTTGGCAGAGTCAGTAGAGAGAATAGAGAGAGTCTCTTCTCGAGGAATGAGAGATCATCATATTGTAAATATAATGAACAAACCCCCTCTATTTATAGGGAAAATTTATTCTTAGCGGATGTTTCAAATCCTAATAGATATCAAAATAGATCTTGATAGACATTCATTATAATGTAAATACATTTATAGGAGAAGAGCAGTTGTATAACACATACTATTGTCAAGATGAGAAAAAAATTAAAATATTAAGTTTGATCAAATTTAAGTATTAATTTGGTAAAGTAACAAGTAGAATGGTTCAAATTACAAAGAAAATCAAGTATAAAGATCTCTTGGGTTATTCCGCTAATTAATAGGATTAGTAATGTCCTTGTTGCTATCCTAATGTTCAAAATAGTAAATCATAAAATGAAATAAAATAAAAATAAAAAATGAAAACAAGAAGTTTAATAAAATTATGTGAGTCTATAGAATTTACATGTGATTGATGCTCGGGATTTCTAGAATAAAACGAATATATAGCCTTTAAAAATGCCTACAATTTCGTCATATGCAAAGACGATAGCAAATCATATAAAGACTCACTCAATATTTATTTATATTATACAAATCATATAAAGACTCACTCAATATTTATTTATATTATACAAATATGTAGAAGAAGTTCAGAAAATTGATGCAAAAATTTGAGGCAAGTTTTCGGAATTTATAGTCAACAAAATGATAATTTAAAAAGTATTTATTGTGTTTTACCTAAAAAATCACAACATATTAAAAAGGACACAACTATTTAAAGGGAATATATTCTTCTCCTTTAAAATGTCTTCTTTTTGTTGGTGTCTTATCGAAAAATACTCGTTCATTTTTCATTTTCGGTTATTCCTTTCGTCTCATTTTATGTGTTGTTATTTCCTTTTTAGTCCATCTCAAAAAGAATATTATCTTTCTTTATTTGGTAACTATTTAATGACATTCATTCCTATTTTATTCTTAGTAAGTCCTATTTTATAAGAAAAAACAATTAAAAAGAAAACTTCAAGAGTGACAATTTTGTAAACTTTATAAAGTCATTATTTATTTTTTAAACTCCATGGTCGATCAAATGACAACACATAAAATGAAACGAAGGAACATTTATTCTTTACTAAAGTTTTAATCAGATATGTGTCTTATAAAACTAATTTTAATAATGATACTTTAAAATTTTAAATTTAATTATTATTATTTTATGAAGCTATTATTAAAAATACATGAGACTAAAATAATAATAAAAATTAATTTACAAAATGAACAAATGAAATAAAACATCTAATAGGATATAAGGAATAAGTACTCCAAATGAAGGAAAAGTATTAGTAGTATATTTAATGAAAACGAAATTGACTGGAAATTGCTTTCGGCGAGCTTTTTGGGGCAGAATACCAAATTGTGGATACTCGAGATGGCTTCTTGCCTTTAGAATAATGCATGATTTTTGCCTTATGATTCTACCAAGGGTCCCACAAAATTGAAAATACATTTGTTAGACTTTTTTAATGGGTCAAAAAAAAAAAAAAAGACTTTTTTAATGCGTCAAAATTATTTTTTGTGTTAAAAACCACAGTCTACTAACAAACAATTTTAAAATATTGTAGAATCAGTATCTTTTATTAGTACAAAAACAAATACTATACACTTTATACTTTGCTAGAAAATGGCCGAATCTTATATTTATGCGATGCAAAGCTGCGCTAACGTTAAATCGTTAATAGACCATATTTGAAATTTTCATTATCGTTAATAGACCATTTGCAATGAAAATCTCACCACTTAACTAATTTTGATCAACTAAAAGTTGATTGTTTCACATATCCATGTTCTTTTAGAAGTTACTAACACTTTTGGAAAATATCTTTTCCCTTCTAATTAATGATAGTAAAATACTTGTTAGTACTTAGTAGGAAGAAAAGGGTAAAAATTTATTTTCATTCGATGGTTTACACCAAATCAATGATGTTAGAATATAGTTCTTTCGTTTCAAAATAATTGATCTTCTTTCTAAAAATTACCAATGATACATGACATGTGTTAGAATATGCTCCCTTCATTTCAAAATAATTGACCCTCATTCTAAACATATTTATTTTAATTTAGTTGTTCCTTCTATGAAAACAAGAGAATATTATTGTGTTCTTCAAATACTATTCTTATCATTAAATGACTAAACAAAGTGTATACACTCAAATTTATGTTTTCAAAGTATAATTAATAAAGTTAATTTGATAAAATAAATCTATAATAATTTTTTTAAGTTATGTGTCAAATTAACAAGGGCCAACTATTTTAAAACGAAGCGAGTATGCAACTATCACTTAATCATAATTAATTAATATATATAATTACTTTATTAAATTATAACCATGATAAGTTGGCATTGATTTGGTATAAACTTCATGCCAATAAGTACTTACAAAAAAGAAAAGGTGTGGAAAACGAACTTTTTGTGTTGGGACTTGGAATCCAAACGATTAACTCTAAGCTTCTCTTTCTTGTTTCCATTAACATGTTTTTATTCCTTTTGTTTTTTTATCAACTTCTATCTTTGTAGACACATAATCCAAGTTTACAAGAAAGCAAGCCATAAACATTGACTTGTCTATTTGTAGCACCAGTACTTTTGAATTCGTAAAAGTCGAGTAATACTTTGGTTGACTTGAACTTATCAAAGTTACTACTTTAAAAAAAATAGGCATGACAATTGACAAGTTTTGAGATTAGTCAGCATACATATCCTACTCATAGTACAGTCATTTTACATTATGATATTGGAATGCTTCTCTATCCTCGAAAAGGTTAATGAAATCAAAGCAGAAAAGAGAGAGGGTCGAAATTTAAAAAATTTACTCATACGCGGTGTTAATTTATGCTAAACTGCACAATAGTATATTGTGATTAGGTGATAAATTCAAGTCGAAGAACATAAAAGTTAGTAGTAATTTTTTGAAATAATAGATGTGAGTTTAATTTCCATTGATAAAGAGATTATTTCTATTAGGACCTTGAGTTCCAATCCTCAACGAGATTAATTAGATTTTTTAAATTTTATATCTAAAAACTAGATGTCATGCATTCAGCCGTGTGGTGTTCAAAATCTTGAAGCAAGTGTGACAATTTAACAATTTTACGTTATTTTAAGCATTTAAACACCTCTCTTATGACGGGAAAAAGTGTTATTTGAAGAATCATTGTCTATCCATTTGGCAATTTTGGTCAGTCAAACTCGCAAGTTGGGATAAGAAGAAAGTGTGCAGTCCACATTTTTTGTTCAAACAACTTTCAACCAAGGGATAAGAACAGAACAAAGTATTCAATCGACATTACAAGACGCAATTGCATCAACTTGACAGTGAGTACATAAGCATTGAGCACCAATCATATTGGCTTATAAACATATGGACAAGGAAAAAGAAAGGCCAAACCACATATATCCCACTGAAACTGGTCCCCAACGATTCCATTTTTTTAATTTGTACTTTTTTTCAAAAAATAACGACGGTATTAGAGTTAACCTAGCATGCTAATTCATTGAATACATTCTCTCTTCCGATGGAGCAAGAATTTTCATTTCAAAGTATAAAAAGTAAGTACGAAAAAAGCCAAAAAGAATCAATAGCTGCGCAATAACTGTCACCGGGGCTGAAGCAGATGAAAAAAGGATCATCTACTGCATTTGACTCTTGCAAGAATTCAAACCTTGCTACACAAGATTTAACATAAAAGACTGATTTAGAAGACCTCGTAACAAAACCTATATTTGGTAGAGAATGCAATCAGTCAGTCACACAGTAATTGAATTTAGAGTGATTGGATTGGCTTTTAATCATGAAATTTGCTTACGACATAACAAAAGATTTTCTCCGAATGCCTTTTCAGCATATTCAGTACCACAAAGACCCAATAAAAGCAACAAAACGAAGAGCCACACACTAAACTGCATCAAAAATTTCCTTAAAGGTGCCACAAGTTAAGGAACTCTTCACACATTGGAAATAAAAACGTCTATAAACATCAGTCTTCTGGAGTTGTATTTGACTGATAGATATTACAATCAAAATTTATAAGTTTGTTGCTGCTATGAGACGCAAGCGAGGGACGGTGGTCTTTGAAACACTAGAATAAAAAGAAAAGAAACGTTACAACTTGTAATTGCTCTTGAATCTGTAGAAATGTTAACCGGTTCTCAGGATTATGTGAACCCCACTGTCAGTATCAATGATGTCACTGACCTCACCAACCTTCAGCACATAAGTTGCATCTTCAAAAGGTTTCTGCATCTGCCCTCGACCGAATGGACCTGCAAATGAAATGAGCTTATTAAGCATTCCACCAGTTCACCTTAGGATGCTAAAAATGATACCAAAATGCCATTAAGCAAGCCGAAAAGTTCTACTATATCCATATACCACAAAGATATATCTCCATCGTTGCACTTCGCAAGATTAATATACTACTTCGATTGGAAATTCCCTTCTTCAGTTGAATACAGTAAAGAAAACTCCCACACCTCCTCCATCGGGAAAAAAGTTAGAGAACCCCCCACCTTTGACGATGCCAGAAATGACACCAAACTTTAGTTTTTTAGCCCTTCAGCAGAGATAAAGACTTAGTAGATGTTTACAGAAACAGGCAAACAAGAAAAAAGACAAACAAAGAGAAGGGTAAAAGAAACAGTGCTTTGATATTAGCTTTATGGTGTGGTGCAGCACTAAGGAATTGCGCGATGCAGCCGTTTTTATGGCAATAAACTATAAAGCCTGACAACCCGAGAGCAACCACAAAAGATTGGCATCAATATCCAACATAACCAACAGCATACCCAGTAGGAGGGATGCAACACGAGGACTTCCCGGGGGCACCCATCCTAGTACTACTCTCGCCCAAGCACACTTAGCTTCGGAGTTCTGATGGGATCCGGTGTGTTAGTGTTTGTAAGATCGCATCCCAATATCCAACATAAACATTTACTAAAAGGCAGCTTTTGACCAGAAGTATACAAAACAAAAAACAACAAACCCAGTGTATTCCCACATAGTGAGGTCTGGGGAGGGTAAGATGTACGCAGTCCATACCTCTACCTCTAAAGAAGTAGAAAGGCTATTTCCGATAGACCCACGGCTCAAGACACCAGAAGTATACACAGATTGGTAAATTTAGACATCAAAAGCTTTCGAGGAATCAGAAATTACAAACTAACAAGATTCATAGCCTGAAACAATGACATAGCTGATCAAGTATAAAAGATTGCCAGAGTACAATCATCTATCAAATATAAACATGCTATGATATATTAAACAAAATAATAATTAGTGAAGATATTTTGGAAGTAAATCTTTGTAACAACATTATTTGAGTGCCAAACTAAGTAGAGCCAGAACAGAAATGAAGCTAGCCACCAAAGACACAAAATAAGAAGGCAGATGTTAGATCACTGACCAACTACTCCAGCAAACTAACAATAGTGACAGCCGATGCCGGAAGAATTCAGAAAACGGCAGTTATATGAAGCTACATGAAATTTAATCATATTGGACTTAGCTCAACTTATAGAAATTCATAAAAACCAAACACCGATACAGAACATGATCTGGCTTTATTCCATTGAACATTTACATTTGAATATCATATTTTATTGTTAGAGTTGGAGCATCAGAACAATAGTGCAAGTTACTTAAAAATAATAATAAACATTACTTCTTCTTTATTCTGAAACAAGCTTATCGGATATATTGTTTTCCTACTGTTCTTACCCTCTTTGATGTGATAACTAAAAACTCAACCTGCTACCAAGAAACAGAGAACTACAGAAATGTGCAGAAAAGATTTGAGCAAGATAGAGTAGGTTTAGACCACTTTTCCTTAACAGTGAATAATTTTGATCACCCAGTTTTACTAAGACTGATTTACAAGTTTTTGCATGGTGAGAGGGGGGTGCATCTCCAAGCTGTTGCCACTGATTATCAGTGTCAATTACACCAAGGAAAAAAGAGAATAAGAAGAAAAAAAAATAGTTGATTAATGTCAAATCTGGTGAATATTCCTATCTATGACAAATAACAAGCGGAAATTTCATGCTGCTGAAGGCTTATTATTTTATCTATACATGTACGGAATATGGAAAAATATGTCTGCTTCTATCACTGATTATTACCAAATGACCTCAAGCTGCAGCAAAATCTTGTTCAAGGTAGAAAACTCTTGATAATTTATCATAACTTCACCTAAATAGCAGTTCTGTTATTGAATTTTCACAGAACCGAAACTAATGCTTCCTTCCAAATGACAAATTATACTATCATATAAGCGAGAATGAGAATCTTTCGTCGTCCTCACAGGGCTATACCTGGCATTTTCTAAAGTTGATTTTCTTGAGGAGCGTGTGTTCTCTTGTGAGTTAATTGGAATAGTAAGCATAAAGTCAACAACTTCTAGCTTTTTGGTTAAGTTCCTAGTATTCTCATATTAGTGACTGACACGGATTGTCCACTTTCAAATTTTGTGTATCCCTCCTTTATGTTGCCCCTATTAATTATTTTTCGTTGTTTAAGATCACAAGATTAAAAAATATTTTAGTACATTTGACGTAATTTTAATTTCAGATCACAAGATTCCAAAGTATCCCTTATTTTTTAAAATTTCAAGTCAAGTCAACACAGTTCATTCTTTTTGAAACGGAGAAAGTAGTTTATACTCTCACTGTTTCTAAATAAATGATTTTTTTATTACTACTATATATAAGGGAGGATCTCCAATTTTGGTAGTCCTCAAATGAATCTTTTTCGTCCATTTTATCCCTAAATGAAGGTTTGATGACTTTATAAGTTCTCATCCAGTTTTGGTCACTTTGATTAATTATATGGGCTTTTTAAAATCTATACAAAAAGTTATGAGTGATACAAAAAGTGATAATGACACCATAAAAATTATATATCCAACCAAATTAAAAAATAATTCAACAATTTATTGTCTTCTTTTATATGAAAATAATAATAAGAGATAACGCCTAAAGTTTTTTTTTTTTTTATATCTGTGGTGTCCGAGCCAGCTTGCCCGCACCTTGACTAATTCCACAGGATACCTGTCACCTCCCACCAACAATAGGTAACTAGGTAACTCGATCCACCAAGGCTAGAACAAATGGGAAGAAATCACCTAATGATTGTTTCTTTTGAGAATTGAACATGTGACCTCATAGTGCTCAACCCCAACTTCATTGAACCACTAGGCCGCATAAAAACATATTTTGTTCTTTTATCCGTAATTGAAGCTTATGTTAGATTCCATCCATTGAAGGAACATCTACAAAATGAATTTTGTTGAATTAGATTTTAATTATTTAATTAATATGCTATATTTATTTCTGAAATAACTTTATTGACAAAATTGTACAACCAACGTATTGCATCAAATATTCTTTATATTATTAAATATTGTACTTTTAGAAAAAAATGTGCTAGCCAATATAACTTTAATTGAGAAAGAATAATGAAGTTAATTCAACATATCACACAAATCAAATTAAATCGTTAAAGACTTCAATTTTAAAACTTACAGTAAAATGAAAAAGAGAAGAGTTTAAATGCATGCATTTGTTTGAAAAATAAAAGAAATACTAAAATATACTCTAAGAGAAATATTGTTTTTTAACTTACAAAATTTTTTACTTCCTCTATTTTAATTTGTTTGACTGATTTTGACTTAGCATGAATTTTCAAAAGTAACAAAGATTTTTGAATGTGATCTTAATTTAAAGATATGTAGAAAGGACTAAAATATCCCTTTAATCTTGTAGTATTAAACAGTTTTCAGTAAAGGGAAGAGAAATTCTTTTTTAAACAAACTAAAAAAGAAAATAGGACAAAAAAATTAAAACAAATAAGTGATTTAGTATTTTAGAAATATTGAGAAATAGCTACTTCTAACTAACATAATGCTACAAAAACAAACAACAAGCAGAGAAGCAAAAATAGAAAAATCTTCATAAATATAAATGTTAATGTAGTTTGGGCCCAGGCTTACCACGGGCAATATGAGACTAGTAAGCAAATAAAGAAACAAAACTAGTGCTCTGGTGAGCTCATTTAACGGCAATTTCAGAAAAGATGCTATAAAAAAGATTTGACAAAGAGAGGTAAAGTATTAACCAATTGGTAGGTGCACAAAAGAGGTGGGAGGGGAGATTAGATGTGTAGTTCAAGCAATATGGATAGACATGTTCACTTGATATAGATTCAATAAGAACATGGCGAAACTAACATTTAATTTAGAATATAATTCAATAATAGAACTTCAAAATTCCCAATTATTCACAACTCTTATGTCCTGTCAAAGTTGTCTCCATACAGTATCAAATATAAGCTTAATCAATAACTAGTTGTCCAGTTTCTTAAACTTCAGTACTTTACTTTCTCAAGATCTTTCCTACTGTATATATAAAGGTCTTTCAAAGTAACTAAATCGAATAACAACTCGAATGAGTTACGAACGAGCTAATATTCAAAACACTTTCCTTCAAGCAGATCAAAATCAAGCTAATTGCTAGTTAAACCCTATCAAACCTCAGCATAAGCATCTTCCAATAATCGTTATACCACTCTACTACATCTGAATCTCAATCAGTTAGGATTCCTATCTACATGCATCCTATCTACCGTTGTATTCTATTCGAGTCAAACTGATCCCTGATCTTAACATGTATTTAAAAACAAATTATGCTTTTTCTACAACTAGAAAGTCCTTTAAATCTCAGATCTTATGCGTAGTATAGAGATAATAGTGAGTAATTCAAAACGTACCGAGATCGCCGCCGCGTTTGGCGGAGCTGCAATCAGAAAAGCGAGAAGCAACATCAGCGAATTTAGACTTGCCGGAGATGATGTCATCGCGAAAGGATTTGAGCTGAGAAACGGCGGCGTCTCTTGTGGTATTAGAGATGATGCGACCTTCTGGATCTTTCCATGAAGATTTACGCCTAGATCCCTCGTGTTTGATCAGTATATGCGATGCCCTAACTTGGTTCGACGCCATAGCAGTCTATCGCCGCCGGTCACTAGTAGTAGTAATAGTGAAGACTTGAGAGTGAATGAATGCAATACTACCTCTACCTCTCTCTCCAGTATATGTCGCTCATTCGTGTTTTACAAGCTATTATTACATTTTTCAACTTTATTTTAATCACTTATGTTACAGCAGGAGTAATGAAAATTAATTCTTTGTGCAATTACTGTGTACACATGAGGTTTCTTCATTTATTTAATACAAATAAATAATAAATAAATGTTTAAGTAGACAACGGAGTAATAACAACTACTCCTTACAATAAGAAATTTAATAATTAGAGTATATTTTATCTTTTTACCTTCTTGTAAAATTTAATAATTAATTAAGCATGATAAATTGTAGCATATGCATGCATGAATTGAAAATCTATATAAATCATTAAATTTTTTTTTGGAGAAGTAAAAACTTATACACTCTATTTCATATTTATTCTATCTAAAAAAAAAATGCATCATTGAGCATAAAATTACAATGTTCAACAAATTTAAAATTTATAGGAGTATATCTTATAAATTCAGCAATTTGATATGATGAATTGATTAGGAAAATGGGTATCAGCTAACATACTTATTTTGGTGTCCAACAAAGTAAAGTAATTGGTTCTTTTTAAGTCATTGAATATATTCTCCTTCAGAGGAGATTATAACCAAATACGTTTATTTTCCTCCAATTAATTATCCAATGAAATTTGAAGTTAATCATGCATGTCAAAATCAGTAAATCACCTGAAAATTATGACAAATATCTAGTAAATCACTTGGATAATTAATTGAGAGATTGAATATGAAAAAAAAAAATATTGGGAGCAGTATTATCATAATGAACCTATGCGATTCAAAATAATCGAGGCTCTAATGCAATCACCGACACCAAAGCATTATCCCCATAATGAACCCTACTACGCGCAATTCGAATTAATCGAGACTTCAATGCATTCACCGAACACCGAATAAAAAAATAAATTAACAAGTGTTTTACTCACTATGTAGGGCAATATTTTAATTACTCATCTTCATATACTTGAACAATTTCAACCTTGCTCATTTTATACGTTATGAACATTGTCATCCTCATCGTCTGAATGTAATATTCTTGACTAGCCAATCAAGTATGTATAAGCAGAGGCGGATCCAGGATCTGAACTCACCGGGTGTCAAGTAATTCAATCGGATTATTCATCTTTTCGATCTATAGGATAATTAACAAATCAATCAATAATAAAAGAACAATAATAAAATGACCAAACTTAAACTTTTAATAATATTACTAATATCATAATATATTTTCATGTTTTACTATGAATTTGCTCAGTATTCCGTCTCTCGAGCCGGGGGTCTATCGGAAACAGCCTTTCTACTTCTTTAGAGGTAGAGGTATGGACTGCGTACATTTTACCCTCCCCAGACCTCACTATGTGGGAATACACTGGGTTTATTGTTGTTGTTGGTGTACTAATATCATAATATCCATAATTCATTACAATTGCCCACAACGAGTTTTCATATTTTGAAAACGACCAACGATGACATCATTACTTACATTTTTAAATACATCCCGCTCTATGTAACATACTAAACAATCATTTAAATATTGATCACCAATACTATTTCGCACTTCATTTTTTATGTGCTTCATGGAAGAGAATGTTCTCTCAACAGCTGCCATAGCGACGGGTAAAACCAAAGTCAACTTCACAAGTAAATAAACAAGTGAATAAGTCTCTACAAGATTTGCCTCAACTAATGCATTTGTCAAATCATATTTGCCTCAACTAATGTTTCAAGACAGGTTGACAAGGCCCTTTTTTCAATATAATATTTCCTCACTTCATCTCGTATTCGAGGATCATAATCAGAAATAGGTCTTCTTTCTTCCGGATCGGCTTTAAGTGAACCCAAATCGAGGTCAGTTATAAGACAAGAACGATTGACATTGACATTACTAGAACTTGATTGTGAATAATTAACCTTCTTGAAAAAATTCTCCATCTCAAATTTTCAATCACAAAACTAGAACACTTTCTCCTAAATCAAGTTATCAAGATACATAGATAATTCCAAATTTGAGTTTCTAGGCTCAAGAAAGAGAAACAAAATAATTTTTCAATATAACAAATAACTTACGGAGAGCACACAAAGAGAGAGAGCAAGCAGCAACAGGAAACCTCAAGAACAAGAGTCTCAGTCGATGTTTTGATTTGGAATTTGGAAATAGTTTTATTTTGCCTTACTTTTTTAATGAAAAATTATTAAAAATAAATGCTGCTAGCAGGTTTCGAACACAAGACCTTAGAGCTACAAAACCAACTCTTTGCCACCCACACTAAACAGTGTTTTGTTATTATGGGTGACAGACTTAATTTTTAACAATATCTGTATATATATACAACTATAGATATAGAGTTTCAGTCGAAATTTGCGGGTGACGTGCCACCCCCACGGGCCTTAATAGATCCACCCCTATGTATAAGCATTAGAATTAGAATTTCTCAATACATATGTTATGAACATTGTCATCTTCATCATTTGAATACGACATTCTTGACTAGCCAATCAAATATTATAAGCAAAATGGTTCAGTGAACCCTTATACTATGTCTGTTTTGTAATGTGTATACTTTTACTTACATATTTGTCATCTAAACCCTTGTAACAACAACAACAACAAACTCAGTGTGTTCCCACCAAGTGGGGTCTGGGGAGGGTAGAGTGTACGCAGTCCATATCGCTACCTCTAGAGAAGTAGAGAGGTTGTTTTCGATAGACAACAGCTGCCATGTCATCTTCCACGTCATTTTTATATATAAAAAATATTAAATATTAAAATAAATAAATAAAATGGAAAAGAACTCCCCTCTTCTTGTTCCCTCTCTCTTCCCCCCCCCCCCCCCCCACCACACACACACACATTTTTTTTGTACTCTCTCTTCTCTTTTTTTTTTCTTTATAAACCTCCATTTTAACAACCTCTAACAACCTTCGTTTTTAAACTTACTTACAAATTGGGGATAAAATTCATTCCAAATAGCTTAAATATTTTTCTATTTGACTTACATTGTCAATTACAAGTTAACAAATTCAAAGAACCCCAATCAAGAATTTGAATTAATTTCACAAATTTCCATGATCCATTTGTTGTTTTTCAAGTTTTATCAACCTTGTTAATGGAATTTATTGTTGCTATTATCGAGAGAGAGGGGGTAAGGGTGGCCGGATGGGGGGAGGGGAAGGGGGCTGGGGGTGGCTGGACGGGGGAAGAGGCCTTTTTTTTAAAATTTTTTTATCTTTTAAAAATATATTTAAATTTAAAAGTTGTAGTTGTTTTTTTTTTTTAATTATTTTAATATAAAATTGATCAAAAATTGATTTCCACTTGCACCCTAGACGCGTGACTGCACGCACTTTGTCCTAGTCAGCCATTTTAATGCCACATAGGTCCGGTCAACTGTTAATGGGTTTAAAATGTTGCTTTTTAGTGGGTTCAAGGGATGAAATGACAAACATGTAAATAGAAGTATCCACATTATAAAACGAACATAGTACAAGTGTCCACAGAACCATTTTGCCAATATTATAAGAATTAAAATTAGAATTTGTCAAGAAATAAAAGATCAAAATGATATTAATAACCCATAAATAATTCTGTTCTCTCCTCCATTTGGAAATTGGAGTATTTTTTTTTTAAACAAGTAAATAAGGCTTTGACGTAAGGCTGAAAAGGGAAATACACGTGAAGATTTAATTTTTATTTTGAAAAGAAGCCCATGTTAGGTGTTCAGTATGCTGGCATACAGCGTATCACAGCTCGCAACATATAACCCAATCAATCATCGTTGTTGGTAGAATTAGGGGTTTCTCTTTGGTGAATTTCTAATTTCTAGGGGCTTAAAAGGGATCTTGAATCTCTCTCTCAACTTGTAAGTCAACAATGGCACCTCTTCCTGGACTGTACTCTGGAACCAGCACCCTTGCTTTGGTAAATCCATTTTTCCTTCTTTCTTTTCTATGCTTCGTTATCATCGTCGATTTTAAAATGCTTTTAATTAATTGCCTTAAGAATCAAATTGTTGAGAGTATTACAGCGGAATAGATCAGAATAGAATGGAGCATAATTAGATTGATTGGTTTAATTGTTTGTTGGGGGCAGGTGGCTCGTACCTCCGCATTCACATTTGGACTTGTCTATGGTAGCATGAAGCTCAAGTATCTCAAGGTACTTCTTTTCCCTTTTTATCCCCACTATTTGTTGGTAATTTGGATTTACAAAAGCCTGGATTTTTGCTAGATTTTGTAGTTTTCCTGCTATTTGTTGGTATTTTGGATAGTAAAAAGAATGGGTTTTTTCTTGATTTTGTTGTAGATTCATCTGTAGGGATTTGTTTCATTTTCTATGTTTGTTCAACGTCTTTAAACTGTAATTTTTCTGTTTTAGCTGTCAGATTTTTAGGTGTCAGCTTGAACTCTGTTGAAATTATTGGATTTAATGGTCTAGCGACTAGAGATGCCAGCAGATTTTTGCTAATTGATATTGTTGAAAGCAAGCTGGATTGTAAAATTAGATGATTAGATAAAAGAACACCCTTATAGGTGGTGGATCTATTTGATAACCAGCTTAATGTGCAAGGCACAGATATTATTTTGTGAGGTGAATACGAAGACGACATGAATTGGATTCAGAAGCAGAAAGGAAGGATACATGAATTTTATATTCTCATAGCTTGTATGATGGTGATACAAACTGAAATACAACAACATACCCAGTGTATTCCTACGTAGTGGGGTTTAAGGAGGGTAAAATGTGCGCAGTCCATACCACTACCTCCGAAGAAGTAGAGAGGCTGTTTTCGATAGACCCCCGGCTCAGGACAAAAAGATAGCAAACAAAGTCGTAATAAAACATGAAAGTAGATGAAATAACAGATGATACAAACTGTACAAACTGAAATAGAGGCCCAAATTTGGTCTTATGCTTTAACGTGGAAGCTAAGTAGATTCAATCGCACTTGAGCAGTTTGTTGGTTTAGAATGTTAGTGTGTTTCTTATAATACACTTAAAGAATGACTATAGTGCATACCTGTTTGCACCTATTGGCTCGCAAGTACTGAATGATACCAGCTAGTTTCTACATCTCCAAATAAATAGCTCGTAGATCCTGTTCCTCTCTATTTATCTTTGTCTGTGACCTTATCCTCACAAAAAAGTTCAGCTGGAAATGATCTTCATGAATTGTCTAAGTTAGATCCCCGGTGTAGTTTGCTCATTGCGATGGACCTTATCCTCGGTACATGAACCCCCCAACATCCTTCATCCATCCACATTGAGTGTCTAGATGTGTTTGGAATTTTTTTTTCCTGTCGCGTAATTTCAAACGCCTTATGGAAATTCGCGTGGATAATATTATGAAGATTTGTGTATCATAATATTTTCACACTGCTCTTATATTTTCCTTTGTTAGTTGTTTAGTGATTCTGTGTATCAACTGCAAATATTTGGCTTTCTTTTAAGCAAAGGATTCCATATTGTTTTTCTATGAGTTAATATGCCTATATCGTTCCACATAGACTAACTTTTGTCGCCTCCTTTCCATCTTATTATTTCAGGTTAAGGCCAAGTCTCACCAGAAAGCTGAAGCTAAGGCACATCACTGAGAAGGAGAGCAGCATGCTGCATCTGCGGTCTGATAAAAATAATATATGACACACATTTTTATCAATTGCCTGTTGCTTAGAACTATCATTTTGGACTTGTAACTGTTCAATTTTGTATTCAAGAGTTATCAAATGTTTTTATGATTTAATGAGTATAATGGTGGTCCAATTTTGATGGACTGCATTGGACTACCAGGGCAAAAGTGAGCAAAATAATCTTCTTATATTCAACTCATCCTGGAAAAAGCTTATTTAGTTTGTGGTTGTTCGACAAATGATGAATGTATATATGCTTGATTTTCTGTCTTGATGAGCTGTGTTTAAAGGTCTCTTTCCCTGACTGGGTTGATCATTATCTTTTCTTCTTTCTGTACTAGTAATATTGTAAATGGAAAGGCAATTAATGCCGTATATACTACAAAATTGAGTAGCAATACTTCTTGGAAACATAATATTCAACACGAGTATATGGAGGTGGGAAGTTTTGCCCATGAAATAATCTTTAATTTGTCGATCTTCATCACTTGCAACAGCAAGAATCCGTTAAAACAAAGACGAAGCCAAACTCGTGCATGTAAGGCCAAGTAATACCCTCAACTGATTCGTACATCAGACATAAATTATACCTGAAACAAGAAAATAACTAGCTAGACAGTTTTGAACAGGGTTCGATAAGGCTTCCACGTTTTGAACAGGGTTCGATAAGGCTTCCACAATTTCGGAACTGCACAAATGTTCTTTGCACGCTGAGGAAACACCTTTACCCTGTAAAAAGAATAGCAGTGATTAGGTTCTTTTAAAATAGCATGTGGTGATAAGCTCACTCAATGCAACAAGATGGAAATATAAGGGTTCGGATAACTTCTGGACAAGTTACGTTAATGTTCTACTTCCTATTGTTGCGAAGATTGTGTAAGCTAAGTTTTATATGAGTGTTGGCCATTGGAAAGGGCAGTTCAAGTACTAACATGAGCTGAAAAGCACAACATTGCTATTGACTGGGAATAAAAAGGCAAAAATGGTGTAGCCTAAGCAACACAAAACACTAGGAAACTCAGCATCGCGGCACTATAAAATTTGCTGAACTTTACAAAGATGTGACTTACCATTATGCAACAGATCTTTTGTCTAGTCCTGAGTCTGTGTAGTTTAGAGTGCACTAGAAAGCTATTTCACATAAATAATGCCTTCATCATCAGGGTCGTCACCCTCCCAGTCCCCATCATCATCGCTTTGGTCAGATGATCCATCACTATTGGCAGCGCCGGATCGTGAGTTCTTACTTTCATTCTCATCCTTAATCCTATCCAGTATAGCAAGTACCTGCAAGAATTGGTTCAACCACAAGCATGACCTAAAGTGCATTCAGGGACTGAAAATTAGTAATCCGCCAGGAAAATCACACTAATCATACAGTTCTAGTCTACTTCAGATTCAGCACCCGTGTTAGCAAAAGAAGACAAAGCTTGTAACTGCACATATCAGAGATCTCGAGAATATATTCAAGTACCAAAACCCAAGTCATTTATTCCTTGAATAGAGAGTAATGTTGATTATGCAAGAGATAACTGGATCAACATGCAATGCAAGAAACATTTTGAGCTGTGGATCATTTGAAAGATCAGTGAAGAATAAAAACGAGCGTTGAGGTCAATAACTGCTCTTCCAAAATTGGTGACCAATTCCGTACAGGTTTTGTTGGACAATATAATCTTTTTCTCCTTTTATTTCCCATGCAAGAGATTAATATGGCATTTAGTCAAGTTAAACTAGCTGCCCGGTGCAAATTTTAAGTCAGAACTCTATATGCCAAATGCTCCTCAGCAGTTTATAACAGGCATCTGATACATTCAAGATGCAATTCATTTTGGTATGTTGTCAATAAACTTGGCCATCATTTGAGTAGGGGAAACTCAAAGACAAAGGTCAATTTCATTATGAGAGAATTGGTTGCAATACAAAATTATGGAAGGAGAATCATCAAAGGTTTAGTTTAGTAGCCAGGAAACAACAGCACAGCCTTGCAAAAAAAGAGAAAAACCTCAAGAAAATGCGAAGAGTGTTATAAGCATTGCAAAAAAGATCATCCCGGCTCCCATAACGAATCAATTCTATAATAAGAAAATAGATAGAATTACTCACCCTGCTTCCTCGTTCAAGGGACTCATCTTCAATGAAACGAATCTCAGGAGTCAGTCGCAACTTCATTCGCCTCCCTAGCTCACTCCTTACATATTTTGCTTTCGACTTCAAACCCGTCAAAGCCACTTCCTTTCCTCTTTCATCTCCAAACACGGAGACATAGACCTTCACAACCTACAGCAGCACAAAACTTGTTCTGAGGGTGCAAATGGGATTATGACAAATCACAGGCAATGAAGAGAAGCTAATGATCTACAAAAATGATAGAAATTATATCCTTTTTGTCTTATCTTAGTACTATTTCAATTCGTTGGCCAAATAAATACACAAGGAAATCCTTAGAATTTATATATACATCTAGATGCATACACACGCGCACACGCCTACCACACGCACGAGTGCAGTAACAAGATGGTGACAGTTGATAGTAACTGTGTTTCAGTAGCTGTTAGGAATGGGTCAAAAGAACTCAACAGATTTTTAGGATAGCAGTTTATTTTTAGTCATTATCCTAGTTTAGTTGTTCCTATTTTCTAGGCATTATGTAGTTTTTTCAGCAGTCATTTTTCTGTTTCAGTTGTACTGCTACTCTATTTATTCTGATTGCTTGAAGCTAAATAAAACAGCTCTTTCAATTACAATCATCTGACTGCTTCAGTTCATAACATTGGTATCAAAGCCTTACTTCTTAAGGGACTTGTGAGAGACTTGTGAGTGTTTTCTTTCTGAGTGTTTATCCAAATTTGTGGCTGCTAAACACCATTCAAACAATGGAGCTGCTATGGCTTTGCCAGTTTTCGACGGAGAAAATTATCAATCATGGGCAGTAAAAATGCAGGCTTATTTGGAGGCCTGCGATTTGTGGGTGGCTGTCGAGGAAGACTATGAAGTGCTTCCTTTGCCAGAAAATCCAACCATGGCTCAGATTAGAGCTCACAAGGAGAGGAGAACAACAAAGTCCAAAGCTAAATCATGTCTCTTTGCTGCAGTTTCTACCACCATTTTCAGTAGAGTAATGACATGTAAATCAGCCAAAGAAATTTGGGATTTCCTCAAGAAAGAGTACAAGGAAGATGAAAGAATCAGAGGAATGAAAGTACTGAACTTGGTCAGAGAATTCGAGATGCAGAGAATGAAGGAATCCGAAACCATTAAGGATTATTCTGACAGGTTGCTTCTGATTGCAAATAAGGTAAGGATACTTGGAACTGAACTTAATGACAATAGAATAGTTTAAAAGATTCTTGTAACCTTACCTGAAAGATATGAGGCAACTATTGCTTCATTGGAAAATACTAAAGATCTGTCAAGGCTTAGCTTGGCAGAGTTATTGAGTGCTCTGCAGGCACAAGAACAACGAAGGATGATGAGGCAAAAGGAATCCATCGAGGGAGCCCTGCAAGCAAAGTTGCGGCTTGGTTCAGATGTTGTTAAGGGTAATAAAGGAAAAGGAAAGAAAGGAAATTATGGAAACTATGAAGCTACATCTGGAAAAAATGCTACTGCCACCGTTAACAACAAAGAAGGCAAATATCCTCCTTGTCAACATTGTGGGAGGAGAAATCATCCACACTTCAAGTGTTGGAGAAAACCTGATATGAAATGCCGAAAGTATCAAAAACTTGGTCATGCCGAGATTATCTGCAAAGAGAAGCATTTACAACAACAAAATGAAGCACAAATTGCAGATCAAGAGCGAGAAGAGCAATTGTTTGTGGCTACCTGTTACGCAAGCAAAAGTTCAAGTGAAAGCTGGCATATTGATAGTGGTTGTACGAACCACATGACCAGTGATGAAAATCTTTTTAGAGAACTTGACAAATCAGTTAAATCAAGAGTCAGGATCGGAAATGGAGAATACTCCCAGCTGCAGGAAAGGGGACAGTAGCAATTGAGAAGTTATAAAGGTACAAAACTTATTTATGAAGTTTTATTTGTTCCTGAACTTGATCAAAATTTATTAAGTGTTGGACAACTGCTGGAAAATGGATTCAAATTATTATTTGAAAACAAGGCGTGTCTAATCAGCGATCCTAGTGGTCAAGAAATGTTTAGAATCAAAATGCAGGGAAAAAGTTTTTCCTTGAATCCATTAGTGGAGGAACAAATAGCTTTTACAAGTCAGTCCTCCGTTGCAGAAACGTGGCACAAAAGGTTGGGGCATTTTCATCACAAAGCTTTGTTGTTTATGCAAAGAAGCAAAATGGTAAGTGGTTTACCAAACTTGGAGGAGCATCTCTCAAGCTGTAAAGCTTGTTTGCTTGGCAAGCTGATTAGGCTTCCATTTAAAAGTTCCACATGGAAAGCTACAGAGAAGTTGCAACTCATTCATACCGATCTCCGTGGTCCACAAAGAACTCCATCGCTCAATGGCAGCAGGTATTATATTATCTTCATTGATGATCTAACAAGAATGTGTTGGATTTATTTTATGAAGTTCAAGTCCGAAGTTGCTGGAATTTTCATGAAGTTCAAAGCTTGGATAGAAAATTAGAGCGGCTGCAAGATTCAGGTCATTAGATCAGATAATGGAACTGAATATACATCAGATAGGTTCAATTCTTTTTGTGAAGAAGCTGGAATAGAGCACAAGCTCACTGTCCCATATTCTCCACAGCAAAATGGAGTGAGTGAGAGAAATAATAGAACAATAATGGAGATGACCAGGTGCTTATTGCATGAAGAAATTCTGGGCAGAAGCAGCGAACACAACTGTTTTCTTGCTGAATAGACTGCTGACAAGGGCAGTTGGAAAAGAAGACTCCTTTTGAGGCTTGGTATGGTGTTAAACCTACTGTAAAAAATCTCAAAATATTTGGATGTATGTGTTTTTCTTATGTTCCGCAGGTCAAAAGAGATAAGCTTGATGAGAAGACTGAACCGGGGGTTTTCATTGGCTACAGTTCGATTTCTAAAGCTTATAGGATATTTCAACCTCAATCAGGCAAGATTGTGCTAAGTAGAGACGTTCAGTTCCTTGAAGATGAGCAATGAGACTGGAATGAGGAGTCTCGAGTTAAACATGATGATTCAAAACTTGATTATGATGAATCGGTGGATGATCAACCTATTAGGGGAACAAGGTCACTCTCTGATATTTATCAAAGATGCAATGTTGCTGTTTTTGAACCTGTAGGATACGAGGAAGCAAAAATTGATCAAAAATGGATAGACGCAATGACGGAGGAGTTGGCCATGATAGAAAAGAACCAAACTTGGAAGCTAGTGGAAAGACCGCAAGATAGAAAAGTGATTGAAGTTAAATGGATTTTCCGAACCAAGTTCAACCTGACGGCTCGATAAACAAGCACAAAGCTAGATTGGTGGTGAAAGGCTACGCACAAGTTTGGGGAGTAGATTTTTCTGATACATTTGCTCCAGTAGGTAGATTGGATACAATTCGAATGCTTTTGGCTATAGCAGCACAAAAAAGTTGGAAGATTTTTCAAATGGACGTGAAGTCTGCCTTCTTGAATGGTGTGCTACATGAAGAAATTTATGTTGAGCAGCCAGAAGGGTTTAGTGTACCAGGACATGAAGATATGGTTTATCTATTAAAGAAAGCTTTATACGGGCTAAAGCAAGCTCCTAGAGCTTGGTATAGCCGAATGGATAACCATTTGCTAGACCTAGGCTTTGAAAAAAGCTTAAGTGAATCAACTCTTTATGTCAAGAAAGTTGGCTCTAACATCATTATTATTTCTCTGTATGTCGATGATTTACTTGTGACGGGAAATAATATAACTTTGATTGAAGAATTCAAGGAGGAGATGATGAAAGTCTTTGAGATGACTGATCTTGGCGAGATGACTTATTTTCTGGGAATGGAGATCAACCAAACTCGAAATGAAGTCTTTACTTGTCAAAGGAAATACATGAAGGAGATTCTTAAAATTTTTAGGATGGAAGAATGCAAGAGTGTGAGTACTCCGATGAATCAAAAATAAAAGCTGAAAAACGATAATGGAGCTGAGCTAGTTGATGAAGGAGCATATCGAAGCTTAATTGGATGCTTGATGTATCTTACGACAACAAGGCCTGACATTTTGTTTCCTGTGAGTGTTTTATCCAGATTTTTAAATTGTGCAAGTGAGTTGCACATGATAGCTGCCAAAAGAGTGGTTAGGTATCTTAAAGGAACACTAGCCTATGGTATCAAATTTGGCAAAAGTCAGAACTTCAAACTCTGTGGATATTCTAATAGTGATGGCACCCCAAGGGTGGCCACCTGTCTCGGGTTGGCCTTGGTTGGGGGTGTGGGTAGGGTTCGTGCCCCGTATGGTTCAGGGCCTATAAAAGGTGGGTTGCGCCTCTCTCTATCAGCTATAGCTTTTAGTGCAGTTGGTTAGCGGTTCACTCTAAAGGTTTGGTATCAGAACGGAGGTCACGGGTTCGAATCCCGCTTACGCCATGCGCAAGTTCGAGGACGAACCTTTTCCCAAAGAAAGGGGGAATGATGGCAGCCAAAGGGTGGCCACCTGTCTCGGGTTGGCCTTGGTTGGGGGTGTGGGTCGGGTTAATGCCCCGTATGGTTCAGGGCCTATAAAGGGTGGGTTGCGCCTCTCTCTATCAGCTATAGCTTTTAGTGCAGTTGGTTAGCGGTTCACTCTTAAGGTTTGGTATCAGAGCTCAAGGCTAGGTTTTGTTCTTACAAAATCAATCTTGGAAAGCTCTTACCAAAAAGTGTGTTCTTGAACATTTTGGTAAAAAAATTAGTTGTAGATCTACAAAAGTTTTACTTGTTTAGTTGTTTCTTGTGTTGGTTTCTTTCTCATCAACACAAAGGGTGTCTAAATCTAAAGTTGAGCTTAATGAAAAAGAGAATTGTGTTGTGAAAAAAAAAAAAAACTTGGAAGTGACCATTGTAGTGTATTGTTGTTGTGTTCTTGAAGGTGTTGATGTTGTGTTCATCCTAAACTTCTCCTCATCTTATGTCTTAACTTCTATAAAGATAAATAGATCCAAAAAGGTTGTAAGACAAAATTGAAAATTGTTTGTGAGAAGACTTGCCAACATCACCTTTTCAAGACTTGACAACCACTTTTCCTTAAAACAAGGAACCTTGTCTTGTGGGACTAGTGAGGTCAAACATCACCTTTTGAGTTTGAAAAAAAAAAAGGGGGTTTGAAAAATGTTACAACATTTTATGTTTTCCATCCCAATAACAAGTCATCCATTACAAAAGATCTAAGGGGACTAAGACTTCAAGTTGATGAACTATTTATGTGGACCCGCGGCCATTGACATGCTGCCACGTCACCCTAGTTACTGTTCACGTGATAATTAAGCTCAAATTTGGATGTTCTAGTTTCTAATTATTGATTCTTAGTTTCCTCTAATTGACTTGAGAACTAATTAACAAACTAGTACATTCCTACTAGCTTGTCAACTAGTCACTTGAAGCTTTGTGTTCGTGTCAACGTTTGTTTGTGTGCTTTTGTCGTTTGAATACGTTGTAACTCTTGGCTCTAGTCCGACGAGAATTCTTTGAGTTTCAAACAAGAATCCATTCCGGGCAAGAGCATACTCATACCTTACGGATTCACGGGTTCCTAGCCAATCTACAACTCTTGTGGAACTTGAGTGTGAGTGAACCAAGAGAGTGTGAGTGAAGAGAGGGATTTTAAACTAACTTGTTTGTTGCTTGTGTAGGTGATACCTTGATAATGGAGGGAACCACGTCTCAAACCGTGGATTCTAATGAAATGGAGAATATGAGGGTCACTCTTGAGGCTATGACCCGAGCTCTTGAAAGGTTGAGTACGGAAGTGGGAGCCATAAGGGGAGAAGTGACAACTATTAGTGGGAGGTTAGAACAAGTGGAGAGTCAAAGGAACTCTCGTCCTTCTACTCCTCAACATGTTTCGTCAAGTGGACATGATAGAAATTCCTCCGCCACCGTTACTCCCGAAACATGGCCACAATTGCCAAATCCTTCACTAGCTCCACTAAATGCCGCAAGCCAAACCCTCTAAACCGAGACTCCAATAGACCAACCCATTCCCAAATGTCTCAAGTTCCGCAAGAGGTACTCGGATGTCAAATGCCTCCACAAAATCCGAACCCCCTCTTCCAAGCTCCACTAAACCAAAGACCACCACCTCCACAAAATCCAATTCCTCCGAATCAAGTTCCAAATGTCCAAAATCGTCCCGTCCACCTTGAGGAATATGGTAGAGAGGATTATGAAGGGTATGGAGCCTTTGACGATGCCTACATGAGGGAGGAAGAGATGAGAGGAGGTCGTGTGGATCCAAGGAGATACCGAGGGTATGGAGAAAGGGGAAACCGACACCTAGAGAGAGATGTAGGCATCAATACCATCAAATTGAGCCTACCTGTCTTTAAGGGTGAAAGTGACCCCGAGGTGTATCTTGATTGGGAGTCGGCGTGTGATTAAGTGTTTCAAGTGAATGATATCTCGGAGGAGGAGAAGAGTTGTTATGCCATGGCTCATTTTGAAGGTTATGCTAACACTTGGTGGGAATACGTCAAGCGGTTCGGCAACGAGTTCGTAGAGGGACAACCACCACCATGGTTTCGGTTGAGGTACCTAATGAGGCAACAGTATCTTTCCGAAAGTTATCGTCATGAGTTGCTTGCTAGGTTGTACAATTTGCGACAAGGGAATCGAAGTGTTATGGCATACTATGACGAGTTTCAACAACTCATGTTGAAGCTTGATCATCGGGGAGAACAAATTGGCCATGACATCATTCGGTTCAAGTGTGGGTTGAACAAAGAGATCTCCACTCATTTGACGCTTCACAAGTTTGATACCATTGAAGGGATTTTCCAAGCGGCTCTTGAGATTGAAAGGAAGCTTAAAGAGAGGTCGACGTTCAAGGCAAAGGGACCATCAACCTTGGGTTGGCCGTGGGGCAAAGATATGGTTCAAACATCTTCGGGTTGGCCCAAAAACAAGGACCAACCCGCCACTACAAGGCTGTCCGAGCCTAAAACAGTCCATAAATTTCCTCCCCGGCAAGAAGCTCACAAGTATCCTAATCCTAAAGGGTTCCAATGTTTCAAGTGCCAAGGTAGGGGACATAAAGCCAATGAATGTCCAAACCGGCGCAATGTGATCCTAAGGGAAGGGAGATTGTATTACCTTGGTGAGGAAGTGGGTCTTGAAAAAGAAGAGAATGAGGCCGAGCCTCAAGATGGAGAGAAACCCGAAAATGAGCCACATGATGATGATGATTGTGAGGATGCTTATCCGCAAGAAGGGGAGTGCGTGGTTCCAAACTTTGTAGTGAGGCATGCCATGATTAGTAAGGCGATAGATGACCCTAGCCAACGGAGAATTTATTCCATACTAAATGTCTTGTGAAGGGAAGTGTGTGTACTATGGTGATAGATAGTGGAAGTTGTGCGAATGTGGTTAGTGTTGCAATGGTGAACTTCTTGAAATTGCCGACTACACCTCACACTAGTCCTTACAAGTTGCAATGGTTGAATGAATGCGGCGAGTTAAAGGTCACAAGGCAATGTGTGATACGTTTTAAGGTAGCCAACTACCATGACGAGGTGCTTTGTGATGTGATACCAATGCAAGCTTGTCACTTGTTGTTAGGAAGGCCTTGGCAATACGATAGGTCGACCAAACATGATGGAAGGTCCAATCGGTAAACACTTGAGAAGGATGGCCGAAAGGTCGCTCTTCATCCATTATTGCCTTCCCAAGTGAATGAATTATACCAAAAGATGCGGGAATTGAGGGAAAAGGGAAAGAAGACCGAGAGTGAGGGAGTAGGGGAAACCGAGGGGCTCCTAATTTCTAAGGGGCAAGAAAGTGTGGTGATGATGGCTAGGAGGAAAGAATTATTTGTGGAACATGACGAGGACACTCCGATGCTCCACTTGGCTCATTGTTTTAACACTAACACCACTAACATTTCCATTTCTCTTCCTATTTCTCATGTTTTGCAGGATTACGAGGATGTCTTCCCAAAGGAATTACCGCAAGGATTGCCCCCACTTCGGGGAATTGAGCACCAAATAGATTTTGTGCCGGGTTCACAATTGCCCAACAAACCGGCTTATAGGAGCAACCCGATGGATACCAAGGAATTGCAACGCCAAGTTGAGGAACTCCTCAACAAAGGATATATCAAGGAGAGTATGAGCCCTTGAGCGGTTCCGGTGCTACTAGTTCCCAAGAAAGATGGGACTTGGCATATGTGCGTTGATTGCCGAGCCATCAACAAGATAACGGTAAAATATCGTCACCCTATCCCTAGGTTAGATGATATGCTTGATGAATTGAGTGGTTCGTGTTTGTTTTCTAAAATTGATTTGAGGAGCGGCTATCACCAAATTCGTATGCAACCGGGTGATGAATGGAAAACCGCCTTCAAGACCAAATTCGGTCTCTATGAATGGATGGTTATGCCATTCGGCCTAACAAACGCTCCAAGTACTTTCATGAGGCTAATGAACATGTGATGAAGCCATTTATCGGAAAGTTTGTTGTTGTTTATTTTGATGATATATTGGTGTATAGTAAGTCCTTAGATGAGCATGTAAAGCATTTACAATATGTGTTTGATGTCCTCCGAAAGGAGAAGTTATATGCTAATCTAGAAAAGTGTTCTTTTGGTGTCCATGAAGTTGTATTTCTTGGGTTTGTGGTGAGCTCAAGAGGGGTCGAAGTGGATGAATCTAAGATTGACGCCATTAAAAATTGGCCAACTCCCAAAACCGTAGGTGAAGTAAGAAGCTTCCATGGGTTGGCTAGTTTTTATAGACGTTTTGTCAAAGGATTTAGCACCATTGCCACCCCCTTGACCGAAGTGATTAAAAAGGATCGGTCTTTCAAGTGGGGAGATGAACAAGCTAAGGCCTTCGAGGACTTGAAAGCTATGCTCATCTGGCCCCTTTGCTACAATTGCCGAATTTTGACAAGACTTGTGAGGTCGAATGTGATGCAAGCAAAGTCGGCATAGGTGCGGTTTTAATGCAAGAATTGAAGCCTATTGCCTACTTTAGCGAAAAGCTCAAAGGAGCAACTCTAAACTACTCTACGTACGATTTAGAGTTGTATGCCTTGATTAGAGCCTTGGCCACTTGGCAACATTATTTGTGGCCTAAAGAATTCGTGATCCGAACGGATCATGAATCCTTGAAGCATCTACGGGCACAAGACAAGCTTAACCGTCGGCATGCCAAATGGATTGAATTTCTTGAAACTTTCCCTTATGTTATTTAATACAAGAAGGGTAAAGACAATGTGGTTGCCGATGCTTTGTCCCGAAAACATGTGCTTGTGTCTACTTTGTCGTCTAAGTTGATGGGATTTGAAAGCCTCAAGTCTTTATATCCCGAGGACCCTCACTTCGCTCCTATCTATAGGGAAAATGAAGAGTTGGAAAGGGATAGGTGGGTTACGGATAGGGGTTCCCATCCCTATACCAAATTTGATGGATACTTGTTTAAAGGTAGACGATTGTGTGTTCCCTCAAGTTCGTGGAGAGAATTATTTGTGAGGGAAGCACACAATGGCGGTCTAACAGGCCATTTTGGGGTCGAAAAAACCCTCGGAATTTTGGAAGAACAATTTTATTGGCCTAGAATGCACAAGGATGTGGCCCGGATTTGCGGCCAATGTGTTGAGTGCAAAGGAGCCAAGTCACGGCTCCAACCCCACGGGTTGTACACCCCATTGCCCACCCCTTTGCGTCCTTGGCTTGACATATCAATGGACTTCGTGTTGGGATTGCCGAGGACTAGAAGGGGGCGGGATATTATTTTTGTCATGGTGGATCGGTTTTCCAAGATGGCTCACTTTATTCCTTGTTCTAAATGTGATGATGCGCCTAGCGTAGCCTCTTTGTTTGTTGATAATGTTGTAAAACTTCATGGTGTTCCGAGGACCATAGTGAGTGATAGGGATTCTAAATTCCTAAGCCACTTTTGGAAGTCCATGTGGGGTAGACTCGGTACTAAGTTGTTGTTTTCGACTTCATGCCACCCACAAACCGATGGTCAAATGGAAGTAGTAAATAGGACCTTAGGGTCTATGCTACGGTCCATGGTTAAAGGAAAAATGACTTCTTGGGAGGAGCCCTTACCGTTGATTGAGTTTGCTTATAATCGTGTTATACACTCGAGCACGGGGATGACACCCTTTGAGTGTGTATACGGCATCAACCCTCTCACCCTTTTGGATTTAACCCCTTTGCCAAGTGATCTTGTGATAAGCTTAGATGGAAGAAAACGGGCCGAGGCCATGAAAAAGCTACATGAGAAGGTGAGGTTGCGGTTGGAGAAGAAAAACCAAGCAGTTGCGAGGCGAGCCAACAAAGGAAGAAGAAAGCTCATTCTTGAACCGGGAGATTGGGTGTGGGTGCACCTAAGGAAGGATAGATTCCCGTCTTAAAGCAATGTTAAGTTGATGCCACGGGATGATGGCCCGTTCCAAGTATTAGAAAGGATCAACGACAATGCCTACAAGATTGATCTACCCCCGGAATATCAAGTGCACAACACTTTCAACGTGTGTGATCTCTCTCGGGTGGAAACGGTGGAGGATGGCAATGATCCGAATTTGAGGACAAATTCCCTTCAAGATGGAGAGGATGATACGGGAATTCCTAGCTCGAGACCTTTCACACGAAGTCAAGCACGTGAGTTGCAACGACTCCAAGCCTTGTTCACATTCTTGGCCATGTGTGAGGCCCTTGTGAGCCCATCTAAGGGCCTGTATTTAATAAAATGTAAAGAGACCCACCAAGACACCCCAAACCCACCCACTTAAATGCCAAGGGTAATTTGGTCTTTGTTCCTCCTTTCTGACTATATAAGCCATGTAATAGGGGTAGTGTTGCTTTAGTTCATTCTTATTATTCAAGAAACAAAGACTTGTAAATTTTTTACTTCTCTTTGTCATCATTTGGAGAGGCCAAAACCAAATTCTCAATAGTAGAGTGATACTAGAGTTGTATCTTGGCTTCAAACTAGGTTCTTGAGGTTCTTTGAGTTCCTCTTGGTCCAAGTAAGAACTTGGTATTGATATTTATTAGTCTTAGGTTCCTTTCTCTTGTTAGGGTTCTTAGATTAATGAATATTGTGTGTCAAGTTTCTATCTCTTTCTTTGTAAATCTTGTTAACATTGTGTTGTTGAATATAAAAGTCTAGTGAAGCCGTGTGGGGCTCTTTCGATTCACTAGCAATATTGTCTTTGTTGTTCTTGTTGTTAAACTCGCTTTTCCAGTTCAAACAAGTGTTGCAAGCCTAGTGAAGCTGTGTGTGGCCATTTTTGATTCACTAGCACTTTGTTGTTCATCTTGTTGTTCTTGTGTTGGTTGGAATCTCTTGATACACACTTAGCATTGTATCAAATAGTGATTGGGGCAGCTCAACTGGTGATATGAAAAGTACTTCCGGTTATTGCTTCACTTTTGGATCAGGGTGTTTCTCATGGTGCTCAAAGAAACAGGAAACAGTAGCACAGTCAACAGCTGAAGCAGAATTCATAGCAGCAGCAGCTACTGTTAATCAAGCAATATGGCTCAGGAAAATTTTGATTGATCTGCAGCTGGAGCACGAAGAAAGCACTGCGATCTTTGTGGATAATCAAGCTGCCATAGCCATATCCAAAGATCCCGTGTTTCATGGAAGGACCAAGCACTTCAACATCAAGTTTTATTTTTTGAGGGAAGTGCAGAAAAACGGTGAAGTGGTTTTACTCTATTGCAAATCAGATAATCAAGTAGCGGACATTTTTACCAAGTCATTTCATGTTAGCAGGTTCGAGTTTCTTAGAGAAAAGCTGGGAATTTGCAGCTCCTGATCCAGGAGGAGATGTTACTGTATTTCAGTAGCTGTTAGGAATGGGTCAAAAGACCTCAACAAATTTTTAGGATAGCAGTTTAATTTTTAGTCATTATCCTAGTTTAGTTGTTCCTATTTTCTAGGCATTATGCAGTTTTTTCAGCAGTCATTTTTCTGTTTTAGTTGTACTGCTACTCTATTTATTCTGATTGCTTGAAGCTAAATAAAACAGCTCTTTCAATTACAATCATCTGACTGCTTCAGTTCATAACAAATACAAAGTTGATTTCTCAACAATGGAAAATCTGTCTCAGCTAAAATTTATCCATCTCAGATTCTTATTTTTGCTTGCCTACAGCAGACATGACTTTATGGGTGTCACATCAATTAGAGGCACATCCGACAATTTTATCCCGAGAAAGATAAAATTTGACATTGTATCTTTATGTCAGTTGCTACTGAATGGTGATAGGGGTTTGATCACGTACTTGGTGAATCATACCCTCAAATTCAAACCGAGTACCCTAGGGAGAACTAAACATGGGCTTGTCCTGCCAATGAATGCCATACATATCTTATACAACATTTGGATGTTTTCTTGTTTCTTTACACTCACCTCTAGTTTTCAACCCATAAAACCATCCTTAACTTCTTACACTGCATAGTCTGTTTAACGAAACATTCTTCAAGCTAATTAAATTTCAAAATAATTAGACAAACTCAACGTTAATTCAGGAGTTCTGAAGAAGTCACCTACAGCAATTGATAGTTTTAGAAAAATGTTGAAAAAGCATTTAATGTGTAGATAAAACATCCATTTCAATCAAGATATCAGGAACAGTAGTGGAAGACAACCAAAACTTAATATCAGCAATAACATTCTATAGAGAAGGAGGGTGAACATTGGAATTGCTTTAGTTCAAATAAATTAAATAAAGGGAAAGAAATAAAGAAGGGGGGTGATCGTCTGTGTTCCAGTGCCTATGAGGCGCAAATATGATTCAGACACTTTATATGGTCAAAAGTCAACCAATTTTACTCCTGCATGTTGGAATGAACTCATTGATAGTAACTTTTCCAAACAGCCAGATGATATGTATGCAGTCTTAATTTTCAGCAGTCATGTTGCGATTAATGAACCATTGGAATACCCGATGTTACATTCAGAAACAGAAAAAGGGGAACACATTGGAGCAATAAGGCAGAACGTAGTGAGCTAGTGGCATAGAAAAGCATATCAAATACTAGAAAAATAGATATGTCCATTACGCCAAGTACTTAAAACCATATAAACAGATCACTCATCTAACTGATTCTTCCTTGCCTAGTTTACCGGAAAAATACTTTTGTTAAGTAATTTAGAAGGAACTAAATTAAGTGACAGAACTAGAATAATATTGTAGAATAGATGAAGCATGTACACTTGCTGCAAGGATTAAGCTCAGATCAATAAAATTTCATGCATACAGTTCACGATGTGATAAGGACTACTACTTCCGTGACAGATGGCCAAAGACAAAACTTTGGCTTCCTCTTCAACCAAGGAGCCAAGCCAGTATAGAGGAAAACATAGGCTCAGCCAGTTTAGAGAAAAACATATGCTGCTCTAAGTTTGTCATTAACTCAAACAGCACTTTTAACCAGAAAAAGAACACCTATCACGAATTCCTGCCAACAGAAACCTCACATGCACTTTTGCCCACCTTATTTCATAGTCTATTTTAGTTATAAACAAATAATTTTGCTAATAGCTCCAGTTATTTAAGCCTACCAAAACATAGCAAGTCTCAAACCTGACAAAAAGAAAGAAATAATGATCAAAATCACAGTTGAAATACATCACTTTTTTCGCAATTTTCACACTGTAACTACACCAATTGTTCTTGTTTACTACCTAAACTATCACCAGATGTTCCATTTTCCTATCTGGACTATCATCTTCTTGTATTCAAACACCTAGTTGAGTATATGGTGATAGTTACCTAGCCAGCTTCGTGGTATGTTTTAATACATAGATGATGATAGTCCATGTAAGATAAGGCAACAACTGATAATTGAAGTGTAAAACTCGCGAAAAAGTGATAGTTAAAAGATGTGTTTTACAGTAATGTTGTAAGCAATAGATTTATGACCAGTTTAAAACAGTTTAATCAGCTGCTGAGATGCAAATGCAATTGCTGATTCCACCGAGTAATCTACTCGAGTTAAAATTAAGCAAAAACTAATATCAATTCAGAAGAAAATGTACCTGCAAATCGGTAGAAACTTCAACATCGCTGATAGTAGTAACCGAAGAAAGGTATCGATCCGCACCGAGAGCAGCTTCAGGAAGAACAGCATATTGCAACACCTTATTAGTGAGTAACATATCGGAGAGCTCTCTTTTTATCTGTTTAGCCACCATTTTAACTCGACGAGGATTCGCCATACATCTAATCAACCTATTATGCTTTGTACTCCTGCTGCTAGATATCTTCTCGGCCGAGTTGAATTGCCGGAAATTGAGCTGCTTCGCCGTCAAAACTGACTGCGATGAACTCGCCGGAAAAAGACATTGTGTGGACGGAAGGAGAGGACGTAAACGAGGAATTTGGATGACGAGGTGCTGCATTACAGAGCTATTTCGGGTAATCGGGTTGTACAGATGACCCGGATAAGAGGACCGACCGGTTTATTTAGAATAGTTAAGTGCTATAATTATCTTCTTAGCTTCGTACTGATGAAAATGGGCGCATTTATCAGTAATAACAAATTGGGTTCAAGACGTGAAAAAAAATTATTTGTAAAAAAATAATGTAAGTGCCTATAATAGATACTTATGGTTCATTTAGTCTTTTTTTGGACTTCACGCTTTGATAAATCTGTTTTTTAAAAAAATAAAAAATTAAAATTGGGGCCGAATAAGTTGGGAACAAAATATCGAAAGCCATTAAGAAGTTGAAAGTTTATATAGTGAATCGATTGAGTTATTAAAGTTCTTTGTATTTATTGGGTTGATTATTTCATTGTCTCGAAATATTTGTCACTCTAAATTTTGTTAGTTTATGACATAAATTTTAATTAATATTTTAAAATATATTTTTATTATATTTATATGATAAAAATTGTACCCAAAGATCTTAAGATTAAAAGAATCCATTTGTCTTCATTTATAATAAGTCACAGCTGAAGCAAACTGCTCATGGTCTACATATTTGTTTCAGCTACTTTAACTGTGATTTTACTATATTACCTCTAATTAATTTCTACAAGTCATTTACGTATTAAAAATTTAAAAATATCTAATAAACATTTTAAAATAAACATTTATGACATGGTTGCTTCAGCTGCTTCAACAATAATTTTACTATATTACTCATAATTAATTTTATAAATCATTTAATTATTAAAAAATTAATAATATTTGATTAAAAAAAATAGATATAAAATAATAAATTATTTTTGATTTTTTTATAAGTCGTTCAAGTATTAAAAAAAATATTTAATAAAAAAGAATAAAACAAGCATAAAATAATAAACTATTTTCTTGATGTTTTAAATTAACTTGGCTTCTTATATGAGACCACTTAAAAAAAAAATCACAAGTATTTACTATAATAATTTTACTATATCACTTCTAATTAGTATAATAGAAGAAAAATATTATAAATTACAATAGTTAAAAAAATAGATTATTTAAAAAATATATAATTGACTATCAATGTCATAGAAGTTTGAACAACCTAATAATATATGCCTAATTTAGAATTTATCAACCAAACAACTAAAGGTTTTAATTAAATGAAAAAGGTACAAATATGCCCTCAAACTATGATAAATGGTATGTATATACCCTCCGTCATATTTTGGGTACATATATGCCCCTACCGTTAATGAAATGATACATATGTCCCTCACACTAACGGTAGGGGCATATATGTACCCAAAGTATGACGGAGGGTATATACCTACCATTCATCATTGTTTGAGGGTATATTTGTCCCTTTTTCATTTTAATTTTTTTATTCCAAATAATCAACCCAAACCAACTAATCGACCCAGTAAACCAACTATCCCACCCGATCTCAATTAAAACCCAAGAGACGTCTATCTAACATACGCGTTTTTTCCACACCTAGAACGATATACACACACAAGACAGTAACACTCATTACTATCAATTTTCTTTTAAAAAAAACACATTAACCCATAACATTCAAAAACAACACCAAACAAATTGGACCCCTCACATTTCATTTTTTAGTGAAATTTTATTGGAAAAACACTACCCATTACCGGTCAACACCACATAGCCAACGTCTTCATCGAACCAAAATTTGATTGAGATTTACTGCAATTTGATTGAGATTCATGTTTAAGAGAAAACAAAGGTAGTATCGGATTTGAAACAAAAAATAAAGGTTGAATCAAATTGGTTGAAATCAAATTTGATGAGTTTTTTGGGTCGGTAGTGAGTTAGAGTTAATTATTTGGAATAAAAAAATTTAAACGAAAAAGGGACAAATATACCCCTAAATTATGATAAATGGTACGTGTACCCTCCATCATATTTTGGATACACATATGCCCCTACCGTTAGTGCGAGGGGCATATACATACCATTTCATTAACGGCAGGAGCACAAGTGTACCCAAAGTATGACGAAGGGTATATACGTACCATTAATCATAGTTCGAGAGTATATTTATCCCTTTTCCGTTAATTAAATGATAAAATTATACATAACGTAGAATTTTTGAGGATCAATATTAGATCGTGCGTAATACAGCGTAAGCCGACTAGTATAAAAGATGTATTCACATATAGTTAAAGACAATCGCAAAATGTTCAATGGACAATCTCTTAATTTACACCTTGCGTTTAGGCTAGCTCAAGATCATCTTATGCACCTTCTAATCCTTGGTTTGTGCATCTTGAAAGTTTCAAAACTTTTATGTTTAATGTACTTTTAAGTAATTGACTACAATTTTTTATTATGTATATGTAAGATAATGTAAAATTTGTCGCTTAGAGAAGAATTGGATACAATATCGTCCATAAAATATAATAAATCGATCGATCACAAATAAATTAAATCTGACTATTCAAAACTCCAAACGAGTTGATTTTTCAAGCTACATTATATATTTGCTCCTATCGAAGAACTAATCTATGGAGAAAGAACCCAACGAAGCCAAGATGTACACTTTTGAGAACAAATATTTTAGCCACTATAGCATTATCAGTATATCGTATTATGATCTCGTTATTGTATTTGAGTTCTTTAAGTCTTTATCCATTTAAAATTAATCAATCAAAACTTTTACATAGACATATATATCGTTAAAACGTATAATATACACATCTACTTAATATTTCATAAATATTTTTATCCTAAATAGCTCTAAAGTACAATATATTTGAGAATAAATACATTTGAATTATTACTTTTATCGGCATGGGCCGATGGGTTTTTGATCTATCCAAAATAGTCTTCCCAAGTTTACAATATGGAAAGGAAAAATTATAGAAACTAGCATCCTTAAGATTATAATTACAATAAATAGCAACACTTTTTCAAAATTACAACTTATAGCAAAAGTAACAATATTTTACCCGCTTCATAGTAATAGAAGAATATGTATTTTTTCAGTTGTGCATATGTATTTATGAGTAATACTTATATATTTGTATATGTATTTATATAGCAATATTTTACTTAAATACAAATATAATTTGCTATTTTTTGTAATTATAAAACTATTGCTATAAAAGTTATAATTAAGACCACAGAGTTGCTATTTCTGAAATTTTTTCATATGGAAATAAGCTTTGTGTATACACTTTAGAGGTCGGTAAGGATGTAGTGGGTTTTCATGGCCTTTAGGCCGTGTTACCAAATCTGTGGCCATTTGGTATTATCATCCACTAAATTGGATTGGGCCACAGCTGGACATTCCTATATATTTATATGGAAAATTTTCAGAAATAGCAACTGTAGAGCATTAATTGTAACTTTTATAGCAATAATTTCATAATTACAAAAAATAACAAATTATGTTTTGTATTTAAGTAAATTATTGCTATACAAATACATATACAATATTATTTATTGCCCTTATTTTACTCAAATTAGTTGAGTTAAATAAGGAATAATTATACTCTTATTTATATTAGTAGATTCCTTTTCCAAATCAAATTCAAATATGAAGTTTATTATTTTCATGATCTTCAAAATTTCAAAGTATCGTTCTCTTATATCTCTAATTTTTTTTTTTTAATTTTTTTTTTCATTTCTTTCTTTCCACTTGATTTTCTCTCTTCTACTTCTCTTTTTTTTTTCTTTTTCATTTTTTTTCTTTTCTCATATTTTTTTTCGTTTTCTTCTTCTTCTTCT
>NC_061118.1:170894356-170899274 GCF_002878395.1 Capsicum annuum
CTATCTTTTATTTTTAAAAGACAAATATCTATATCATATATACATATTCAAAAAATATACAAAATAAATAGACATACAGATCTGCATATGTATTTACAGTAAAAAATATACATATAGATCTGCATATGTATTTACAGAAATACATATCTGACTCACATGTATATATAAACATATAAGACACAAAATCTCTATAACAAAAATGACAATTATATACATATACATATAAGTAATAAAAAAAATACATGATACATATCTTACCCTCTAAAATAACATAGTATGTACACAAATCCAACACCGTATAAATTACATATAGCTCTGCATATGTATTTACAGAATATATACCTGATCCATATGTATATTCTTATTTTATATGAGTCACCTTTGTATTTCGCAAATACATATGAAGATATATAATATAGTTATGTTTGTTACTGTTTAATATGAATGTGATATGTATTTCGTAAATACATATGTATGTTTTGTACCATAAATACATATCCAAATCTGTATGATTATGTATTTTGTATGTTTTTTGAATATATGTATGTGATATACATATTTGTCTTTTCAATATAAAAGTTAGAGATAGAAGAGTAAAAAAAAGAAAAAAAATAAAAATATATAAAAAAATGAAAATAAGAGAAGTGAAAAAGAAAAAAAAGGAAGAAAGAGAAATAGAAGTATAAAAATAAAAGAAAAAAGAAACAAAATAAAATAGAAAAAAGAAGAAGAAAACGAAAATAGAAAAAGAAAAAAAAGATATGAGAAGGAAAAAAAAAGAAAACGAAAAAGAAAAAAAAGAGAAATAGAAGAAAAAAAATAAAGTGGAAAGAAAAAAAGAAAAAGAAATCAAAATAAAAAAATAACATAGATGAAAAAAATAACAAGTAAAAAAAAGGTAGAGATATAAGAGAGTGAAAGACAGTAATGATGTTTTATTTTGAAATCTTGAAGATCATAGAGATAATTATTTTCAAATATGAAAAAGAAAAAAAAAAGGAAAAAAAATAGAGAAATAGAAGAGGGAAAATAAAGTGAAAATAAAAAAAATAAAAATAAAATGTTAAAAAAAAAAGATGAAAAAAAAAGGGTAAAAGATATCGCTATATTTGGGGGAGGCGAAATAGTAGAGTGAAAATAGAAAAATGTAAAGTAGTGAGAGTAAAACATATATTTGCCTAGTTAATGAGTAAAATAATGTTACTCTTCCTATAAACTGTATTTTTACAAAAGTGTTGCTATTTATTGTAACTATAATCTTAAATATGCTACTTTATGTAATTTTTCCTACTTATATCAAGTTTGATTTATTTTTGTGAAAATTATCCAAATATACTTTTTAGATTGTTAATTACAAGTCATAGCATAACTTTTCATTAATTACTAAACTTAAGAAATAATTATAAGTTATAGCAATTTTTGAGAAAAATATATTTTAATTAAATTTTTGAAAATTAATTTTGTAATATTTATTATTTGTATTATTTCCTTATATTTAGCATTTAACATTTATCACTATTAATTAAAAATCTTGGATAATTATGATAAATTAAGGTATCAAATTTTTTTCTAATAATTAAATATCAAAGTTTATTCACAATTTAAGGAGTTATATATGGTAAATATATTTTTTAAACTTAAGATCTGATTTTATCTCTTCAAAAGTTTATATCACATGTTTTCAGTTTGTGTTTTTCATACTTGCCAACAACAGTCTTAGTAATTGAAATACGTAGTACTTCATTTCTTTACCTTCCCCCCCCCCCCCCCCCCCCCCCCCCCCCCCCCCAACACCAACAAAAAAAAAAAACAGTCACTACTTTTTAGTTTTTTCTGTCACATCTCATCTATTTCAATTGATCATTTACTCTGAATTCTTTGACAACTATTGTAATTTGATTGTCACTATTGTTTATTGAAAGATAGTACGATATTTATTTTTCTATATGAGTGTATGGCTGTATTTTTGTCCTGTCTTTAGTTTCAAATTCTTTGTTCTAGTTTATGTGGTAATAAGTCATGGATATTTTATCAACTTGCCTTCACGTAAAAGTTTGTATTTCTCTCATACTTGGTTCATATGTAATTGATATGAGTTAAGCATAAATGGAATAGTAAGGATTTATATAGTCGATACCCAACTTGTTTGGAATAAAAAAAAAACTGAAATCTGGTAGTATTATAACAAAGTAATACTAACAAGATTGTTAAACCAGAAAAATAATCACAAGATTCTGAAAAATATCTGATTATTTCATTGAAAATAAACTAATCACTCACATTGCTATTGCTATTATAGTATATATGTAAAAACTGAGATCAAATTACACACCAACACAATTTTGATTTCACATGTATACCTTGAAAAAAAAAAAACTAGTTGTTACACTTATCCAGAACTTCAAACTCGTGGTTGGCTTGTTGCTAACATCCGAAAGATGGTTAGCGAGAGCACATTTCATTGTTTTACCTGTAATATCCATCTACTCGAGGAAGATGAATGAACAAAAAAATATTCATATTTAAGATACATTAGCCAAATAAGGATGTTTTTTATTGAGTTTTTTTTTCGTGCGAGACCTTGAGTAGATGTATTGATTTGTCTGCAAGATTATTGTACCATCAGTTTATAGGTCGAGGGATGGTTCCAGGCTATAAACGAGAAATTGTCACCATATCGTTCCATTCCTTCCATCAATGTAACTTATACATTACAAGTTTAAGCACTCTTATCCTAAACTAAATAATTTTGGATTGTTACTCAATCGCTAATCCAATAACCCGATACCAATAAATCAATAGAACTTTTTCCACTTTGGATTATCGTTGTGATTCGATTTTGAACAGCCTGAGATGGCAGTGGGGGTGGGGGTTCATCCAACCAAGAATATAAAGGTACAAGAGAAATCATACACTTGACCAACAATTTACATACATCCATAAAAAGTTGAAGCAAAAACTTATCTATTTGTATCTTAGCGCTCATCGTTGCATAAATCATAAGAAGAAGTTTTCTTGAACAGTGTCTACATTTCTAAACAGGACCACGAGGATATCACAAACTCTTGAGCAACATAAAACTCAATGCTATTTGAGTATTCTGGGCAAAACCAGACATATAGATCTTTGTTGAGAATTAGATGTTCCCAGAATGTATTTTGTCACTAATTTGCACCAACTTTTGAACCGCGGTTCTAGTAAAAGTCATTTGGTTTCACAATATTTACATCCTCAAATTCATTGTCATCTAAAAGTAGAAAAAGATGCACGGTTATAATGAGCAAAGATCGACCAAATTGCATATCGTAAAGCCAAAAGTTGGGAACATAGTAGTATAAAATCAAATACAAATGTTCAAAAATAAAAAGCTCCGGGAGGCCATGAAGATCACAACCAAAAAGCTAAACACGTTTTACCTCAAAATCACCATAGTAACCAAAAGCTACTGGTTTCTTGTAATTTTGGACATGCGAGACTGCATGAGTACTTGCATCGCCACTAAATTCCAATAGCGTTCAAGTATTTGATTAGATAGAAGTTCAAAATACACACAAAAAGAAAAACACAAACGTTTTTACGGGATAGTATTTGACTGAATAGTTGATTTATATACAACTATAATATTCAATTTAATACACAAAAAAAAAAAAAAAACGTTTTTACCTGCTTTCGCTTGACCTTTCAGTTCGATAGATAATTGAAGAAACACAAAAAAATAAATTTTTAAATTCGTTTAGAATGAAAAATATTCATTTTCATAAAAAAAAATTTAACAAACCTGACGAATCTCATCTCCCTCCATGACGTTTCATGTTTGAATACAAATTAATAACATTCATAGTTGTTATCTAAAACTTGTTTTTGTTTTTCTTTTAAATTATAATCAACAACACTTTTTTAGAATACGTTTTTTGTTTACTTTACTGGAAGAAATAAATCGTGTACAAAGAGGAAGGTAGTGTATGAAGATGGAAACTCCTAATGCAAGCATTAAAATAGAAGGAAAAACAACGGTTAGAGGGATTTGGGGTGGATAAATATCAGTAATTAAGGTTAACTATTTTTAAGGAAGGTAAACTGTTTATTAATTGTATTAAATCTTAATTTTCCTTTTTCATTAATTACTTTTTTGTATTTTTAACAAAACAAAAAAACCTTTTTTATATATTTTTTTTAAATGAAAGTTGCTATAACTTGAAAACTTAAAAGTTTTACTATAACTTGTAATAACTAATCTAATAAGTTTATATAGTTAATTTTCCGTTTATTTTTTTTTCCAATTTTAATTTATATTAAATTAGTGTACTGATTTTATCCCATTTTTCTGTCACCCATTATCTTTTTGATTGTCAAATACTACTATTTTGATAAAAGATTTTAGAATGTATTGAGGTTGGCTCAAGGGTAAGATTAGTAAAGTGTTTGCTTTAAATCTTCAAAAGTTTAAGGCCCCAAAAATTTTAATAATATGATTTCAAATTTACTTGAAATAATAATGAAGGTTGTGAAATACGTCTAAAAATATTATTTAAGAAAATAAAGAAAGAAAAAATCGTCTAATTTTATCTAATTTAATGTATTGCAAATAAATGTCTAATATCTTATTCTCTAAATTAATTCTTACTTTTATTAATAATCTATTAATATGCGAAGTTAAAAGTTATGCGTCTTTTAAAATATTACACCACAAAAACAACTAATGAGCAAGAATAAAAAATAATAATTTTAAATTATTACAGTATTATTTTTGTTTGTATATGTACATATTTAAGATCTCTTATTAAAATGTGAGTTTAGACCAAGTAATCTCAAGTGACTACAGCCAAAGTTAAGCAAAAACTAACATCGATGAAAATGAACCTGCAAATCGGTAGAAACTTCAACATCGCTGATAGTAGTAAGTGAAGAAAGGTATCGA
>NC_061118.1:170902274-171011058 GCF_002878395.1 Capsicum annuum
AGAACCGAGAGCAGCTTCAGGAACAACAACATATTACATCACCTTATCAGTAAGCAACATATCAGAGAGCTCTCTTTTAAAAGTTTTAAAAGTTTTCTTATAGGGGCATATCAGAGAGCTCTCTTTTAAAAGTTTTAAAAGTTTTCTTATAGGGGCATCCAACTTTTGAGTCACATTATGAAGGTTTGGGAGAGGGTGGTAGAGTTGAGGTTGCGCAGGATTGTTATTATTTCTGAAAATCAGTTTGAATTTATGTCAGGACGCTCAACTACAGAAGTCATGCATCTCGTCAGGATACTAGTGAAGCAATATAGGAAAAGGAAGAAGGATTTGCACATGGTCAGGATACTAATGAAGCAGTATAGGAAAAGGAAGAAGGATTTGCACATGGTCAGGATACTAGTGAAGCAGTATAGGAAAAGGAAGAAGGATTTGCACATGGTGTTTATCGACCTAGAAAAAGGCCTATGATAGAGTTTCCAGGTAGATTCTTTGGAGGTGTTTAGAGGTTAGAGGTGTACCTATAGTGTATGTTAGGGCGATTAAGAATATGTTCTACGGAGTCAAGACTCGGATTAGGACTGGGGGAGGGGACTCGGAGCACTTTCCTATCTTGATGGAGTTACATTAAGGTTTGATGCTTAGTCCGTTTCTTTTTGCCTTGGTGATGGATGTTTTGACGCGGCACATTCAGGATGAAGTGTCTTATTGTTTACTTTTTTTGCGGATGATGTGGTCTTGATTAATGAGACACGTAGTGGAGTTAAAGCTAAATTTGTGGTTTGGAGGCAAACTCTTAAGTCTAAAGGATTTAGGTTAAGTAAGTCCAAGACGGAATATTTGGAGTGTAAGTTCAGGGAGGTGTCTCATGAGTCCGATGTGGTTGTTAAGCTCGACACTCATTCTATCAATAAGAGAGATAGTTTCAAGTATCTGGGGTCGATGATTCAGAAGAATGAAGACATTGACAAGGATGTCACTCATCGGATAGGGGTAGAGTGGATGAAATAGAGGCTCTCCTTCGGTATCTTGTGTGACAAAAAGGTACCTCCCAAACTTAAAGGCAAGTTCTATAGAGTGGTGGTTAGACTGACTTTATTGTATAGGGCAGAGTGTTGACCTCTAAAAAAGACCCACATCCAGAAGATGAAGGTGGCGGAGATGGGAATGCTTCGGTGGATGTGTGGGTGTACTAGAAAAGATAGGATTGGGAATGAGGTTGTTTGTGAAAGGGTGGGAGCGGCTTCGGTGGAAGCCCAGATGAGGGAAGCGAGGTTGAGATGGTTTGGTCATGTGATGAGGAAGAGCACGGATGCCCCAGTGAGGAGGTGTGAGACATTGGCTAGGAATGGTTTCAAGCGAGGTAAAGGTAGACCGAAGAAATATTGGAGGGAGGTGATTAGACATGACATGGTGCAGCTTCAGCTTACCAAGGACATGACCCTAGATAGGAAGTTGTGGAGGAGGCGAATTAGGGTAGAAGGTTAGTATGAGTTTAGGATGCTGTATATTTTTGTGTGATATTTGAATATGTTAATTTCTATTATATCTTGTTTATTATTATTCATTACTATTATTATTTCTTATCTTAGATTGCTTTATTTTGAGTCGGAGGTCTATCAAAAACAATCCCTCTATCTCACTTTTGAGATAGTGGTGTGGACTGCGTATACTTACCCTCCCAAGACCCCACTTGATTGAAATATATTGGGCATGTTGTTGTTGTATATTTCATTGGTTTATGATATGCATTTAATTAATATTTTATAGTTTATTTTTATTATATTAATATGCGAAAACTTGTAGTCAAAGATCTTAAGATTAAAAGAACCTATTTATATAAAAGGTGTATTCACATCTAGTCAAAGACAATCTCAAAATGTTCAATAGACAATCTCTTAATTTATGCCTTGCGCTGTTCGTCACTTAGGCTAAGCTCAAGATCATCTTATGCACGTTCTAACCCTTGGTTTGTGCATCTTGAAAGTTTCAAACTTTATTCTAATGTATTTTTGAGTATTGACTATAACTTTTTTTTTGATGTGTATGGAATATAACGGAAAATTTGTTGCTTAGAGAAGAATTATATATAATATCGTTCATAAGATACAATAAATTAATCGACCACAAATAAAATAAATTTGACAACTTAAACTCCAAACGAGTTGATTTATCAAGCTGTATTATATATTTGCTCATATACGGAGAAAGAACCCAACGAAGCCAAGTTGTAGAACTTTTGAGACCAAATATTTTAGTTAATATAGCATTATCAACATATCGTATTATCATCTTGTTATCGCATTTGAGTTTTTAAGTCTTTACCCATATAAAATTCGTCCGTTTAAGCTAGGGGTGTGCATCGATCGGTTCGATTTTACATATTATCGGTTCGATTTATCGATTTTCAATTTTTAAATGTGCTAAACCAATAAAATATTTTTTATCGATTTTCGGTTTATCGGTTTTTAGTCCTTAACGGTTCGATTTTTTATTTAACCGATAAGAAAATACTCATAAAATAGAAATAGTAGTAACTAACATGAAAACAAATTGATCTTAATTGCAAACAAAAAATCCTACATAATGTGTTTTAATTTACAAGAATCTTCAAGTTTGAACTAAATGTTGTTAGGAAAAATAAAGAGTTTGTATACTTGAAATAATAAGTTTGTTAATTTGTAGAGATTAAAGAGAAATTAAGAGAAATATATAATAAGAATATATATATATATATATATATATATTCTTATATATTCTTATTGGGTTATCGGTTTACCCAATAACTCAATAAGAAAAAATCAAACCGAACCAATAACCCAATAGTTTTTTTTTTATATATAAAATCATTAAAAATTGTTAACCCAATAACAATAAATCAATAATATTTTTATCGGTTCGGTTTATCGGTCGGTTCGATTTTTGCACACCCCTAGTTTAAGCTTTTACATAGATACTAGTCAAGTGTACGTGTATATCACGTTAGTCAATTATAATAAATATAAAAGAATATAGTTATTTTAATTGTTGTATATATATAACTATACTTTCAAAACAATGAATGAAAAAAATATTTTTAAACCAACATGGATAGATTTATTATAAAGGTATAGTGTTAGCCGAACCTACAATAGATACAAAGTAGAAGGTTAACCCCGATATTCCTTTTCTATGATCCACAAGTTATCCATCAAACTATCGCATCAATTTGTTGAATTCATTAACAATACGCGGTAAAATATAATCAATTTTTTTTCCATTATTATTGTATAGTGATCCAGCTATCCAGTTACGTGTAATATTTTCCTAGTAAACTTATACTACCATGCTGATTTTTAAAATTCTTACGCATAATATACCTTGAAATCTTGTAAAAAGAAACTGATAGACGTAATGAGAATAGACTATTTTGGAAGAATATTTGGTATAAGAATCCGATTCTACATATAATATACGAAGCAAAAAGAAAGAAAAAATATACCCTCTCCATCCCCTTTCGAACTTTAAAATTCATACGATTAAATTTTATCTTTACATAAAAAAATTGTCAAAGTACAACCAAATATATTCTATTTACCACCCATATTAAACAGAAAAAATACCACATGATAACATAATAGAAACTACAATATAATCGTGTTATCAGAACAATACGATTAAACATAATCTTTACAGCAAAATTAAATTATAAAATTATTGCAAAATACATACATTAAAAATCAAAATTAAAATACAAACAAAATCTAGACAATATATTGTAAAAAAATTGTGAAAAGAGACATATATAGATTGTATCATAGAATTCATTGCAAATTAAAATAGGGAAGGAAAAAATAAAATAAGTAAAAGACCTTAATTTTTTCTTTTTCTTTAAAAAAACTAACTAATGGTAAAATATAAAAGCAATTAATAAAGTAAGAAAAAAAACTAACTAATTAATTTTCACGTCTCTCTCTGCCACAGATCCTTGTTAAAATAGGAAAGGAAAATTGATTTACCTAAATTAAAGAATATTACATGAGTTTTATACCTAAACTAATTTTGTTCCTAATAAATCCTACATTTAAAATGACTCATAAATTAATTAATTAATGTAATAAAATTAGATAATATTTTAAGAAAAAACAGTGAAAAGATGATTTTATCTATTGCGGAGATTTTAATGAAGGGTAAAAAGTTCAAATCACTATTTTAAGGGCCTTCACACTTTTAATATAGTATAAATATAGATATAGATATAGATAGATTATTTTGTTTATAAAAAAGACATAGATTTAATAATAGAATCTAGACTAACATAATAAAAAAGACCCTTATACAAAATGACGCTTCTCAGACTTTTATTCAACAGATCTTGTGACATACTTCGAATGGATATGGTATCGAGGATTAATGTAACTTTTTAATAGACCATCAAATGTTACATGAAAAAAATAATCGTCACAACCACCTTAAATAAAATCTTTTATTATTTTTTTCGAAAGATGGAGTTGATGAAGTATCACACGTATACATTACAGTATAAATCAAAATTATGTTATTAAAAAGTAAATACTTTAAAATAAGTACCAGTCACGTCAATACTGAAAGAAAATAATTGATTTGAAATATAAGAAAAGGTAAAAAGCACAAGCAAAAGTATATGCTATCATTAAAACATAATATTATAAAGTGCATTTAAACTCTCATCTTTATTATGGATATATAGAGATTGTATAGCTTATGGAAATTCAATGAACATTAGAATATCTCTTAGGGACGGTGATTTACACAACTTGAAGTCGACAAATGCGTGATTAGTTTAATTTTTTTTATCAAAGTTATTATTTATCAAAACACGATAAAACACGTATCTATCACAAACTAATAAAGATGATGATATCCGTCTGCCTCAAAAGCACAACACTATTTGGGTGCATGGTAAGAATGCTTCCAGCTTCATGTATTTGATTTAAAGGTGAGAACAAATTCTTGACGTATCCTTTGTAGTATTTTCAATAAATATAGGTATATAGCTATAATTTGCAGAATAGCGATAAACTTTTAGATCTCATTTGATTCAACTTAGGAAGACATTTGGGCAGATATGATTGTTATAGGAAGTTGACATTTTTGTTATTGAAAGTTTAAAATATCTTTTTATATAATGTAGGATAAAATTATAATTTAATTTTTCTTAAGATTTTTCTTTTTAGAATATTGAAATTAACTAAAAATCGAATCTTTAATAGGCTTTAAATTTGATTGATAGCTATAATATAATGTAAGTTTGTGTGAACATGTGTTTAATATATGAAGTAACTCGGGATTCATAGTAAACTTAAATGTCTTAATCATGTAAATTGTGATCAACATTCGAATAATGTACAAAACATGAAATAAAAAAAAAGTTTTGAGAATGGAGTGTCAGAATCCCTGAAGCAAGCATGGAGGATAAGTGATGGGATTTTTAAAAACCCTAAAATATAAATAAACTTTTAAGACGTTGAAGCTTTTACTTTTCTTTAGTTAAAAGATCTCGAATTTAAGACGTTGGATTGATTTTTTTTGATAATGAGCGCTAAAATTTCCTAAAAATGGGTAATTTGTCAAAAAATATGAAAGAAATTAATAAAGTAAGGAAAAAAAAACTAACTAACTAATTCCCACGTCCCTAATACATTCTTGTTAAAATAGGAAAGGAAAATTGATTTACCTAAATTAAAGAATATTGCATGAATTTTATACCTAAACTAATTTTGTCCCTAATAAATCCTATATTTAAAAGAACTCATAAATTAATTAATTAATCTAATATTTGAGAATAAATACATTTGAATTATTACTTTATCAACGGGCCCATGGGTTTTTGCACTATCTAAAACAGTATTTCTAAATTTATATGTGAAAAAAATCACATAAATATACAACTTAAAGAGAAAATATTACAAAACACGAGCATTATTTTTTTATTTATAAAATCTATGAACTATTTAGATGTAACTCTTTTCTCAAATTTCATATCCAAATCCGTATTCTTTAATACCCAATATCCCTAAACGTCCTGCATAAAAGTTGCAGCCATTGGCGTTTTCTCAACAGAACACTCTATTGATGGTAGCCCATGCAATACCTTTCCCGTCTAAATATTGCCGGCAACCCTCTTTGCCCAATTTACAAGTTGGAAGAAGAATCCACCCCCCATATCATCTTTCTCTGTTTTATTGCTAAAAAAAAAATTGGCTTGACATTGGGTTAAACATTAACCAACTGAACTATTTGAACAATCATTGGTTGATTGGGTTAAAAACCCAAAATTTTCCTTCCAATTCGGCCTCTTCCTTTCACTATGACTGGGTCGACTTTCTTCTGTTTGTTCTTTGGCATCTTTCGATTAATGGAGACTATAATGTCTATAAATCTACTTCTACTTTTCCATGAATTGTATAGAAATTGGTGTATTATGATGTATGAATTATATAGAAATTGGTGTATGAATTGTATAGAATTTGGTGCATCACAACTTTATGGTGTCTGAATTGTATGAAAATTGATGCATCAATAATTTTATGGTGCATGAATTGTATAGAAATTGGTCTATGAATTGTATAGAAATTGGTTATCACTAGCTTTTATGGTGTCTGAATTGTATAAAAATTGGTGTATGAGTTGTATAAAAATTGTTGTATCATCAGTTTTACGGTGTCTGAATTATATATAAATTAATGTATTAATAATTTTATGATTTTTGAAATAGTTAGAAATTGATATATTAATAATTTATGGTGCCTGAATTATATATAAATTAGTGTATTAATAATTTTATGATTTTTGAAATAGTTAGAAATTGATATATTAATAATTTTATGGTGTCTGAATTATATAGAGATTGGTATATCACTAATTTTATTTTAAGGTGTCTTAAAAATTGGTGTATCATTAATTTTATAGTGTTTAAACTCTTTAGAAATAGGTGTATCTATTATAATAATATCAATAATTATATAGTGTCTAAAATGTATAGAAATTGATCTATTTTTATGGTGTTTGATTGATTTAGAAATAAGTGTATTAATAATTTTATGATGTATTAATAAATTTATGGTGTATGAAATTTGTATAAGATGTAGTTTGAATCAATCGGAGAATGTACTATCATTATCATTAATGATGTTTTTTCTTAGAAGTATTGAAAATTAATGTTCATGAATTAAATAAATTAAATTTAAAAACATAAAAAAAATCAAATAAATGTGTTCTTTTTTTGATCATCTTATTTACTTTTTTTTTTTAATAAAAAAACTTAGTTGAAAAATAAAGTAGGAGAATTTATAAGATAAAATATCAATCATTAATTGTCTCCTTAAATCATGCTATTTTAACTGTTTTTTTTTTGTTTTACTTTTGGTAGATTTTGTTACATTTTGTAAATTAAAAACTAGTGGTAGTTTTTGTAATATTGACTCTTACATTGTATAGTTATGTGATTTGCCTTTTATTAAAGAAGAAATTTCATAAATGCACAACTTTATTTTTAAAATTACTAAAAATCCCTTCAGTTTGAAAAAACTACAAATATCCCAACTTTTATTAATTTAAGTTAAAAATTGAGATACATTCTAAAACACTTTTTTTTTTTCAATTTAAACTTTACCAACTTTTCCTACATTAATGGCCACATTAATGCCAAATTTTGATCACGATTTTATCCCACAATATTCTCATCTTCTTCTTCTTCACATTTTTTAATTAAGATATTTTTTTCCGTAAATTCATCTTCATTTTCTTCTTATTATGTTCAATGCTTTTTCTCAAAAATCAAATTAAACAACACCATATCCCTTTAACTCACCCAATTGATCGTTTGGAGTTTCGAGTTAAAAATGATGATGTTTTTGGTTCTCGAGTTATGGGTAAAGTTAATACTTTGGTGAAGAAAATTGTCCCCGGTGAAGTTATTTCCGGCTGATTTTTCGTTATCGATACTTCAGGTAAACCTTCTAATTCAATAATATTTTGCCGTGTAAAGCAAAAAATCAGTTGGAACCTCACCTTGGAAATACTCTCTAGTCATCAAGTTACTGCAAAAAAGATGATACGGTGATCAACGAATTTAAAGTCATTCATATTTTTGAGGAAGCAAAAATCCAACTACACTCACCTTAGAAATACTCTCTAATCATTAAGTTACCGTGGAAAAAAATTGTGCATCATTATCTCAAAACAAAAATTCAACATCAATGGAGACCTTCAGAGCAATTTATTGTATATGTTATTCTCTATATTTATTGTTATATGTATCTCTTGTTTTTTAAGTTTTAGTGAAATAGTCATATTAAAGATACATGTTTGTAAACTTAAAGATATATATTTTGTACGATTTTGGTTTGTTTGTATGTCACACTGTTTTTTGTTTTGATTCAAATATTTATACAAAAGATACATATTATGTAAAATAATAGATACATTTTAAGCTTTTTGTATATCTGGTTTGTGTTATATGCATTTATGTATCTCTTGTTATTTCAGATCTGAATAATTTCAGGCTTAGATACATATTTACACATACGTGATACTTTAATTCAATATTTTTTTTAAATTCAATTATTTAGCCCTCATACGTTATATCGTTAATCCAAACGTCGGAATAACGTAACAATGCTAAAATATTCATTGCAATTACTTCAAACAAAATCAAGCAAAAATGATAAAAAGGTCGTAGGAATCGTTTATAACTGAAAACGAAATATGGAAGAAATTTCGTTTAAAAATTTGGAATAGCAAGAGATACATTTATATACACAAAAGTGTTTTGTTACATCAATATATATATATATATATATATATATATGCAAGAGTGTTTTGGAGAATAAGACTCCAAACCAATTACTGCTAAGGACTCCTAATTTAAAACAACTACACCACTCATTCAAGTAAAGTCCTAATAATAAGCAACTATATACAAATAGACATTCACTCAAACACCTACGTTACATTATCCTTACATAAAGTATATCACCAATAAAGGCAGACAAGAGTTATTTGGTTAGTGTTTTTACTGAGATTGTTGATGTCACTCATCTATTTGTTCATAGGTCGAAAACAACTAAAAATAGTACATGAAATTTAGCGTCTGTTTGTATCTATTCAACATTCTTCTTTCCTTTTTTTTAAACGAGAATAATATTAAGGAAAAATTACCTACAAGAATCTGTACGATATATCTCACGTTAGTTATATGTATTCTTAACGACAATATGTTAAAAAATTACTATGTATTTTATCGTATAGAAAAAATTAATGAAAGATACATATATGTACAATCGCGCACAATATGTATCTTTAACACTACTAATATGTATTTTTGGTATGCTGATATCAGTAAAACTAAAACACCAAGAGATACATATATATACATAAATCGAACCAGAGATACAAGATGATGAAAAATGTATCTAGTTAGACCAAATATGTATCTCAGCCTACTAAAAATAACAAAAAATAGAACTACGTAAAACAACAATCAATTTTACGTTAAATGCATAATTGAATAAACAAGAGACAAATAACTACTTTGAAACGTTAAACAAGATACAATTTTTTCTGTCAGATCTTTTTTCGCATAAACAAGATACAGATTTTTTTTGTCAGATCAATTGCAAGGAATGCTCAATTAGCCAATAAGTTATAAGTACAGACTCATTGTTGTATGTGAAATTTGAAGGTAGTCTAAATGTATGCTTGGGTAAGTAGGTATGATGTGAAAAAGTAGAATATGTAGATAAGATCATATTGGGTTATAATATAAGATTAAGGTTGACCATGTCTTTTATGTGACTTTACCCCCTTGACTTTCTTTTCTTTAGTGGTTGTAAATTAGTACTTCATGTGAGAAGGTATGTAGTGGATTTTGAACTCTAATAGTGATGTCATAGAGGGGTTGTGATTGTATGTAGTAGTTAAATGAAATGAGTATTGTGAGTTGATTTTCCAATTTGATGGACTAGTGTAATATGTTGCAAGCTTCACCGGTGGTATGTGATGCTTCACTGGTGGTACGTGATGCTTCACCGGTGGTACGCGATTGTTGCTAGACTATAGGCTTAAACTTTAGATGTAGAATATGGTGGTAAGAGTAGTAGCTTGAGGTTAATGATGTATATTTTGTGGGAATGAATTAGTAGGCTTGATGTGATTTGTGAAAGAGCCTAGGTTAATAATTTATGAAAAGTTAAGTGGTAATTGTGAGGTATATATGTATATGAGGACTAGTGTTAAAAATGATGAATTGCGGGTGAGTCATTAAGTGGATAAGGGCGTAAGTATATAAGAATAAGCTGCACCCCCTGGTAGTATGTCGTTATGTAAGATTTTATGATATAAGTTATGTGATTAACGGTCTAATGTTAGAAGGTTAAATAGTGGAAAATGGATTTTTATGTGATAAGAAGTGAGGAAGTGTATGCTCATGAGACTACGAATTATAGGTTGATGACGATAAAGAATAGTGAAAAATTAAGAGTAGCGTTCTTGGAAAGCAATGCCTTTAGAGTATACTTAAAAAGGAAAGGTTTAGCATTTATGTGAATAAGTGTTTTGCATACCTAGTTTGTGTTCTTGAGATTGCAGTATGGAAAAGTCTGGTGAGTTATTGTACGGTGTTCGTTAGAGTTGAATTGAGGAAATATAGGTAGGCAATATGAGCCTTGGGTATGGTTTTACAAATTTTGTTAAGTTGTAAGTTATGTGATTAGAGGTGTAATGCGAGTATTCTTAGGAGTTGAAGATAGAGAATTAAGTATTTAAAAGTGTGGATGCCCATGTCCATAATAATGTTAGTCATAAGTTGGTGACTTTGGGGTTAGAGGAAGTTATGATTACTATCCCCGAAAGAGGATTACCCAGAAAGAATTTAGTGTCTTTATGTAAGAAATTCTTGAAGGAAGTTTGTGTTCATGTGTATACCGATATCCCCTATTATAATATCCCCTATTATATTGAGAACTGTGGTTATAGATTGATGAGAGGTTATATTCTCAAGTCTAGGAGGGTGACTTTGATCTAAAGGGGGGATGATGGATTAATATAGTTCCCAAATTCTTTTGTGGTGTCAAGTTTCAAGTAAGAATCATGTTAAATCAATTCCTATTCAAGCAAGCTCCTTCTACTTCGATTTGAATGGACTTATACCAATGTTTTATGTATTCATGTCTTGTTTATGCTTAAAGTTTGAGCTCTCTATGTAACTCACGTCATGTTTTGATATCCAAACAAGGAGTAATAATTTTCCTCAGTGTTCCAATATTCCAAGTATCCAAGCCATATGTTATGTTACTCATGATCCAAACCTATGTCTCACAGCATGCTTGGTCCTGAGAAAACATATTCCTGTATGTCACTGAATCATTTTATGCCGGAATTAGCCAAAGTGATAAAGTTGTGCGAACTTATGACTATCTCAGCTCTGAAAATGAGAAGCAATAGCTTCAAGTATTAATCTTTGTCTCAATCATCGACTTTATGAATTCCGACCTTATGTTTACAAATCATGAGATATGTGTACCCATGTTTTACACCGTAGTATGTCCTAAGAAATCATGTTTTGTTGTGGTTATGCCAGAAGACCCTTTACTTATGATCCAGACACTTGATATCTGAAGCACTCCATTTCTATTCTATCGTATCTTCACTTTATGTCCCTCCTTGAATAGTGAAATAAGTATAAGCTGTGAATTGACAAGTGTTACATTCATTCATGATGTTTAGGCTCGGGTCCCTCAATGACCCTCCGTATGTCAATATGAAGGTAGTTGTGAAAGCGTCGTAGTGTGTTGGGTGGGGGAGTAGAAGTTTTTGAAGATAAATATTTTGATGTGACTTCTAGAGCTAAGGTTATAGGAGAAAAAGGAAGAAGGATATGAGCTTTCGTTACGTGAGATAGATAAGAAGGAGTTATGTGGTGAAAATCTTAGTGAGAATGATTGAATTGGCTGGTCTTAGTTGGGAGATCCATGAAGTGGGTGCACTAAAGATAGGCTTAAATTTGGTGATTGATGAAAACACAAATCAATGTACCGTGTGGTTAGTATTCCCTGAATTAAGACTTGAGGTTGTTGGATTATATTGATAGGGTGAGGTGGTTTCTTAATGTGATGTAGAGTGCAGGGTTCCGTAGTTAGCACCTCTTTCCTCTGAGTTGGGCTGCAACATAGAATTATTATATGGCGGGACACAAAATTCTTGTGGTTAGATGTGTTATGGGAGAATCGTAGGTTGGAAATGATGAAGTATGTTGATTTATGTTGGGGCATAGATGAATAGTGTCTCTAAACTTAAGTTCCATTCGTTGTATCTTGTAAGGTGGAAAATGCTTCTAAATTCTGTCTCCCGCGGAATCTCATTTCATAATTAGCACTAATGTAAATAGGGCCTATGATCACCAAATAAAATCATGCCTTATGTTGTGATGATAATTATTCATAGAACTCATGTGCAAGGTCATCCCTATGTAAAGTTTCACTACCTCGTGCTTCGTGCTTACGCGTTTCACTAGGGATTATCATGAAGCTCTTTTGATGTCTTTGCATATATTGTTAGAGAAAATATTTAATGTGAGGTTACGTTCCTCATTTCATACCTTTAGATCTTAAACAAGTTCCTATCCATCATTCTGGGACGAATGATCCCAAGGGAGAGGTAATGTAACAACCCGCATTTTGGGCTAGAGTGTAAACCGCTATTTCTATGCGTACAGGTTCCAAAATCCAATAAATCCTATTCAAATTTAGTGTGTTAATCAATAATGTAGTGTGGAAATCTAGTTGAGCATGAATTGAGATCATAGAGGTCCCCTAACTCAAGGGCAACTTAAAAGCTTTCCTATCGATTGAGTTTTGGTGAGCGTCTAAACTTGGGTCAACTTCCATTAACCATATATTTTTGTATGTAAAGAATTAAAGGCCCTACTATATGTCAAATGTAAGGTCTTTGAGTCCTCTTTCCAACGCCACCAGTTTCACCTTAATACGATATTGGGGGTAAAAAGTTGTATCCGTTTTATAGTAGAGTATCAAACTGCCGAAGGTGCGACGACTGGCCCAACGGGCTGTTGGGCCCGTGACGCCCTGTTAAGAAGCCCGTTGCCCCCAAAATAGTGAATTCAGTCACTGGACATGACCCAAAGGTCGAAGTGATGGTCCGTCACCCTCCTGACGGACCGTCAACCAAGTCGTCGGGCAAAATTTGAAGTTCCGAAGGCAGGATGCTTAAAAGGGGGTGTTTTGGTACTTTTCCTCTTCAGAAAACCTCTCTAATAGATTTAATCACGCTCTAAAACGTTATTAATCAATCCTCATCAGTTATACAACATCAAAACTCCCTCTCCACTCTGAAAAAATAAAATCAAACTAGGGTTTCCTCCAAGAACAAGAAAGCAAGGAATCAATCTTTAAGTCCAAGATTTCCAAGGAACAAATCAAGATTCGAGTTCTACTCTTTAAACCTTATAATCTAAGGTACGTAGGGCTGTCCTAAAAACTCTATGGGTATAAGTTATGATTTTATCAATCTTTTGAAAGTATGTTATGATGTTTATAACAAGGTTTTGAACAATTGTTTTTAATATCTAAATCATGAAACCCTTTTCAATGATAGACATATTGTTTTGGTCTTGAGGCCTCTCCTTGAAATTTATTTTTTACACGTGTATATGTAAGTATGCGTTTTCAGTTTATAAAGATTAAATTGAGAGCATGAATGATTATCTCATGTTGCATTACTTCTTGACTTCACATGTTATGGGTTGTGAAATTGCATGATTGAAAGCATGAGATAAGTGTTTTAAATGTTGTTTATAAACTTGATTTTGTCTGTGAATTGAAAAGAGGGTGGTTTTGTGTTTTACAAGTGTTTTATGGTTTGTAAATGTTAAAGATGATTATTGAAAGAATTGCATGGTTTATTACAAGAGAAGTGACCACCACATGTTTGTGAATTGAAATTGAGAACCTTTGCCTATGTTTTCATGAATTTCACTATATGCATCCTCATCTACTATTTGAATAGTTTGGTGGTCTGAAAATAATATTTCGAAAGAGAAGACTGTAACATTATAATGCATGGCTTATAGATACAACTTACAAGTCTTAGTATAACGATACCAAAACAGATAATGTCATATTAAACTCAGAACAGAATAGAAGTTTGATTTCAGAAAGATACATGTTTTAAAATGTTAAAAATGGGCTTAAAGAGAGTTAGATGGTTACCGAAGAAGGTGTTTGAGTTTAAGGGATCATCGCTAGAAACAGTAGTTGCCGATACAGGTATTATCCTAAAAAGAAAATAATGTGGATGTCATGTAAGGGTGATGACACGGTATACTTGTAAGGGGCTGTACCAAACTATTCATAAACTCCAACCCTTGCGGCAAACTTGGGTTGGGGGCTTGGCCGCTGAGTCAAGGGCGGATTCCATATAGCCCATGGAATATCAGACTTATAGGGTGTACCACCTAGTTCAGAAGTAAGATAAAGAGTGAGTTGTGGATTCAAAGAAACGTTTCAAAGTCTTTAAAGTGTGCCCATGTGTTTTCATATATTATATGTAAAGTGTTTTATCAATTGCTCTCACTTATGTTAAATATAAACACATTATTTTGGATTGCTCTGCGTACCAGTACATATGTATTGACCTCCCATATTTCAGGGTCTGAGGCTCATTCTAGAGGTTTCTGCTAAGCCGTAGATTTATCAGACAGAAGTGTGCAGTTGGTGATCCTTCTTTATTTCGGAAGGCCTGTTTTTTTTAGAGCATTGTTATTTCATTTTAGTTTTGGGTCCGACTGGGGGCCTTGTCCCAATTTTAGACAAGTTGTTAATTTTTGATGTATTAGAGATTTCGCAGACTGAAATAGATATTTTCTAGATACTTATGGATTTCATTCAGTATTGTTAAATTGAATGAGAACATACCATGGTTCCGTTTATTTAATTTCCGCATCTTTTCTTTATTGTTCATGAATGTTGTTCAAGCTTGCCAAATAGAAAGGGGCGCCCGGGCTTTCATGGTTCAGGATGCTCGTCGCGGTCAGGGCCTCGGTTCGGATCGTGACACGTATGAACACTGAAATATTTATTGCAATTGATGAAAGAAAATCAACAAATAAAAAAAAGAGGTCTCATGAAATTTTTTGTATGGTACGTATGAACTTTCATTGCAATTGATGAAAGAAAATAAACAAATAAAAAAAAAGAGGTCGTATGAATTTATTTTGATGGAATGTATGAACTTTTTGCAACATGGAAACTGATTATGGAAAGGTTCTTGTTTAAAATGGTGGAATAACAAACTAATTACCATATATCGTGGGATATTATTTAGTTTTTACCATAATTAGTTAGGTTAATTTCTATATTAATGCTAGTTTAGCTGTTACATTCCTTAAAACATGCTAATTAGTTTAATAAATACATGTATCTATAGGACGTATCTAATTTAACTTATATGTTTCTTCAAAGGTTAAATGTTGGAAGTTAATGAAATTTTGAAAATAGTTGAAATTTTTAGTAAATACTAGTAAACATATCGTTATATATATATATATATATATATATATGTAATTTTTACGAGGATAAGATTTGTGCATATCCATAGGATGTAGTGGGTTTTCTTGGCCTTTGGGCCGTGTTACCGACTCAGTAGCCATTTGGTATTATCATCAACTTAATTTTATTGGGCCACAGCTGGATCTCTATACACTACTATCAATTTTTTTTCTTTTTTCTGTTTCTCGTCTAATTTTAATTTATTTAATCTAATGGGAGAGGTGATAAATCCGTGGAAAAAGATTACATAAATCACAATTTTTTTATTTTTCAGTTTGATGAGGTGAATGTTGAGAAAAATCTGTCTGCCTTAAATCGGAATTAATTAATTAAATCAGCTGAATAATTACATGTGGTTAGACGCAATATATAAAAACAGGGCCCAGAAAATATTCCCCAAATCTTTACCCTTTCCATTTTTTAGTGTAGGATTACAGGGATATGAGGATCCCAAGCAGACAAGAAATCTTCAAATAATTTGGTTCTGTAACTGATTTATTGTTTAAAAGAAAAAATTAAAAATTAAGGTATATAACGTGACATGAGGTTAATTAATCTGTTAATTTTTCAGTATCACATCCTGGGAATTTGATTTTTATTATACATACTACATAATCATTCTATTCCCTCTCCTGTATTTATAAAACTAACATTAACATTTCAAAATATTTTCTTTAAACAAATTAATTGAAGGGATCAACATTTCTAAAAATGTGAAGACATAATAAATGAGTATAATTTTCGTATCTTTCTATTTTGTACTACTATATTTTCAAATAGGTCTAGGTTGTAGAGTAACATCTGGTTTGTGCTAAAATAGAAACAACTTTATAAACAGAAGACATTTTATACTTTAGGTATCCCAAAACTAAAAAAAACTAACCAAATATTGCCAATCAAAAATTTAATGTCTTCAAGAAATTAGTAAGAATAAGATTAAATTAGTTTACTAATTTTATCCCATCTTTCTGTCACCCATTATCTTTTTGATTCTCAAATACTAATATTTAGATAAAAGAGTTTAGAATGTATTCAGGGTTGACTCAAGGATAAAATTAGTAAAATGTTTGCTTTAAATCTTTAAAAGTTTAAAGGCCCCAAAAATTTTAATAATATGATTTCAAATTTACTTGAAATAATAATGAGGGTTGTGAAATACGTCTAAAAACATCATCTAAAAAAATAAAGAAAGAAAAAATCGTCTAATTTTTACCAAAAGTATTTTAGAACTTTGAACTATACAACTCAAACATCATATTAGTAAATAAGCTTTAACAATAACATCTAAATTAATATATTGCAAATAAATGTCTAACATCTTATACTCTAAAGTAATCCTTATTTTTATTAGGAATCTATTAATATGCGGAGTTAAAAGTTATATGTCTTTTAAAAATACTACACCAAAAAAACAACTAATGTGCCAGAATAAAAAATAATAATTTTAAATTACTACAGTATTATTTTTGTTTATACATGTATATATTTAAAATCTCTTATTAAAATGTGAGTTTATACTACTAATTTTATTGAGATATTTCTGAATGTATCAAAAAATTTTAATCTATAATTTAATATGCAATTCTTAACATGTATTGTACTGTATTGTACTGTGTATGAGTATTTAGCCTTTATTTATGATAGAAGTATATTTAAGAAATAAAATTAATTTATATTTGATTGAGTTTCAAAAATAATCAAATTAATTCTTTTATTGTGGTGTTACATCTCTTTTTCAGACATTTACTAACTCGTCCTGGATAAACGCCTATTCAAAAGATAAAATTAACTATTTTTACCATTTCAAATATCACATTTATCTTTATCTTATCTTTCAATGATTTTCTAGAGACGGAATCTTAAAATCAAACCTTATAAACAAAAAAATATTGAATAAATGGAAAACAAAATCCACATAAACGTCATTAGTCGTAAATTAGGCACCACAATAACAACTAATCATAATCACTTTTTTCTTTCCACCACATAGATCTCATAATGTTTGTCCAATGTCGTAGATATTCTCAACTATCAAGGATAATTTAGTCATTCTGTTCATCAAGTCTATATAAGAATACCACATTAACCACCTCTACTTGCATTCGACTTTCAACCAAAGCAGAAACCATAGAGCTTTTTCCCACTAAAACCATTCTTTTACAATGTCTCCTGATATGGGAAAATTGAACAGGATCCATTGCATCGTGAGGATTACTCAAATGCTCCGACAATGGAAGAAAAGAGCTACATCTTCTTCATCTAGACGCACTGCTTCTGATGTGCCTCCTGGACATGTGGCTATATCAGTAGGCAGTAGTTGCAGGAGATTCGTGGTGCGAGCTACGTATTTGAATCATCCAATTTTCAGGAAGCTACTGATTCAGGCTGAGGAAGAATACGGGTTTTCGAACCATGGAACCTTGGCTATACCTTGTGATGAGTTTCTTTTCGAGGAGATCCTTAGGTTTGTCTCTCGATCTGGATCGAGTAATAACTGGAATCGTTCGTTTAACATTGAGGATTTTCAGAAATCATGCCATGCAAGGTACAGGAATAGCGTAGAGAATTTTGGTGAATCTCGACCGTTACTTGGCGGATCTATGTGTTAAAAAAGAACAGAAAAATTTGATATTTAGGAGTAGAAAGTATTTTCTGATGTTGAAAATGGAGATGGCGGAACAAAGGCCTTGGAGGACTGAGTCATCTTGTTTTGGTGACAGACACCAGATTGTAAAGAGTGTCTGTTATTCCTTTTCTCAAACTTTACGTTATATTTTTATTTTTTTTTAGTAAAAAAAACAAAGTTGTAAAATTTGATGATACTTACATTATTAATATACTACTCTTCATGAAATGAAAGTTTTTTATTTTTTATTTTGCGATGGAAAGTATGAGAGTTGGCTTTTGATTTGACGATCGCAAGCTTGGAGGAGAATAATGGAAATTAGAGTGAATATTCTTAGATGTAAATAAATGCATCATCACTCGATGTGATTTAGAGGTTGGTAACCGTTGGAAGTTGAGGGTCCTTACTGTGGTATAAATATTAATAACCCGATCGCATTCAAAACTCGCTCGACATGAGTCCTAGTCGTTGCATTGCGGTTGTTCTAGTGAAGAAGTTATTCACCTTTGTTGGTTCTTTTTCTTTTTTAAAGTATAGATATTGATTTTGAAAAAATATTTGTATTGCACTATTGAATCGTGAGGAATAGTACGTACCAAAAAATAAGCTCCAAATTATGGGTTTATCTTATAAAAATTGATGATTATTAATTATACAGCTAATAACGCAAATTATAGTTGAATCGTTTGTTTGAATCTACACAGCATTGTGAATTTCAAAGTCACCAAAATTAAGATCTAGTCTTCCCAGATTTTTTATGTATAAAAATGAAGATTTCTTATAAAAAAAATTCACAACACTTAAAAAGAAAATAATTACAAATGACCTAAAAAACTAATTCTCGAGTTGACAGCCAACACAAGATTATTACTTTATATGAAATACATGAGATTTGATAATAATTGTAATTAGTGGTTAATATGTAAATCACTTTACCTTTTTTTATTATCACTTTTTTTGGGTGGCAACTTTACCTTCTTCTTTCATTTGCCAGTTTTTCACTTTTACTTATCTTCTTACATATGCTGTCATGCACTTAGATACAATGAGTGACAAAAAAGCCAAAAGTAAAAGTATATTAAAATAAATAGGATAATTGCGCTTTCGATTCCTCATATATTAGTAAATTCTCATTATATTTTGCTTGGTTGTTACATCGAAGCCCATGTCAGCACACTTATTTGTATAACTTGTATTATATCTTATATAAAAAAAAATAATTTATTATCTTCTCTCATATTTATGTAAAATTTACCTAAGGTATCATATGTTCCACGTATTGAATGACTAAGTAGTAATATACAGACAAAATAACAAAAACAAATATCGTCATTCCTATCCTTTTACTTCTCCACGCCACATAGAATGTCTAAAGAACCTTCTTAATAACATAAACTTGTAAACAAATGACCCCTTAATGTTTGGAAAAAAGAGCAATTTTTTAACAGATAAAGTGAATGAGAAATGTCAAAAGCAATAATTCACCAGAAGGTGCTTTTTAGGGTCCCTCCATTATCATTAGTCTCTGTTTGAAAGAGAAGGTTATTGATGCAATTGAAAGAATTTATTTTTGGTAATCATAACATGGATAAAGAGTTGGAGACTAACTAATTGGCGACTATGCAGACTTGGTTTAGATAAGAGCAAAAAGAAACATAATATTCTGTTGATGGGACATTGTACAAAAATATACAGGAGATACATGTTATTGGTTCTCAACTTCTCATTGAATATTTAGTTGGATTTGAGCCCAACTGAATAGAGCTGGACCAGCTTTATTAAATACTAACTTTATTTGGACTTAAAAAGTTGGGGGCCATATGGAGTCCACATCCAAGAAATACTGGAGAACTTGGATTGGATTTTTCGTGCATAATTTAATCAGAGATAAATTCAAAATTTTAGCTCGCGTTCTAACCATTAAATACATCACCTTATTCTTTAAGAAATTATGGTTTGGTGCGACTTCCCATTTAAAAAATCAAGTTATTAATATGGTGAGAGTCGATAATTCTTATTTCAGTTTTGGATTCATGGTTGAATATTTCTACCACTTCAAGTGGATTTTGCACAAATGAATCCATATTTATATGGCTAAATCTGCCTTTGACTGGATCCCTAACCAGCATGCAAGAGATTAAAAAAATGGATGGTTGACAAGAATTCACATTTCATAGGCCAAACACATCGTCACATCATTTTTCACTTTGACACCTCAAGTGGACGTTGTTCACTTTTGACACCTCAAGTAGCCATAAGCTGTGTTACTTTGACACTTTTTGCTGATTCATAGTGTATCACATTCGCTTTTGGGCCAGCATCATTTTAACCCATTTTTCATTTAATTTTGTCACCTTCTTCCCTATTTTTTCATCCTCCATTAATGGAGTATATGTTAACTAAAAATCAAATTGAAAAATTCAAATTCTTTCCAAAAATTTGTCTAAAAATTCAACCTCCATTAATGAACATTTTCTTTATGTCATTTTGATCTAACTAATTAATCAATAAATCATTTGTTCAAGCGATTGAGTTGATTTAGCTGGTGCTTCTAAACTTATTTTACAAGTTGTATGTAAATAAAGGAAAAAAAATGCTGGACATCTTGAGCTAATGGTACCCATATTTTCTTTTGTTGATTAATTTTCTAATCAAACACAAGCCTCCTTCTCCTCCATATTTTTTTTAGTCATATATCTGAAATTCGGGAAGCGATTAACTGAACAGTGGCCTCCTCCTTCTTCATGTCTGAAATTCGTGAAGCTTTTAATGCGGATTTATTTTTCTGAAAAATTCTACCTCCATTATTGGAGGTTAACCTTAAAAAGGTTAAGCGGGGAAGATGTAATGGGTGCTTTTTTGTAAATTATTTAGTTAAAAAACCATGTGTCATTAATTCATTGGACACTTTGCTATGTTATTTTGGTCCTTTTTTGTTCTTAAAAAAATTGTGGGTATATACAATGATGTGGCAATTTAAAATGAGTTGGCACAAATTAATTGGCCGTTTAATCCTTGTTGGAAGCACGTGCAATTCACACACTAGAGTTGGTGCCAAAATGACACAGTTTATAGTTGATTTAGGAGCTTAAAATGAACGATGTTCACTTGAGGTGCCAAAATGAAAAATGATGCCAAATTGAGGGGTTTGTAGATGTGTTTGGCCCATTCCATATGTTAATCATATTGTTGATTTCCCTATTAAGTTCATACAAATATTTTGTGACCAAGAATCTGTCATGGTTCCATTACAAATTCAAGTGGCGCTAGTTTTTCAGGACAATAAACCTATTCGCCATAAATATTCTGTGACAAATCGAATAGATTTTTGTTAATGATATTCCTATTTTTCATTGGTGGGGGATTTTCTTTTTGTGGTCGATATCCATATCCTCCATAAGCGTAGGAAAAAGGATTAAGCTTTATATATTAGGTAGCCCTAGGTTAGGGTGGCCAAAGGGCACATGAGAATGCTCCTAATGAACAAATTGTTAGGAGAAAAATATAAGAGATGGGACGTACTAAATGAAAAAGGAAATGAAAGGGAATTGCACATGCCTATGATGATCATGAGTCCCCACAAAGATTTCATGTCTTTCTCCTTCCATATATCACGCTTGTAAGTAATAATGTAATTAATTATGTAATTTGGTTAAAGTCGTCGATGAATCATGTATATATATATATATTGTAATTATCACTATTACGGACTGTTTGACATGAGAGATGAGATAGAAAAAGTTATTTCTTGAATTGAGATAATTAGTTACCTTAGATAAATAATTTTCAGACTAACTAATACCTCTAGCTAATATACAGAATAAAATAATTTTATATTTTATCCCGAAATTATTATTGAGTGCCCTCAATGCCAAATGACCCCTTATATCCTGAAAGCATGATATGACTTTGTAATAGTTCCTGTTTAAAGATGTCGAGTTGCATTTTTATATATCAAAAATTCTCCAACTGCTCGAATTGAGTACGTGCAAGCTAGCTAGCTATTTAGTTGATCAAGGGACTATTTGTCTTGACAATCCAGTATCAACTAACCAGCACATAGTAGTAAATAGTTTTATATATATATATATATATATATACAATTGAAGTTAACGACAATGCAGAGTCCAAATTTAAAACCCAAGGTTATGAGATTTTAAATGATTAACTTTTACTTATTTAATGAATTTATAAGACAAATACAAAATTTAAATTAAAATTAATTAGTATAAAGTTTGACCAAACTCGTAACCGATCGACACTTTAGCTCCACCGTACCGGCCCCTACGCATCCACCCATGACCCCATGTCCAAAAACTCTTCATCATCAACATCATATTATGAACTCAAAAAAAGAAAGGAGGTAATAAAAGTAAAATCCAAAGGACTAATGATATTGTACTAAAGAGGACAAAAGTAGACATTGGAATGAATGGAGGGCAATACTCCATGGATCACTTTCATAGGCGGCATAAAAATACCTATTAACTTTTTTTTTTTTGTTTTGTTTTCCGATGGTGGATTTCCTTTTATCCATTTACTCCGTACCTTGGATGAATTATCTCCAAGAAAAAACATTATCCTGCCATACTTTTTCTCTCTGTTTTTTTTCTTTTCTTAAAATAATGATAGTGTATGGACCAACTGTGCATGAGAGCTTCGACTGTTTATAGAATATTGACAATAATATAGATATCAGATAATTAACTCTATTCATAAACGCTTAGAAAGAGATTACTTTCCATGCACTTCACATCTTTCGTTAAAGACTAAATCCATCCACAAGCCCTCAACTTGGCACCATCTTTCACTTTGACACTTCAATTAAGCTTTGTATATTTTGAACACTTAAACAACTTAAAATTTATATTTTCAAACACTTTTTAAACAATTAGCTAAAATTACAAATTATGTGTATTACACACGTTGGTGATGTGGCATACTGACCACTTAAAAAATGACATGTGGCATTTGGATCTAAAAAAGTAATTAAAAATAAATTATAAATAAATAAATAAATAAATAAGGTTATCTTCTTAACCCATCCTCTGCTCCTCCCAGAATTCCTCCCCCCCCATAACCATTACTTCCTCACTAATAATCATCTTTCACTTCCTTTTTTGTTTTTTGAATTCGATAAACTTCATAAGAGAATTTAAAAAAAGAAGCTAGAAACAACACAAAACATCACACCAACAGCTGCTAACTAAAAAGTCTTAGTTAAAAAAATGAATCGATAAATCTGAAAATTAAGAAACTGAAACTGTGGATTTTTATTTTTGCAAATGAAATGGATTATTAATTCGTATGATTGTTCTAAAAAAATGAAGTGTTTGTTCAGAAATTTCTTGAAATCCAGATTCGACTTATTTTTGTTATGAACTTCTTTTCTTTTAATTTATTTCTGTCTAGTTTAAATTAATAGGTGAAATTATCAACTGCATTAATATATTAACACATTGCGATAAAATCTTGAGAGAAAAATGAAGTTTCATAGGACTTCTTTTTTTGATGATTTTTTTTAAGAACTTAAAATTCATTTTTGATTATGATTTAACGCAAAAGAAAGTGTCACGTGTTTTAAGAGAATGATGGTGGTCTTATTTTTGTGTTGAACAAGTTAACGATGGTGGATAATTTGTAATGGTAGAATCATAAACGGAGAAGAAAGAGAAAAAGAAAGAAAGAAGAAAGCTGAAGAAGATGAAGGGAATAGAAAGAATAAAAAATTCAAAAAAAATGTGATTTTTAGACTCTTCACGCCTAGTTGAGGTGAAAATCAGACAAGTTGCCAAGTCAGCAGAAAGTGTCAAAATGACACAATTAGACCTTATTTTAGGTGCCTAAAGTGAACAATGTCTACTTGAAGTGCCAAAGTGAAGGATGGTGTCAAGTTAAGGGGTCTGTCGATGGATTTGGCCTTCGTTAAACATTAACCATTACTCAACACGACCCATACCCATACTTAATTATTATACAAGAAACACGTTTAACTTGATTAACTTGTATCTAGAGGCGAACTCAGAATTTGAAGTTTGTGGGTGCATCGGTGTTGTCAAAGGCGTGCATAAGCCTCGAAGCAAGACTCAAAATGTGTTCTCGCCTCGCTTAATGTGCAGTTAGGTTCTAATTTTTAATACATACTTTCCCTTGTCAATGAAGTTTTCTAAAGAAACAGACTATTTCACTTTATAAAAAAAATAATTTTTTTTGTTCATATATTTGTCATTCATGCTTATATTATTAGTCTTGGACTAGACATATATTTATATTTTTTTCTCCCTTTATGCCTTTTTTTGTTAAATCTCACACTTTATTTGTAATTTGTGCTTAAACACAATAGACCGTGAAGTTTTTCTACGCTTATTACTTTTGATAATACTGTGGTGCACAATATTATCTTAGGACGTTAGAAAAACTTTTAGTGTCGATTAAGGGATATTATCATATTCAATTGGTCGCCAAAGACATGAACAATACTGAAAAAATAAATATATAGAACAAATATGAGTTCTAAGCTAATAACTTTACTTTCTTATAATATGAAGCTTACTTTTAACGTTATTGAATAATTGGTTGTGGTAGCTCAATGGTCAAGGATAATTCATTTTACGGGATGGTCACGGGTTTGAATTCCCAATCTAACAATTTTGATGTTATAAATTTAGCATTAAGCCAAGTACGAAAATAAAAGCAAAATTATTGTGTGACTCAATCCTTGAGTCGCTATTATACATAATTTTTTTCGACGTTAACGGATGAACGTGCACCCCACTGACACATGTGTGTCCGCCTCTGCTTGTATCTCAACTTTAATTTATGCTTACGATATGGCTTATAAAGGTACTATGACATAATACTCTTTAATTACAAATTGCATGGGAAAAAAAACGATGGAGATGGGACGTACTGAAGGAAAATGAAAGGGAGGCACATGCATATGAGTCCCCACAAGTATCTTATCCCTCCATTACTCCATATATAAATATATATAAGCTTCTAATTCGGTTAATATTCAAAGATCACAAATACTAATAAATTTAGAGTTTATATATAATCATGTGATGATGTGAATATCGTAGTCAAATTCATCACTATCTTTTCCAAAAAGCATGCATGATATGACTTTGTAATAGGTCTCTTGTTTAATAGATGTCGACTTGCATTTTTCTCTTTCCAAGAATGTATATATATATATATATATATGTATGTATCGACTAGTTGTTCAAGGGACTATATATCTTTTTAACTCATATATTTTCATGTTTTCAAGTATAAAATAATTGAGTAGCGCTTAAGTTGGCCCAACTTTATAAAATATATATACACTGTAGAACGTATTATTTTGGATACATATATCAAGTGCGTGGGGAGAGTGCCCAAAGAATAATATGAGTACTAATCGACAGTTAGTCAGAGAAGAGTTAATTCTGATATACAGTATTCTCATCAAACTAAATGTTTTATGCCCTACATGTCTTCCCTTTGCAACCTATCGTCTCCACGCCTGTCTTATTCATTTTAATGTACACATCATTTTTGTTTTGGAGGATATTATGACCATTTTCCATTGTATTCATGTGTAAATATCATGAAATTGTGAAGGTGCACCTCCATCTCATTTAAAAATTTAAGTTAAGTTGTTAACAGTATGTAACACACTTTTTGTAGTATTTGTTTAATTATGTCTTTCAACAAGAAAACGTTACGAATCCTAAAGATCATACTCACAAATAGAGAAAGTTGGCAGAGACGGTAGTAGTAAAATGCAATAGGTTTGTGACCAAGAATTTGTGACAATTCCATATTACAGATTCAGGAGGGGGTCAAAATATTTGTGACAATAAACCTGTTGGTACATCATAAATATTTTGTCACAAATTGATAGACGGTATTATTCATTGGTGGGGAAGTTTCTTTTGCGGTTGATATATATTCTCCATAATCATACGAAGAAAAGGTTGAGCTAGGTTGAACGTAACAGGGGTCTTATTAGGTAGGGGCACATGAAAATGCCCCTTAGTTACAAGTTGCGTGGAAAAAAATATAAATATTATTGGAGATGGGACGTACTAATTACAAGAAAATGAAAGGGAATTGCATACTGCACATGCCTATGATCCCTCACAAATATTTTATGTCCTTCTCCCTCCATATATCACGCTTGTAATTTGGTTAAAATTCGAAGACAAATGATGAATTTTAGATTTTAAAGTCAGATGAATAATGTCTATTTGTATAATCGTAATCATCACTAATATATTCTGAATTAAGCATGACATGACTTTGTAATAGATCTTGTTTAATAGACGTCGAGTTGCATTTTTCTTTATTAAAGAATCTCCGTTTACTTTAAGTGAGTGCGAGCTAGCTAGAGCTTGGATTTGATATATATATATATATATATATATATATATATAGGGACTATTTGTTTTTGTTATAATTCGGACAGAATAAGCAAACCACAAGTAAAAGTAAATAAGAACAACACACAAATTTACGTGCAAATCCTTGCGGGAAAAAACCACAGGCAGAGGCAGAGGAGGTTTTACTATAACGGAGAGAAAGTAGAATGTGGAGAAGGCTGAATTTTCTGAATAACGAAAATAACCCACTAAATCGCACTTATATAGTACGTGCGTACAAATAAGTCCTAGGCCCACTGTCGGCCCGATCCCTACGCTATTACCACAGACGCCATTGAAAATCACAAACACGAATCGCATCTTGAAACTTTCAGGGCCGGACCAACAAAATTCCACTCACAACTCTTAACAGTTTTGACAGTCCAGTGTCAACTAGATAGCACATATATAGCAAATAAATTAATATACTTTTATATAAAATGAAGTTAATGACATTGTGTTCGATATACATGATACTCATCCACCAATTCAATGACCATATGAAACAAAAAATAAAGAGGATGTTATGTAGTAAATTGAAGGGACGCTGGATATTGTACTGAAGAGGACAATAGTAGCATAGGAATAAGTGGAGGAGGGCAATGCTGATCATGACTTACCCAACAACCAAGTTTGTAGTGCCATACTTGCTTCAGGGTCGGCTCGACGAATTTGGTGGTCTTATGCCAAATTTTAATCATAGGTTTCAAGTATATATATTCAATAAAATTAATTAGCTTTTATGCATCCCACATGTATCTCATATGTCACACGTGTATCTCATGCGACATACGTGCATCTTGAGTTACGTTTTTGTGTGCTATACATGCACCCTATTGTCAGTTAGTAAATTTTTTTAGAAAAAATGGGATCTCCAAAAAGTTGGGACCTCAAGCCATTGCTTTAGTAGCTTTATGATCGAGCCACCCCTGACTTCCTTATATTTTCAAATAATGGTGGTGTCGATGTTAATTTGTACATGCTTCAACTGGTTTATGAATATCTATTATCTTATATCAGCATATCTGATAACTTTATTAAAAATTGTTACAATATGGATTATGACAGTACAATTCTTAGCATACTCTGCTATGTTCGTAAGATATATAGCTGATAGCACGTATTATATGAAATAATTGAGATGTGTAGCTAGGTCAAATATTCTTTCCTTATAAAAGAAATTAAAGTTTGATGCAGAAGCAATATTTTGGGTATGTGTAGGAAGTTGTGGGGGATATATTCAAGGTTCAGAAAATAATAATGAGTAATATATCGATATTTAGAGTAGAGTTTCTGACGGTATATCTCATCAAACTAAATCTAAATGTCAAAACCCCAGTATGTCTTGCCTTTGAAACCTATCGTCTCCACAACTGTATTTTTCATTTTCACGAGAGCATATATAATAATGACCATTTCTCCGACGTATCTACGTGGTGTAGATCTAAGATTTGAAATTTATGATTTTCAGAGATCGATCTCACATTACGAAAGAAAACTTTATTGTTTCAAGCGGCCATGCACGAGGGAAATCGAGCCCTCGTTAAGGAAAGTCGCTTCAGTGAATTCCAATTCCAATCGGGTCAACTTTGTTACTGAATTCCCGAACACATATATATTTCTTTTATATATTTAATAGATTTTTCTATATATAAATACTATTATTACGTTTGTTACCGAGTTCCCCAAAACTCACCCCCAAAATTATGTCTATAAAATAATTGAATAAAATATCAGTTTTTTCTTTTAAAATGTATACACAGAGAAAGTTGGCAGAAAGAGAGTAGTAAAATGAAAAAAGTTTTATTTGACGATACTAGCAATAAAATTAGTTTTTGTGCTTGTGATTGTTGATATGTATGATAAATAAATATCGCGTTAAATGCCGGTTCGTGATTGTTTTACCAGGTCATAACGAAAATTTATACCCTCCATTAATTGTTACTAATGGAGAAATTACGCCTAATGCCTTTGGGCCATATCAAATTTACAAAATATGTACAGAGGGAATTAGTATAGTATACACTTTATATTACATATACATATAATATATATATACACTTTATACGCATATTATACATACGTATACAAAACATATATAACCAAAATGTATAGGTAGTAATACTTCGGTCATATTGGCAACAAAATTAGATGGTCGAAGGATATATTTACGTAAGTTCCGTAATTATAAACTAACAATCCTGCATGATCTACAATTACTAGCAACTATACATACATAATTACCGGAATCGATGACTCAAAATATTAACGATAATCTACCACAAGAAGTTAATTTCACTCATAATATGAAAATATCTCACACTGGTAGTAGGGTGTGGTATTTTTAATAAAATTTCCACAATTGTTCGACCAAGTTTGCACATGAAAGTTTCACTTCAAAAAATAACACGTTCACTATTTTCTAACACTCAAACTGAGACCTCTAGTTAAGAATAGGGTATAGTAATCCCATTACAATATTTGGTGGTAATTGGGATTTGATGAAGATGGGACATTGGGGACAACTTTTCAAAGAAGTAACATGCATGGAGCCAACTACTTATATCATAATAGTATAGTACTAGTCTAGCTATATATATGAACTACCCTCACCAACCATGTATGGTTAACAATTATGGAATAATCAAAAAACGTTTGAGATGAAAATGACTGCCCAATTGTTTATGGTACAACAACATTGGCCCCCATTAATCTTGATTCTTGTGTTGGGTAGGATAGGACTATCTCCCCTTTGTACTGCGTTACGGAATTGTGTTACATTGTTACTATAGCAGTGGTTCTTGATTACCCTTAATTGTAATTTGACGCTTATTAATTTGAATTTTAATCTGTTTAAGCTAAGGAGTTATAAATTAATATATAATATATTTAATAAATTTCTAAGATAAATGCAGTTTTTGAACCAAAAGTACTGTGTTCGGCCGATAAAAATTGCGCCTGCATTTTCTTTAATAAATTTCTTTTTATCATTCTAAACTTTTTTCATATAGAGAGACGAGGACATTTGATCTGCCAACTGAAGTACGTACTCCAAATTCAGTAAAAATAAAGTCGTAATTAGCCTTAGCTATTTGGTCTTCATATGTTAGCCATGAATAAATAGACCTGCAGACACACGGGACCAAGCAAAAAATCATGCATTATAAGTTAGGGAGAAAAAGTAAGGGCAAAATAGATCGGTAGACTTTTATATTTGGCCTGGTTTGTAAAGTGGATATTTCTACTTAGCAATTTATCATTGAACCCTTCAACTCAATAAAACTCAATATTTTAAACCCCTCTAATGGTGTGTGTAACACAACTGCCCCACGTCAGCTTCCACGTTATTTTTAAGTATTACATTAAATTTCATGTCCCACGTCATCTTCCACGTCATTTTTAAGTATTACATTAAATTTCATATCATTTTTAAAATGCTACATAAAAAAATAAATATTAAAATAAATTTTATTCAATAAAAAAAATAATAAATTGTAGAAATTGTAATGTACAAACACAATAAATTTTTAATTCAAATTAATTTAAATTTTCAACTATAAATTCTGAACACAAAGACAATAAATTTTTAATTAATTAAACATCAAATTTATTTTAAATAATTAAAATTTCTCTTCAATTAATTTAAAGTTTTAACTCTAAATTCACACGCACAAACATAACGAATTTTCAATTTTGATATTTTTTTTATCATATTTACATTAAAGCAATTAAAAAATAATTAAAAAAATAAAACAAAAGTCACCGGCCCACCTCCCCCTCCCCAGCATCATTGCAAACCCCATTTCCTCACCTGACGGTACCTTTCCTTTTTCCATTACCCTTTTTCTCTACTTTTCTCGAAAATAGAACACTTAATTCAATCCAAAATTAATTTCAGTTCACATCCTAAATGCATCTTAAATTTTATTGCCACACAAATCTTGAAATTCACTAAAAGTGTGTTCACTTTGAAGCAGCAGCTTGAAAAACGAGCTTGGAAATGGGCAAGAAATGGGAACTAAAATAGTTCACGTAATGAATTTTCAATTTTCATCTTAATGAATTTCTTTAAAAAAAAAAAAAAAGTAAAATGATGGGGGCTGTTGGGGATGGGGGAAGGAGAGTGAGGAAAATAGATCGAGCAGCCATGGGAACTAACCTCAATTTAAAAATAAGGGGGAGGGGGCACTGCAGTGGTGCTGGTGGGGCGCTCTATTGTTGATGGCCATGGCAGCGTTGGAGGCTGCAGGGGTGGGGGGCGGCTTCTGGTGGGAAACGCGCGGGAGAGGGGGGCGTTAATGGTAGTGCTGCTGGGGGCTCTAATGACCATGGCAGCCTTGGGGCTGCGGGGTGGGGGTGGGGGGCGTTAATGGTGGGGCTGAGAGGGCTCGAATGCCCATGGCAGCCTAGGGAGCTGCAGGGATGCGGCGGGGGGACTTTTTTTTAAAATAATTTTAATATAAAATTGATCAAAAAATTGTCCCACACTCACACTTTAGACGTGTCCCGCACGTATTTTATCCTACTCAATTATTTTAATGCCATCTAAGTACGATTAACGGTTAAAGAATTTACATATGAGTTTTATTGAGTTGAGAGTTCAGATGACAAATATATAAATCAAGTTATTTTGTCAAACGTAAGAGAAGAAATGTATGATGAAGAACAAAGAGGGCCATGCATTTATCGATCAGAGACGGATTTAAGATTTAGATTTCACTAGTCAAACATTTAAAGATTTTTAACAGTTCTGATCTTATTGTGCTTTTTATATATGAGTTCCAATTCTAATAGTCATTGAAACTTGAAACTTCATTATTTTTCACATATACGTTAGTTAGTGTATGAAAATACTGAATTTCATTATTTTTCACATATACGTCAGTGAGAAAATATTGAATTTAATTGAATCAATAAGTTCGGTTGGATCACCTATGGCATTGATGATCTTAACTAGGGAAGATATTTTTAAGAGGAAGATAGGAATTCTGTGATGGAGATGAGAAGCAACATAAAATTAAATCAATAGTTATTAAAGCACAAAAAAGGATACAGTAATTAATTCATTTATTCACAATATATATTTAATTTTTGTGGGCACAAAATTAAAAGAAGGCTAGTAATTTGCAGTTGTATTTATGCTAAGTTGCTACTGTCAGAAACTTTTGTGGCTTAAAACAAAAAGAGGTAATGTCCCAAAGAGAGAATTTAAAGAGAGGACCAGCTTGCTAGCTACCTCATTATTATTATTATTATTATTATTGAACTGGTCCTTGGGTCATAAATAAGCTACTACTATATATTAATATTATAAGCATAGCTATCTCAGTATTGGGTTTATTATATCGTTCAAGAATTCACATATGTTATTCATGCATGCCATGATAGATATGCATTACGTGTTTGCATGGTTATATGCTAGTGATTTACAAGTTCTTTTGTGTGTGTATTTTAGTACTATAGTAGGTTGGTATTCGTAATTCGTTCATCTCAGATATTATGTGTCGATCAGTGTTTGATTGGCACAATGTCAGAGAAAAAATTTCATTTATTTTTCTGAAAAAAAAAAACGGTGGTTTAGAATTACGCATAAATATTTATGCGACTAAAATCATCTTATTAAGGGTAATTTGAGAAATCTAAAGTAAAATTATATTCACATAAGAAAATAGGACATTATTTTAATTAAAGACAACTAATTGGGACGGAGGATTCTAAGTTGCATGGTATTATTCAGGGAAGGACGTAGGACCTATACTAATTTTTTGATGCTCTGACATCAATTAAACTCGACGAAGAATAGATATAATTACATAAAAAATATATGAAAATAGATATAAAATATATAAAAGCACCCATTGAAACACAAAATTATTTGTGTGCACTGACATTTAGATTGATCTTAAGGTTCTCCACTGGAAGGGATGCCTCGTGTTCGAACCTCGATGAGGTGATTTTTTATTTTTTCATCTTTTTAATTTTTTAAGCACCCACGATCCTTAATTCTGGGTGTATTATTATATTCTAGAGGGTGTGGCAAATTAAATCAGTCCATTTTTTGGTAACTTGTCCAACCCATAAAAGTTTAATGAGTTGGGTCATGACCCCTTTATGTAATTGATTTGATCTATGATTTGAATCTGTAGTGACCCCCATCAGATTATTGAGCTAAAATGTGCCAAATAGTGTAACTGTAACCTAACGAGTCAAAATGGAACCCATATTTAAACATACAAAAGTAAATTTAAAAATAGGTAAATTTTGTGCTTTTTGCCTTATCGATAATGTTAAAAGTAATATTTACGTAATCAGGTCATATATACAATAATTACATGTAAATTTCTATGATAAACATTAATTCACATCAATTGGAGGTTCATATTCATCTCCGCAGCTGTTCTTTTTCCTCCAGCTAGAACCTCTTTCCAAAATTTGTTTCAAAATTGGAGCTTGTGGCAACTTGCTTGATTTTCTGATGGCCATTATTGAATGTTTTATTTAAGAAATTTAAAGAGAGTTTAAGCTTTAATTTGCTATTAGAGAAAGAGAAAAAATGATGTGATGTTTGGGACAGAGAATTATGTGAAGCTATTTATGGAGGAATTCCCCAATTTTTTTAATTCACTTGCAAAGAAAGGGAGGAGTTTTCAAGGGATTAGAATATGAAATCTTGCGCTTATACAATTAATTAAAACACTTAATTCTTGTGATGTATATAATCTAGAGTAATTTATTTATCAAACAAGTTGAAATACAATTAATTAATTTTGATTAACAGTACCGGTCCTAGTCCTAGGCAAGCTTTGGGTAGTTCGTTAATTAATTTCTAGTTGAAGTACTTTAAAGAATCACTAAGCAATAGACATATTTTAATTTATGCTATAGTTTTTCTATATTTTCAATATACACTACAAAAGAAACAAAATTGAAATTCGCTATGAATTTTGTTGTTAAATTGCTCGAAGCTAACAAAATATTTTGATAACTTACTGTTCAATAAGATTAGGAACAGATTTTTATTGTTTGATTATAAAATTTGTTCGCTAATTCCCATTTTTTTTTTAGCAATGATAATTGTTATGCATTCCTTATTATCTATTTTATTTCTGAAGAAGCCAACGTGTTTTTCTAAAAGAGACAAATAAATATTATTTGGAGTTTGCACAAGACTACTTGGGGTGCTAACAACTTGATACTTTGATTATATATATTTTAATTAACCGATGTGTTGTTCTTGCTGAACGGGAAGTACAGAGGAAATAAGATGTTTACGAAACGACAAAAAATGTAAATAAATTGGTAAACAAATTCAAATAAACTATCATCTATAATATCAATTCATCCTTGAAAGAGTATAACGCCATATATAATAAATTATCAGTCAATTAGCTAGCACTTTTTTTTAACGTATGTATACTTTTTCAAATAGAAAAAAAGAGAGATCGTTTTGGTGTACTAAAATTTTCATTAGGCATGAATCTGGAGAAGAATCAAACCATAAAAATCTATTATCTGTAATTTTATAGTATCTTTGCAAGTTACTACTTTTTCAAATAGAAAAATGAGTGTAATACTCAAACAAAGTACCCAATTGTTTTTTTTTTTTGCTTCACCAAGATACCTACTTGTTTGTACTTGGAATATTAGGGAGAGTTTTCTGTACGTACGGAATCAAAATATTAAATTAGTAATTGCAGTATATAATGCCATTAGATAAACAGATGACACGAAGTATTTGTCCTTGTTTTGATTAAAAAAGTGAAAAAATTGTCCTAATCAAATACAAATCGGTAATGAAAGTATTTATTAACATATAATGCATCTGTAATGTAGGTACTCGACAAAGTTCGGCCTCACATGTAGGTATTAAAAGGATTGTATTTGTAGACTAAACTATTACAACTTCAATTTATAAAATACGAAAATTTTGAGTTATTTTTGTTTATGATAATATTCAAAAAGTTCAGTAAAAAGTTAACATGGGGAATTTTCATAAATAAAAATAATCTCTCTGTTCATTTTTACTTGTTCAGTATTGACTTAGCATGCCATTAAATGTAAAAATATGTTATCGACCTCTCCATCCATCTATTGATGAGGAAATTAGAATAAACTGGTCCGTCCAACACCTCAATAAGGTCAAATAAAGTAGACGATATCTATTTTTTTATATAATGGACAAGTAAAACATATAATATCTTTATAACAATACTATTTGAACGCATGAGATCTTTGTAAAATTATTTTTTTCCATTTCAAATTGTAGGTGAGCATCATTTATTTCTTGTCTACATTTTTATAGATCAATGTAGTATTCTTGTGTCTGCACCTTTAACATAGCACCTCGTTATAGCTATGGTAATTTGGTATTTCGGTTTATTTTGATTAAATTTTTGGAAAACATAAAACATAATATGGACAATGTAGAGGCTAGTAGATCACAAATCAGACCTATTACACTATGCCCAATTTGGATTTACTTAAAAAAGAAAAAGCAAATAGATTGAGACAATTTGTATAGAAAATGGCAAAACAAATAGATTGAAAGACATTCAATTCACTTCTCTCACAGGGTGCTTAAAAACACCTCTGCAAGGAAAATTTTCCAAGATTTGCTCTTACAAATCTGATTCCCACCCATAAAAAACACTACTAATAATATAATGTAGTAGTTCCTAGGTCAGGGGTTAGAGGAAAATTACAAAAAAAAAAAAAGAAAAAAAAGATGAGAGAAAAAATTAATTAATGGATGTTAGAAAAAAGAGAAGCAAAATACACCAAATTTTGCTTCATCTTGAGCTAATCCATCCTTCTTAATTCCCACTAAAATCTTACAACTAATATTCACTCTTATAATTTCTCTAACGAAGCATGGAATATAGTGACTGGAAAACAACTTCTTCACATGGAATAGTAATTCCCATGTCATGGTCGAACCCAAATTCCTCCTCAGCTTGTCTAAGGAGACATTGAAACTCTGGATGAGTCAAAAATGAAATAGGTACGATGTATCGAGTTCGATTTTCTCCTACGTAAACTGCAAAATGTCCTTTGGGCACGTCAACTGGAAGGTGTTCTTCGTCATCATAGGTGTTTTTTTTACCCAAACTCGAACACCTTTTCAAAATTTGCTTCAAGATTGCAGCTTGGGACTGCTTGTTTGGTTTTCTAATGGCCATTTTAGTGATTTTCTTGAAGAAATTTAAAGAAAGTTGAGAGCTTTAGGAAGAAGAAGGATGTGGTGTTTGAAGTAGAAGAATGTGAAGCTATTTATGGAGGAAGACCACAACTTTTTAAATATTTTTAGTGTAGTGTTCTTTTTTTTTCTTTCACTTTTACTCTTTTGCTTCATGAAATTAATTTGACTATTCTTTTGAAATTATAATTTAACTAATTTTTGAAATTAAATTAGATTGATTCAATATATTTTTAAATATTAAAGTTACATTTCGAAATAAAAAAATAGTTATAGGTTACCATTCTTCTCGTATTGAAATTTGGACAAACTTCGTAAAAAAAATTATGTACTTTTTTTTTTTACCACTTCTAACAACTCTCACTTTTTTTTACTTTTCTGGTAACTCGAATTTATAATTTTAAAATTAAAAGTGAATGGTGCTTATCATCTAAATAATTTTATATTATCAAAACGTGACAAATACAAGTGAATCGAGGAAGTTTTTTTTCTTAGGGGGTGGGGGTAAAAGTAGTCAGTCATGTGGGGTGTGAAGGGGCAAAGGACAGAACACGGGTGTTTTGGGGTAAGTGAATTGAGGGGAGTTTGGACAAGAGTGGGGGCCAAAACCCATTGGGTATTAGGGTTCAATGTTGCTTCTCATTATGGCAAAGAGGACCCCTTCTCATTAATTACCCAAACGTTACGACATAAGTACTTACTATTCATATTTGAATAAAAGTATAAAATATTTGATTTATTCAAACATGGCTTTCACTGATCTAGGAAGGTTACAAGTTTCAACAACAAAGGTATTAATGGTACTTGTTTCTATTTCCAACATTCTGTCTCAATGCTTCTGCCTAGCTCGTTTTCTTTTTCAACCGAATACGTACCTCTTCCTCTTCAGTCTGTTTATATACACTAATTATATTTCAACTACTCTTTAATGTCTCTGTACATGAAGACTCAATTATTAGATTAAATAATAATATGATAAAATTTAAAATTTTGACAAACTAAAAAAAAAAATAAACTTATAAAATATGTCAATTTTTCAATATCTATTATTAAACATCAATTAATAATATGAAAAGTAATTAACTGATGTATATACATAATGTTATAAATCGGGCAGAAATAAAGCAAATCACAAGCAGCAAGAGAACAAGAACACACAGATTTACGTGAACATTTTTGCAGGAAAAACCACGGGAAGAGGCAGAGGAATTTCACTGTGCAAGGAGAGGAGTACAATGTGGAGAGACGTAATTTCTGAATGTACAAAACAACCCATTAAAATGCACTTATATAATATATGCATACAAATAAGTCCTACGCCCAAAAACATAAAGGCCCATACCGCGGGGCTTCACCCCGCACCCCATTGGGATCATTAGTGGGCTTCAAGATCGGGCCTACGCTACCACCACAGACCCCGTTAAAAATCACAGACATAAGTCGCACCGTAAAACTTTCAAAATCAGACCAACAAAATTTGATTCACAACTCTAACACATAATGTAATACCACAAGATACAAACCGAAAAGGTTTCTATCGACATTGAAATGTTTACACCCAAATTTACTCAACTTAATATGATTAGGTGATTTATTGAAATAAACATATACATTATCTAATGATATAATTGTATACGCAAAAGTACATATGGTATAAATATTGGGTGCCAGTAATAGCAGTATCTACCAGAGCTAATGCATGATATGTTAGAGAAGATGAAGCAAAGAAATCACGGACGAACAATAAAGTGGTACTGAGAAGTACGAAATACATTTCGAACCTTACTTTTACGAACAGTGTTTGGTTTTTTTTGAATGTTTGGCTTCTGCTTTTCTTTGATTCTTTTTCTATTCAGATAGAAAGTTGAGCAGAAAGGCATGTGCACTCGTCTCGTAAAGTACAAATAATAGACTCTTTGTTGCAGCTTTGACTATTAGCCGTTACGTACATCGTTATTGACAGTTTCACCATACCCTAGAGATTTCTTTTGATTTTTCCATTCTATTATTATAGTTTTGTTGAAGTGGACTTTTTGTAGTGAAAGGACCATTTGGGTAACGGCTAAAGTTGGGATCATCTCATTATAAGATTATGAGTTTAAGTCATAAAAAATTAAAATAGTCTTAATATATTGACTTTTATGGAGCAATTTTTTCTCGAATCTCTACGTAGCAGGAGCTTTGGTACATCATACTGCACTTTATATATACTTTTCTTTTCTCTTTTATTTATTTCTCGAGAATCTTTCTGTCCCTAGTTAATCGAGATTTTTCGTGTTAATCTATATATATATTTTAACCAACTCCAACTACCAAGGTAACTGATTCTTTTGAATTTGTGTGTAAAACCAACGTTGTTTGGAAATTATATTTAATTCAGCTTATGTGAAGTGAAATTTGCATTAGTCTAATAGAGACTTGAACTACTACAAAATAATTGTAATGTTACTGCCCGACTGAATTACTCTTTTGGTAGCTCCGTAGTTTGTTTTGTTAGAAGAAATATACATGTTGCTCATGTCCAAAAGACAACTCAGTGATCAAGAGGTCAGTTCGATACACTAAAATTTTCATTATGCATGATATTTGGAGAAGGATCAGATCATAATGGTCTGTTGTACGCATCCTGATCTTACGTATTTACTTGAGGCTATTTTTACGACATTAATTTTATTAGTTACTCCGCCACTCCCCTTCAATCAATTAGGAGTTTCTTCTTAGAGGCCTCTCATTTAGACGTAAACAGACGAGCATAAAGGACAAGCATTTTAGCGGTGCAAGTTCCAACTTTTCACATTATGAATTGAACTTTCTACATTACCTGATTAACTGTATATTATATACATATCGGTTGTATATGTTTAATTAAATATCAGTATGTATATATTATATAAAGTATGTGTGTTTCTTGATTTGTGTATGTCAATCCTTGCGTAGGATATATTAGTGTATATATTTTTAGGATAAAGTATACACTACTTATACATTTCGTACATATTATGTAAACAAGATAGTAATTTTTCCTATATTATTCTATCCATTAGTCACACGTCTCCTAATTGGTGGAGTATTCGCATTGTTGATGACATAAAAAGTTCTTATAAAAGGGCAAGCATTTTTGATGTGTAAGTTGATGTGAATAAAGGTTATATATGTTATTGTTAAACTTGATTTAGATTGGGATTATTTCTTTCATCAAAGTGGTCCAAGACAGACAATATTGAGCCCCATATAAATCCAAAACTCCAATATGATCGCCACAGAATTAATTAAAATTCTCTAGGATTTAAAGTTTGGGGTGCATCAACATTGTCAAAGACGCGCATAAGTTTTGAATAAAAACTCAAATTTGGGTTGATCGCTCGACTCATTTAATGTGCAGTTTAGGTTCTAATTTATAATATATACTTTCCCTTGTCAATGAGACTTTTCGGGAGATACGAACACTAAACAATTGATATTTCACTTAATTAAAAAAAATCAATTTCTTTATTCATAGATTTGTCATTCATGCTTATATAATTAGTCTTGAACTAGACATATGTTTATATTTTTTCTCCTTTATGCCTTTTTTGTTAAATCTCACGCTTTATTTGTACTTTGTGCTTAAATATAATGGACCTTGAAGCTTTTTTTTATCCTTTTCTGCTTTAGCTAAGGCGATGAGAATTGTCTTTAAAACTAGAACTTGGTTGAGGAGAATAATATCTATCTATTTCAATTCACAAGAATCAATAACAAATTCCTACAAAATAAAAAATTCATCAAGAATATAAGTAAAAATAATTATTTATTTATTTTTAATCAAATCCCATGAACTTAAATAGAAGCAAGAAAAAAGAAATAAATCTATTTTACACACTAACTTTCAAGCAACAAGTAAATATTAAAAGCAATTAACATTACCCAAACTTGAATAAAAAATAAAAAATAAATGAAAGGCAGAAACGTGTACCTATTAGCATCAAATGAAAAATTTCTCCTTTCTCTTTGTTTGGGTACTATTAATTGGTAAATTATAGTGTCGTTCAGGGAGTTTAGAATTGAGGGATTTGGGGAAATACGAGTTGGAAATTGAAATTTGGGGGGAAATATGGAGCTTGGGATTGAAAAAAGTCCTTTTTTAGTACATAATAAATATATTAATTAAGGATGGATGGGGTCAAATGAGGTGACTGTCTAGCTAGTGTAGTGTCTAGGGAGTTTAGAATTGGGGGATTTGGAAAAATATGGGTTGAAAATTGAAATTTGGGGAAAATATGGGGCTTGGGATTAGGAAAAGTCCTTTTTTAGTACATAGTAAATATATTAATTAAGAATGGGTGGGGTCAGATGAGGTGACTGCCTAGCTGGTGTCATTTAAATGTATATAAAAAAGTAGAATGAATCGAACACCGCACGTCGGGCCAAAAGGCCGTCAGCATTTGAGTTCCAAACCAGTGTACCCACATAAGTTTTATTATTAAGGGTGCACAATTAAATATATTAACATTTTAATAGAACATATATATATATATATATATATAATTTTTTAAAAAAGTTACCGAATCCACATGAACCCTCGAAGCACCACGTGGGTCCACCCACGGCAAGAAGGGACACTAACATCTCTTTGCATGTTCTAAGGCTGAGATAGTAATCCACGTATCTATCTTCACTAATTGACATGAGCAATTTTTTTCATCACACCCCACCCACCGCAATAACAAAAAAAAAGAAAAAAAAAAAACAGAGCAATTTTATTGTCAAACAAGAAAAAGCAGTTAAAAGAATATAATGGCCTTTAACTGTTTTCACTTTACCCATGTTCTCTTATACTCTCTCGTCCCGATTTTTATATGATAATAGATTGGATTTGAATCTAGTCAAACTTCTTTATTTTGATCCTTTATTCAAGTTTTTTAAAAGTAATTTATATAGTCCGAAATTATATTAAGGGTACTAGAATAATTTTTTTTTTGTAAGCTTATCTGATGAGGAGCAACTCTCTTCCTTCTTCTTTCCTTTTATTTTGATAATTTAGAGCATAAGAATGTGCCTCTCACTCCTTGTGTTGTAATGTGGATGTTAGGTGCCCCCCCCCCCCCCCCCCCCATGCTCCTTCGACTTTTCGATTGAATCCCCTTTGAAGGAACCTTTGATTTTTTTTAAAATAGAACTAGTATAAGTTACAAAAAGTAATAATTTAAAATATTTAAAGAGCATATAAATTGCTGGGATTAAAGATTTTCTTATTTTTCTCGCGAAATTTGAACTATCTCATATAAATTAATAAGATCGTAGAAGTACTAAATTGTGCGTGGAGTTTTCACCGGATGAAAAGAAGGAAATGCACATGCAAGAAAGAGAGTAGGAGGTGCATGAAGTAAGTAAATAATGAGTGTGCATGAATGAAGAAAACTAAAAAATACACTGCAGCACATTGTATGACAGTATTACTATTTGAGTTGTTAAACAACTTCTACTTTGAGAACAATATTTTGACATGGTGTGAAAATAGATCCTTGCGGAATTTGAAACTTCTCCGAATCCGCACAGAGCAGGAGTTTTAGTGCACAAGTCTGCTCTTTTCTTTTAATTTTATTTTGAACATGCATCCCTTAACTCTATAGTTAGTTACGTTAACCGGGCGTGCGAGCACTGGTGACAATATTCGTGGTGGTGCTTTAGGATTTGAATGTAATCAGGATGAGCTTGCAAGTAGATAATAATTGTAGTCCCATTCTTCGAGACTTACGATCCACAACTAAAATGGATATTTGAATATTCTATGTTGTGGCTCCCTCCTAGTTATTCCACGTTGAGTTAGGGAATCACTTTTGATTTGCTTAGTTTTTTAAAATATGTATATATTTTATTTCCAAAAACTTAAAGTTGGTGTTTAGATTCACACTAAATCTCTCAAAGTAGAATCTTAGTAGCACAGGCAGGATTTAATTCTGCATGTTGTATTTGTTAGGATCGATTAGCAGTTCACACACTAAATCTTTGGAGAGGATAAAGAAAACTACAGAGAGTTCTTGAGGAGAGAGAAGTAATTTCGTGGTAACACCCGTGGATAACCTCCACAACGGACGGATTATTTATATTAATGACTTGGAGTTTGCACATTTACAAAGAGAATGAGAATAAAAGGTAAAACCTACAATTATACAGATTAATATAATAGTACGTCACATATTAATCAGGCTCCACAACCTAACATTAATTTTCTCGAGCATTTTCGCCTTTTGCTAATGAAAGAATGAGAAAAAGGAGGTGGTCCGTGTACTGAGCAAAGCACGGACAAGCGTACAACAAATTATGAGGGAACCACAAATATCATATCTATGGGTTGTATGATGGTGACTCATGGCACATGGAGGCCATGTTACTCTTGAAACCCAAATATGTTTTAGAAGTCGTTTTTCATCATGTAATTTGAAGCTCAATTTTGAAGTTTTGATCTAAAATTTGCGTTTATTTATAATATTTGAACAAAGCCTTAACTTCAATATTAAATCCAAAATTTCCATACGTATAGAATTTCGATTTCATGTTTGCGATTCCATTTTCTAAAAATTAAAACTTGATCCATAAATTTACATTTTATAAAAAAAAAAAATCATCATTTATTACAAAAGTAATTCTCAACCTGCTTTACCTCCTACTTTACCAACCATATTTATTAGAAGACAATACTGTAACGCCCTGTGTGATATCAACATCAACTACGTACTTGAAACTGCCATATTTATTTCACTCCTTCATTCCATATGCTCTATTTTTCAGCCTCAAATTTTAGATGGCCCTATATAATTGATTTTTCTTAAAAAAAAAAAACACTACCACACTTCCAGGACCATGCTTCCTGATATTTTCATTTTAGTAAAGTTTCTATAAATTATAAAACTTGAGGTCAAGGAATTAAAGGGAATTGAAATCAAATCTCAAAATGGGTGTAATTTGATATCCAATGGACCATTCTTTTATTTTAGCTCTCTTTTAGGTAGAACTACTAGATTTCAAGAATCCCAGAAGTTACTCCAAATGAAGTAGCCAATAAGTATAGGTTGTTCTATACCCTATTCGATGTCAAGATTTATAGTTAATTGATCCATAACTTGTCTCTCGTTGATAAAATAAAGAAACGATCCTTTCTTTTTTTTTTCCATTGGGGAGGAGGGGGTTGGGGGGTGCTGGGTGGATCGGAGATAGATTATTCGGGCAAATCTGTTAGTTTTTGCTTAGATCTTATATTTATATCATGAAATTAACTCAATAAATATGTAGAGAAACTTAATTGTGAACCCATTAATGAAGACGAGTTATGGATCCATGGCAAGGTCGAAATTCATAAACTTCAAATTTTGTCTCCATCTCTAATATGTAAGTAACATTTATGATATCTGTTAGAATTCGGACAGAATAAACAAACCACAGGTAAAAAAAAATAAGAACAACACACAGATTTACGTGGAAACCCTTGTGGAAAAAAATACGGGCAGAGGCAGAGGGGGTTTCACTATAATGGAAAGAGAGTACAATGTGTAGAATGCTGAATTTTCTGAATAATAAAATAACCCACTAAATCGCACTTATGTATTACGTGCGTACAAATAGGTCCTAGGCCCAAAAACATAAGGGTCCATCAACCAAAATTCGGGTCACAGCTCTAACAATCTCCACCTTGATATGAATTCTAATTCAGAACTCAAATCCATTTCAAGACAAACTCTCCACCCCTTCCACAAAAGCCCCTAAGGACAGATCTTAACAGCTAACACTAACCAAGTCCAAGCAATGCTCAAACTTGGCACTTGGTAATGTCTTGGTCATCATATCAGCAGGATTATCATGAGAACTACTCTTGCTCACCACAATATCACCACAAGCAATAATTTCACAAACAAAATGATACCAAACATCATTGTGCTTTGTCCTCTCGTGAAACATCAGATCTTTCATAAGAAAGATAGCACTCTGACTGTCGCAAAAGACCGTAGTAATCTGTACGTCTTTGCTAAGTTCACCAAACAGACCCCTCAATCAAATAGCTTTCTTGAAAGCCTCTATAATAGCCATGTACTCTGCCTCAGTAGTTGACAAAGCAACCATAGTCTATAAGGTAGCTTTCCAACTAATAGAACAACCACCAATGATAAAAATATAGCCTGTTATAAGGGACCTCCTTTTATCATGATCTCCTGCAAAATCAGAATCAACATACCCGATTACATCATCTCTATTTCGCCCAAACTGCAAACAAACATCAGCAGTTCCATGCAAGTATCCGAAAATCCATTGCTTTCTAATGTTAATTGCTAGGATTTGCCATGTATCTGCTAACTGTACTGATGGCATAAGATAAATATGATCGGGAATACACCATCACATACATAAAAGACCCGATGGCACAAGAGTATGGAACTTGAGACATATAGTCATGCTCATCATCAATTTTTGGAGACAAAGTGGCCGAGAGTTTGAAGTGAGCTGCCAATGGAGTACTTAAAGGTTTGACATTTTGCATATTGAACCTATGAAACACTTTCTCAATATACCTTTTCTGACTCAAATATAACTTACACTTTTCTCTATCCCGCATAATTTTCATGCCAAGAATCTTCTTTGCTGCTCCTAGATCCTTCATCTCAAACTTCTTACTGAGCTGGGCTTTCACTTTTATTATCTCTCTCATATCCTTTGCTGCAATCAGCATATCATCCACATACAAGAGAAGATACATGAATGAACCATCACTTACATCCTTGAAGTAGACACAACTATCATAGCTGCTCCTCTGAAACATATGCGAGGTCATAATAGAGTCAAACCTCTTATACCACTGCCTGGGCGACTCCTTTAAGCCATAAAAAGACTTTTTCAACAAGCATACAGAGTCCTCCTTTCCTGAGACTACAAAACCCTCTGGTTGCTGCATATAGATGTCCTCCTCAAGCTCTCCATGTAAGAATGCAATTTTGACATCCAACTGCTCAAGCTCAAGATTATGCATGGCCAAATACCAAGCAATGCTCGAATCAAACTATGCTTTACAACTGGAGAAAACACATCTGTGAAGTCAATGCCTAGAACCTGACTGTAACCTTTAGCAACTAGTCTTGCTTTGTACCTAGCATCTTCAACTCTCGATGTTCCTTCTTTCATTTTGAATACCCACTTGCAACGGACAATTTTCTTATCTTTAGGCAATCTCACCAAATCCCATGTGTCATTCTTATGAAGTGATTCCATCTCCTCCTACATAGCAATCATCCATGGGTCGAAATCATCACAACTAACTGCCTCTGAGTAAGAAGAAAAATCTTCATCGGAATCAATACCTTCTGCTACACTCAATGCATAAGTAACCAAATCAGCTTCAGCATACTTCTGAGGAGGTCTAATATCTCTTCTAGGCCTGTCTTTAGCAATAGAATATTGTGGCGCCACTGGTGGTGATGAAGAAATAGTACTACTCTATATCTCCAGACTAGACTGAGAAGTAGGCACCGGTGTAGACTCTGCTCCAATTTGTAATTCAACGTAGGTGCTTGACTGTTGCTGATTCATGCCACTATACTCATTTAGAGGCAAAGCACTAGATTCGAAGGGATACCGAAGCATGACAATTTTATCAAACATAACATCTCTGCTAATTATAATATTTCTAGTTTCTGGACACTAAAGCTTATACACCAGCTTATAACCCATAAATAAGCACTTGACAGGTCTGGGTTCCAACTTTCCATTATCAACATGAGCATAAGCAAAACATCTAAATATCTTCAAATCAGAATAACTAGTAGGAGTACCAGACCACACCTCTTGTAGAGTCTTTTTATCAATTGCAACTGAGGGAGAGCGGTTAATAAGAAGACAAGTCGCGAAAGCAGCTTCGATCCAAAAGTACTTGGGTAAACCAGCATTAGATAGCATACAACGCACCTTCTTTATTATAGTCCTATTCATTCATTCGGCCACACCATTCTGCGACGGAGTATGACGAACTGTCAAGTGCCTCACAATTTCTTCTGACTTGCACAAAGCATTAAATTCATTAGCACAGAACTCTAAACCATTATCAGTCCGAAAGCGTTTTACCTGTTTCCCTGTCTGCTTTTCTTTGTTTTTCAATCTTAATCTTTCACTCCTTGAAAGTAGGCAACACGTCATTTTTTTGCTTCAGAAAGAACACCCAATTTTTTCTGGAATAGTCATCAATAATAGTCAACAATTAATTAGCACCTCCTCTAGAAGGTACTCTAGCAGGACCCCAGAGATCAGAATGAATGTAATCAAGTGTGCCCTTAGTTGAGTGTATGCCTTTAGTGAATCTGACTCTCTCCTGCTTCCCAAAAATGCAGTGCTCACAGAACTCTGATTTGGTAATAATCTGCCCATCAAGAAGTCTTCTCTTGCTTAGTTCAGCCATGCCGTTTTCACTCATATGCCCCAGGCGCATATGCCAAACTTTAGCAACGTCACTTTCTGATAGAGAAGAGGTAGAAACAGCTGCATCACCTATAATTGTAAAGCCTTGAAAGACATACAAATTTGCAAACTTTCTTTGTCCCTTCATCACAACAAGTGCACCTTTAGTAACCTTCAAGACTCCATCTTCACCAGTGTACCTACAACTGTTTGAATAAAGGGTACTCAAGAGAATAAGATTTCTCTTTAGGTCTGGGATATACCGCACATCACCGAGTGTCCTCACAACCCCCTCAAACATCTTGATCCTGGTTGTTCTAATACCAGCTATCTTAGAAGGTGTGTTATTTTCCATCAACACATCACCTTTAGAGACTATTTGATATGTTGTAAATCAATCCCAATTGTGACACATATGAAACGTGGAAGCTAAATCAAGAATCCAATACTCACAGGGTTTGGAGTTACCATCAAAAAATACCAAGAGTTCTCCATCACTGTCGCATCTTCCACAAAACTGGCTTCACCGGACTTCTCTAGTTGATTTTCCTTCGATTTTGGAGCTTCTCTTTTCTCTCTATTCTGTAGCTTCCAAGACTCGGATTTGATATGGCCCTTCTTCTTGCAGTATTTATAGGTTTTGTTTCTATTTTTGGATTTGGACCTAAACCTATCATCACCCCCAGAATTCCTCTCACGAGTCGTTTCTCGAATAATGAGACCATCTCCTGGAGTCTCCAACCCATTCACAAGATGCTTCATCTTTTCCTTAGAGAACAACGCATCATAGACTTCATCTATGGTCAGGGTATCATGACTATATAAAATCGTATCCCTAAAGGTCGTGTATGATGCAGACAACGAACACAACAAAATCAACCCTAAATCTTCCTCATCGTACTTAACCTCCAAAGTCTTTAAATCAAAGACGATTTCTTTAAAGATAGATAGGTGATCTTCCAAAGACTTACCCTCAGACATACGATGGGAATAAAGTCGCTGTTTGAGATACAACTTACTTGTTAGGCTCTTCGTCATGCATAAAAATTTCAGTTTCAACCACAACGCAAAAGCAGTGGTCTCCTTCAAAACATCCTGTGGAATTTAGAACCCCTTGATTCCAAAAAAGATTAGAATTCAGAATTCATGTACTTCAAATTCTAAATTCTTCTCTAAAAAAAGATATTCACACAAATGTATACACCGACCTAGTAAGAGTTGAATGTAATTTTTTCGTCCTTAGTAAGAACTTCCAAAGATGGTGTACTGGGTCGCAAATCGTAATGTCATGGGTCACAATTCATTAAATCAATCCCCACACATACACTCGAGTTTTATGATAAACAATCCAACATGGAGATGCCATATTAGTTGGTCGGTTTATAATATAATGTGGAGTAGTGTACCATATTAGACATCATAGATTAGAAATATGAGAGCTAAAATAGGAAGTTTCCTGGAAATATACTACTTATGTATTAGTATTGAATTTCACCACTTCAAATTTATTCAATTTAAGGATAAAGATATCGTATCATGTATTGTGATCAGCAAAGGTTCCAAGCTAGCAACAATAATAGGTCTACTAGACCCACACAGCGCATGTCTATTCAGCTAATTATAAATCTCAAGCATCAACATATGAAATATCGGAAAGTGGCTTACCTTATATTATACAACTATTGTGTACCTAGATCAAATAATCAACTACGATAGAAACTAATTAATACGCTTTTCCAACTAAGTTAAGATCGATTATATAAACGGTAGTAGTACTTCCCAGGAAGATATTTTGTTTAAATTTATCCCAGGAATTACAAAATGGAAATAGAACATAAAGTATACATACTTGGATCAAATATCGACGTTGTACCTATTTGCTTACATATCCTGTTAATTATTAAGAGCTAGCAGCTGGACGTATGAGATCAAGTGTAAAAATGTAAATTGACAGCACCAGACAGATTAATGATTTGAAGCTTCTTGGTTCCTAACACGATCTCTCAAGTTAATAGGTTCGCTGTCAAATATTTGTTAGATTCTGATGTATAACAAAGTCTATAGGTAAAAGCTATTAAGTTCATCGGAGTTCATAAATGTTCCTCCAGATCCAATCGGAGCTCATAAATGTTCCTCCAGATCAAACTTGGTTTATAACAAGATCACTACATGTTTCAACACCAAATAATGTTGTGATTTGGTAGTGGATTCAAGTTTAAATCCTAGGAACGGAAACTTTTGATTGAGAAATATTTTACCTTCAAAGACTTTCTGGTGCAAATTCAAATTAATCATGCCTGATATCATATACCGCACAATTAATACTGCATTTCTTGTTCAATAAATCAAATTTGTGTTAATTAGGTTAATAGACCATAAACTAATGGAGCAAACCTTTGCATCAACGTGCTGAAAATTATATTATTGCAATTCCTCTGACTGTAGATTGCTACAAGTGTAATAATCTTGCATCAATTTTGAGCAGTGTAGTTGCAAGTGGATTGCAATTCAAACGGAACGTTACCAAATTCAATATGCTCAATTGGATTTAAAAATTGTTGGGTTCAATGTGTGTGTGAATGAAAAATGGAGGGAAATAGAGTCACTTAAATGGACAGTGTACTCAAGGTTCACTAATTCTCCCACATTGTTGGAAGAAGGAAACTTTTAAGTGTTTTTAATAAGGAACACTTACTCCACTTTAATAGTAAAGTAAGAACAAGGTGGTGCCTTGTATTGTCGTTGCCGTTGCTTGCTTTGCTCGTTTTCAAATTTGGATCGATCGATGAGACCTATATTTTTACTTGCTTTGCTCGTTTTCAAATTTGGATCGATCGATGAGACCTATATTTTTAGACGAATTTTATTTGAGACTTGTTTTATAAGTGAAATTTTAATCCAAAAATCTGATAAAATTATTTTTCTCCAAGTGCAGGCGCATCTCTAATGCCATGCAAACGTATGCGCAACGCATCTCGAAGGAATGCAATCCTTCGAGGCAAAAGGCACACTGGTTCGCACAATAGCGTGACCTACGGGCGCAGATGCAACGCAGGTAGCCACTAAAATTGGACAGTGTCACCTGCGGCGTCAGATCAAGCGCAGGTCCAGCATAGACTGAGCGCAAGTGACACAACTGTACTGAATGTGTCTTTTTGCTGAATCAATGCATCCTTTCGAAAAGACACATTAAAACCTATAAGTACTTGATATATTCCTCAGGTATAGACATGATTTTTGACAGAAAAACACTCTTTGTATCTTCCAAAACTCCTTGTCATCATTAGCTGTTGAGTGATGGAGAAAAATTCCATAGCCTCGGGTACAGTGAGGGGAATTATTTCTTAAGGATACTCCGTGAAGTCGGAGGCCTTGGCTTTACATTTCTGTTTCATCTTATTTCTAAAAAATAACACACTTCTTGGATAGATTATTTTTAATCTTGTATTGAAGGTGTTAAGTAACTTCGCAGGTGTTCTTGTTTTGAGACTTGAACTTGTGTTGAAGTTATTTTGCCTACGTACAGATTCTTGTATCCGAAAACATAGAAAATAACAAAAATTAATATAGAAAAATACAGATATACTGAGAGATAATTGAATTGAAAATGACAATCAAATAATTAATTAGTAGATTGAGATACATTCACTTCTCTCACAGGGTGCTTAACAACACCACTGCAAGGAAAAAATTTCCAACCAACCCATAAAAAGACACAACTAATATCCATGTGATTCCTAGGTCAGGGTTAGAGGAAGGCCACAAAAAGAAATAAAAGAAGTGAAGAAAGATGTTTGAAAAAAGAGAAGCAAAAAAAACATTAAATTGCTTCATCTTGAACACATCTTTCTTCAATACTCTAAAATTAACCCTTAAACCTACTATTCACACTTTTTATTCTAGTCAAATAATACTTTACTATCTCAGCATGGAAGTGAGTGATTGGAAAATGAATTCTTCACATGGAATGGTGATGCCCATGTTGTGACCAAAGCCAAATTCTTCCTCAGAGCAACGAAGAAGGCATTGAAACTCAGGATGACTCAAGAAAGAAATAGGTACGATGTATCGAGTTCTGTTCTTTCCAACATAAACTGCAAAATGTCCTTTTGGTACGTCGACTGGAAGGTGGACTTCGTCAGCGTAGCCGTGCTTCTTAACCAAACTAGAACACTTTTTCAAAATTTGCTTCAAAAGTACAACTTGTGGGAGCTTGTTTGATTTTGCGATGGCCATTTTGGTATATGTTTTCTTGAAGAAAAATTGAGAGCTTTTTGTAAGAAAAAGAAAGGCTGATATTTCTTTTTTGCTTTGAGAGAAGATGATGGTGTTTGGAATGGAGGAATGTGAAGCTATTTATGAATCAGTATTTTTTTTTACTTTTTTTGTTTGTTTGTGAGGTGTGTAGTTGGATGTGGGGTTTGTGGATTATAGAGAGTAGGACAAAGTGGGGGCCAAAGCCCATAGGTATTGCGGTTCGATGTTGGTTTTCCTAGTGGCAAAGTGGACCCTTTTATTTCCACTGGGCTGCAATTTCACCTACTTAGGATCAATTTTACCGTATCACTAATTATAATTTGTTCGATTTACATAGTTTAGAGCATCTAAGTAATTTGAAAAAAATGGGGAAAGGACAAATCCCCTAAAACTACAAAGTTATTTCATACGATAGCAAAATGTTTAATTTTCAATTTATAGTCGCATTTATTGAACAAATAGCCACCAACTTTGGTAAGCTTCTTCCGCTTCTTCTTCTTTTTATTTTTGTTTTTTATAATTATCATTTTACTTTCTTTTTTTTGTAGCTTTTATTCTAGTTTCATTTTTCCTGTTGGTTTAGTACAAAAGAAAAATCAAATATAAATTTATAGTTATTCTTTTCTAGCTAGTTGATGATGCTATTTTATTTTATTTTTATGTTTTTATATAATAATGATATAATTTGTATACACCATAAAAGATACTATATTTTGTACAATAACTTTACAGTTTATATACCAATTCTATATGACAATTACATAATTTCTATAAATTCTATACAATCTTTACTTGTAATTATTGTATATATACTTGCACAGATTTCCTCTGTAAAAGGTGTATTTATGTGGTATATATACTGTATCAGTATGGTATAAAAGTGTATCAATCCAGTATAAGAGAGTATCAATTGGGTATATGAACACTGTATATGCATGCATAGGTTTCCCTTCTCTCTTGTTATAAAAGTGCGTCGTTGTGGTATAAAAGAAAATCAATTGGGTACAGGGACTGCATGTGCTTGCATAATTTTTTTTTTTCTCTTTTTTAAAAAGTGTATTGATATAGTATAAAAATGTATCAAAGTGTATTAATTGAGTATAGAGACTGTATGTGTCCAATTGGGCCAAAAGGTTAAAAAAGAAAAATAAATTGGGTCGACTGTCTCCAATTATCCATATTTTTAAATTGTGGGCCATTTTTTTTTCAAAATGGTTAGCCCATATCCTTTCCTCCAAAAAAAAATTAAGTTTAGGATACTAATCGGGCTCTCACAATTTAGGCGTCTTATTGATAGTTTCGTCCTAGTTTGAAGTTCTTATTCCTTATGTGTTGGTGGAAAGTAACAAATACATAATATAATTCTTTTGACCCCTTTGTAGTGATTTCTATCCTCTTTTTATCATTCAAACAATGCAACTTTCTCTTCTCCAAAATATAATAGTTGAAGTGTACGTTTATTAGTTTGAAAAAAAAAAGTGGAATTCGAATATAAGGACATAGTAAGTAATCTTTAAACAAGACGAAAGGGCAGTGCAGAGAAATCACGGACGAGCAAATAAGTGGTACTCAGAAGTACGAAATACCAACCATAATGGTTTTTCGTGGATGTTTGGTTTATGGTTTTGTTTGATTCTAATCATATACTGGAAGAAAAATATACTGATGAATTAACATTTTAACCTGAAACAGGGGCGGATGTAGCACTACGGATGTGGGTTTTCGGGAACTCTAAGTATTTTTATATAACTTGTAATTATATTAAAAATATATTAAATATATAAGATTTATAAGTGAGGAACCATAAATTAAAGTTGTTAGTTTCCTGATTCGTTCAAAAGGCATTTGAAGAAATGCCTCACATGCTATATATACCCCCGTGCAATCCCCTTGGAACGATCTTTTTTTTTTTTTTTTTTATTGAAAATCCACAAACTTAAAATCTTGAATCCGTCTCTGAGCCGAAAGGCATGTGCAAATTAAAAGATTATTCCCATTGTCTCAAATTATCTATCATGTTTCTCTCACATGTTTCAAGAAAATATTAGTCATGGGGAGTTTTTCTATTATTATTTACTCTCATTTATGTCTTAATTAATTTTTTTTTTTTAATTAAATATTTATTCTATAAATTGAGATGTTTGTAGTAATAAGGATGGAAAGATGTAAATAATTTCATTCTAAATTTGTAAACTTACAACTAATTTGAGATAACTATTTTAAATATTACAACATATAATTTGAGATGTAAGGACTAATAATTGCAAGTACATCTTTATTTACAGTTCCACAATAATACCCTTTTGATTTTTCCGTCTTATATATATATTTTTTTTCTCTTTTGGAACATAACTGATTGATCTTTTAAATTTGTCTGTAAAACCAATGATAAGATTGGAATCTTGTGATTTTTTTAATTCGCATTACTTTTTCTAACTTATTTTTTCTTGGCCTAATTATATGGCCGGTTAAGTAATTAATTAAGAGAAGTACTGTACGAAAGATTAAAAATCTTAAGATAGTAACCTGATTTAAAATGGCTACAAATTGATTTTTGAATAAAATTACATTTTCTTAGAATATAAATCTATTCATGCTGTATTTAATCAATGATCTTCCAAGCTTGGTATATCTTAAATTTTTCTCTTTGGGAGTTTAGCTGTTTATTAAAGAAGGTCTTTTTATTTCTCTTGCAACTAATTATGTACCTAATAGATCAGCGTATCAAGAAATTCTTATGAGAAATATTAGATCATGACAATTTAAAATTTTGTTATTGCAAATATTAATTGAAAGTCTAATGCTTAGTTTATAAGATTGAGCAATATTTGAGATAAGAACCGCATGGCCGAATTATTAGAAGTGAAGGATCAAAAACACGTTCAAAGTATTTCGATTTTTGAGTTTTATATCTGAACTATCAAATGTGTGAGTTTCTTGCCTCAATTATCACCAATTATTTATCAAAACATATCTCAACTATCTATTGTTTTCTTTCCGTATCATCCTTCGGGTAGGAAAATGGTACAACTAATAGTTGAATTGTATTTTAATAAGTAGTTGGTGATAGTTCAAATTTGAAACTCGCATTCACCTGATAGCTTAGGTATAAAACTCGAAAAATTGAAATACTTTAAATATATTTTTGAGCATTAAGTCGCCGAATTATATTGCATTGTAATTGCTGAGACTTGTCCAACTGATCGATTAGTCTTAATTTGGGTAGCTGTAACTCCCCATATGCATGGTCTCATAATTAGGGGAAATATCTTTTCAACATAATGTTCTTGTTCCAACTTCCAAAAGACAAGCTCCATCGGGGACTAATATGTTTGAATTCGAGTTGTAACGTCACCAGTTTGAATCCAGCCTGTATTGGGATTGTTGATTATTTAAAACACAGAGAAAAAAAGGCAAGCAAAATTTGTCATGCAAGCTCATGAAAATGTCTAATCAGTAGTCACTATAACAAAATAATTGAGATTGACTGACGAAATCAAAAATTTTATAAAGAACGTTTAAGGTTTAAGATTTGATATGAAGATATAAAAAATAACTTTTATCTTATATATACATGAGCATAATTTTCTCCATACATAGTTCAACTGACCCTCCTTCCGTCTACGTAGCTACATTATATTGAGATGCGTTTATTTTCCTTCTTTAAAGTGGTCCTTTATTTGCAGAAAAGTAGTTATCAGAAAACGATCCCCATTTCAAACTCCAATAAATATAATCACCACAGAATTAATTAATTAATATTCCCAAACAAAAGTTTTGTCTGTATTATCAGAGGAGAAAAAGATAAAGGCAAGCTAGATACACTAGCATCTCTTAGCATGTTCAGAGGCTCAGAAAGTGATTTACTTTGCTAGCTATTGATGTGTTTACTGCTATGCTTGTCTATATGTCTTCTTTTGCTTTACTCAGATGCCCCTTTTAACAGTTTCTTTCTTTACACAAGTACAACAGAGTCCAAAGAAGATATATATATATAGGATGAACATTTGAAAAACAAAAAAAAAATCCAGCCCAAAAAACTCCGATACCTCTTTTTGACGAGAGATCTTCATTTTTATACATAACATATCTGAAAAGGTTTTTTTTTTTTATTCATTTCGCAGAGAGTCGAGAGAGATCCCATTTTCTAAAAAAAAATATATAATTCATTGTGAAATCAATTAAAAATAAAGAGTGTCACGTAAATTTAGAATGGAGGGAGTAATTGGATGAGAAGAAAGGAGGTGGTCCATGTAGTACTCACCAAAGCACAGCAAATCAGTGAACCAAAATTTTATCTGTGTTGTATATGTGATGATGATCATATAGCACATGGAGGGCATGTTACTCTTGCAGCCCAAATATATTTCACTCACAATAAGTAGTTTGTAGTACTAGAGACAGTATATACTGTGTGATATCAGCATCAACTACTTACTTCAAACTGCCATATCTTTACTTCACTCCTTTATTGATAGACTCTAGTTTTCAGCCTCAAATTGTAGAGGCTCCTATAACTGATTTTTTTATTTTTTATTTTTTTAAAAAAAACTACTCTACTCCCAGGACCATTGATATATTGTTGATATTTTCATCTTAAAACTAGTTATTTCCATAAACGAAAAAAATTGAGGTCAAGGCATTGAGGGGAGTTGAAATTAAATCTGAAAATGGGTGTAACAGGTTTAGGCAAATGGACCATTTCAATTTCACCCCTCTAATATGTAGTACTATTAAAATTCAAGAATTACTGAAAATGATGTAGGTATAGGTACAACAACATAGAAGTGGGATCGTGTCCTCGGCAAGCTGAAATGATGTTATGTCCTGTCTTCTTACCTCTCTCCAATTATTCCTCACTCTACCTCCACCTTTTATCAAACCTATCACTGCCGATCTCATACACCTCCTCACTGGAATATTTGTACTGCTCCTCTTACTTATCTAAACCATCTTGCCTCTTGTATCTTCATTCCTAACCTTGTTTCTCCTTATATATACAACTAATCTATTTGAGCATATCCTCATCTCTGCATCATGTGTCAGGTATAGGTAGTTCTTTTACAGAATTAATATCAAGATTTGGAGTAATTAATAGACCCATAACTTGTCTCGTTAACAAACTCTATTGTTGTAGGGGTGAAATTCAAGGACAGATGCATTGTTTATGAAACGAGTTTGCTGGTAGAACTGAGTAGGTTTGATCCAAAATTTGTGAATGCACTAATTTTAAAAGGTTAAAATCCAAATTCATAAATTTCAAACTGAGTCTGTACAGAAAAATGAAATATTCACAAAGTAAAAACAATCCAACATGGGGTGTTTTCACCATATTACTTGGTCGATGTCCAATATATGGAGTACCATATTGGAAGACATCATAGGTAAGAATTATAGTAAGAGATGAATAGATCAGAGAGAGAGGGACCAGAAACAGAAATGCTAAAAATAGGAAATTTCGAGGAAATCAGGTCTCATGTGGTATTGAACTTACTTTCCCACATCAAATATTTAATTTCTGCAAATTTAAGGACAAGGATATCATGAGTTGTAACCAGTAACAACGATTTACAAGCTAACAAAAAGAACAGGTTTAATTTAATAGACCCCAGACAACGCATGCCCATTCATACGGACAATTCAGAATATCAAATTAAATATCAACATATCAAATAATCGATGACTCCAACAAATACTATGCTTTAGTTTTAGTTCCAAATAAGTTGGTATCGACTGCATAATTTGCCGGTTACCATGATTCTCTTTTTATTATTATATTACAAAATACAAATAAAAGTGGAAAGTACATATTGAAGTTCTGACGGCCTTGGATCAAATAAGTGGCCCTGTCTCTAATTACATTTCCTGTCATCATTAAGAATTTAACCTATGGGACAAGTGGGAAAATGTAAATTCACAGCAACTTTGGGATTTGGTGGCAAGTACTACTTCATCTTTAATCGAATTTAAATGCCAGAAATGAAATCGTTTTTCCCGGGAACAATTTATTCCAAAGTTGGCGTTAATACCAAGATTTGTTTACACTACAATACAAATATCCATGTGATTCCTAGGTCAGGGTTAGAGGAAGGTCACAAAAAGAAATAAAAGAAAGTGAAGAAAGATGTTTGTAAAAAAAGACTAAATTGCTTCTATCTTGAACACATTTTTCTTCACTCCAAAATTAACTCCTACTATTCACACTTTCTCTTGTCAAATAATACTTTACTATCTCATCAACATGGAAGTGAGTGATTGGAAAATGAATTCTTCACATGGAATTGTAATTCCCATGTCATGATCGAACCCAAATTCTTCCTCAGCGCAACGAAGAAGGCATTGAAACTCGGGGTGAGTCAAAAATGAAATAGGTACGATGTATCGAGTTCTGTTCCTTCCACCGTAAACTGCAAAATGTCCTTTTGGTACGTCAATAGGAAGCTGGTTTTCGTTAGTATAGACGTGCTTCTTACCCAAACTCGGAACACTTCTTCAAAATTTGCTTCATAAGTACAACTTGTGGAAGCATGTTTAATTTTCTGATTGCCATTTTGGTATGTATTTTTGTAGAAATATAAACAAAGTTGAGCGCTTTAGCAAGAAAAAGAAAGACTAATAGAGTACTTTTTTTTTTGCTTTGAGTGTTTTGATTAGAGAAACGTGAAGCTATTTATGGACAAAGATCCAACTCATTTTTATTTTTTGGGAGTATATAGATTAGAGGAAAAAAGACAAGGTGGGTCCCAAAGCCCATATAGAATAATTAGGAATGGTTTGGTTTGCGGGTTAAGATTATAATCTTTGGACTAAATTATTTTGAAATTATAGTACTTCGACAAAAATTATCCGGGAATTATAAGTTTTTTTGGTGACATTTCAATACAGGTACACTGATCTTTAAATTGTTGTTTCTTTGTGAATATTTGGTTTTTGGTGTTGTTTGATTCCTGTTTAGATTGAAGAAATGTTTACACACTAGCAGGCATATCATATGGACTTCTCTCGTAGAGTACAAATTAAAGACTATAGTTTTCTTTTTAATTTCTCGTGTAAATCAATAAATTTTATTAGTACGTACTGACTAATTTCAAATACCAAAGTAACTGATTAATCTTTTGGATTTGTCTGTAATTAGCTTGGAATCATTTGAAGTAACAGTTTTGTGGTTTTTGGTTTTGGACATCAAAATTATTTCTTCAAATAAATCTATTCCTTCTAAATTTAATCTTAAATTATATTTGTGTCATTGTGTTGTGACTTGTCCAATTAATCAGTTGGTCATTAATTTCGGTAGCCCATGCATGGTCTGTTAATTAGGGGAAATATATCTTGTCAACACAATGGCTCTTGTTCCGTCATTGCCTAAAATGCTATACAATTTCGAATACTAATAATGTCACTAGTTTAAATCCAGCCTGTATCAAGATTATTGATGATTAAGTTAAAAACAAGGACAAAAAGGGCAAGCATTTTTGCCATGCAACTTGATGAAAATGATATATAGTATATGTATATATAGTTGAAAAAATAACAGTCCAATGCACTAAAACGCAAAATCTGGAGTAGGGCCCGACCTTTTGACCATAAAAGTCTATTGTATGAACCTTACCTTGTATTTCTACAAAAAGTTATTTCCACAGCTTAAACCTATGATATTCTGGTCAAATGGTAATAATTTTAGGAGTTACTCCGAAGCTCCCCTTCTTATATACTACTAGTTGCTAGAAATAAAATGAAATTTTGGGATATATATTTATTTCTTTTTTCAAAGTGGTCCAGAAGAGTAGTTATCAGAAAATGATCCCCATTTAAAATTCCAATATAAGCACCACAGAATTAAATCTCACCAAACAAAAAGTGTTTGGATCCACTATAAGAGGAGAAAAACAAGTAGGCAAGTTAGAAACATAGTAGCTCTTAGCATGTTCTAAGGCTAAAAATGTAATAGACATAGCTATCAATCTTTATTAATGTTTTACGCCTATATATGTCCTGCATTTATATCTCTCTTATACTTTTGTAGGAGTTCCTTTCCTTACAAAAGTACAACAAATTAATTCAAACAAGAGAAATTGATTCAGAATTTTAAATTTAATATTTTGTAAATGCGTAATTATATATTTATATTCTCAAAGAAATTAGAAAAGATGTAGTTGTTTCTTTAACCATTTACTTTATCTAACGGTTCTTCCTGAGGGATTGGGCTCTGTTGAAGTTATGTTATATGACTATATATTAGTTGAAAAAAAAAAGGAATGTGGCTTGTGAGATGTTCAAGAATCTAATCTATATAGAGAGAGACAAAGCTAGTCTTATATCATAGATTTTGGATTAAAGTTTAAAAATTTATCTTCAAATATATGTTTGACATGAAATTTAGTAACCGTTTGGCCATGAGTATTTTTTTACTTTTTTTCGAAAAATTATTTCACTTTATTGAAAAAAGTGAAAACAATAGTTTTTTATCATAAAAATTCCAAATATAATTAGTAATTGTATTTGAAGAAGTGAAAACAAGAAAAACTTGTTTTCACTCCTACTTCTCTCATAAAATTTCAAAAACAACTTCAATTTATATTTATGATCAAATACAACTTCAACTCCATCTTCAATTTTAACTCTATTTTTAATTTCGAAAAATTATGTTTTCATGGTCAAACGGGGCCTACTCAGATTTTGAAAGTTGATCTTCAAAATATTTTCAATTTCCGAAAAATGATTGTGAGCCTGTTGACAGTCTATGGCTCGTTTGGTCATCAGAAAATTATAATGTTCGGCCATAAGAACTCCAAATACTTCACTATTTTCACTTTAACTTCTCTCATCAAAAATAAAAAAGTAAAGCTGCCAATACGGGCTGACCCAATCCATCCAGGCTAGCCCACACGGACTTTGGAGTTTGATGGGTCAGGCCGGGCTGACCCATCAACATGACAGGCCAGAAAATAGCAAGTCCAATCCATCACACTGTGGGCTGCGGGCCTCCACGCGTCAGCCCACTTTTTAAAATATATTATTTTATAATCTTAATTTAAATTTTTAATTGTTAATTGTATAAATATTTACAACATAATATTACATGAAGCTACTACTTGTTAATCAAGTCTCAAATTTACAAAAAACTCTAATAATTTGTGAAATTAAATAACTTTTGACTCTTAATTTAAACCAAATAAGATATGTTGAAAAACAAATGAAAGTATTAATAAGTAATAATATAACTAGCTAAATAGCAATATTAACCTAATTTTGTTTTCACTAGTCACAATAAAACACAAAGAAATGTCAATATTTAATCCATTAAAAGTGAAAATGAACTCCTCAAAAAACAACTCACATGACACATATGGCGTGTTCAACATCGCCACATCATCTTCATCAAACATATTTAATTTCATAAAAAACTTTAGTATTTTATATTTTAATTATTTATATATTTTATAAATATATTTAATATTTAAATATCTATAATGGTTCAAATAGACTTTGAATTTGTACTTTTTTTTCTTCTTTGTACTCTATTCTAACAATTTACGGGCTAAGCTGGGCCCGGCCAACGGATCTGATTCATATTGACGGCTCTATAAAAAAAATTATAATTCATTTTGTTGGTCAAACACAATTCCAACTCCAAGTCTAAAAAGTTCCATGGCAAACGCAAACTATATTTGGGAGAAACTTTGCTTCCGGTCACGAAACTTCCAAATGTTTTCCAAGTAAATTGCAAGTCTAAATAAACTCTAAACAGAACTTCACATTCTAAAAAATACAACTTAAATAACTCAAATTTTCAAATTTCTAACTTCAGAATCTATTGCCTAAGGGACCTAAATATCAAGAAACAAGCAGGAATATCCTCTGAAACAGAAATTGAAGAATGGCCTTTCCGTTTTCACTTTACTCATATTCTCTTATAATACCGAAGTGGTACGTGCAACTTTGGAGTAAAAACTGGGAAATGCACATGCAAGAATCAGAGCAGCTGGAAATGGATACTACTACTGAGACTCATCAAGAAAACTGAGCTGAGGATCACGAAGAGGAACTTTACTACTATTTGAATAGCCAACATATATATATATATATATCTTTTTTGAAAATTATTAGTGTTATCGCGCTGGTGATTCAGGATTTCAATGTACTACTACCTTAGAACGAGCTTGTTGGCTCAATAAGTAATATATGAGCTTTGCGATTAGAAATTCATAACAGGCGAATATTCCCCACGATGTGGTTCCTCAATTCATGTTTGCTTCTTTAGGGAAATGTGAATACTTTTATGATATATACAGAATAGAAACAATAGCATAAATTTCAAATCTCAAAACGTATAATTCTTTTTGAGACGAAAGAAAGTAATTATAGTATGACAATAAGGAGGGTGGTACCTGTACTCAACAAAGTACAGAGAAGTGTACAATAGATAAGAGTGAGTGAACCACAATTTCATGTATGTGTTGTGTTGTATGATGGTGACCTATAGGTCTCCCCATAGCACATGGGAAGCCATGTTACCCTTGCAGTCCAATTCCCAGTTATGGATATATATATATATATATATATATATATATATATATTTCACTCACAATTAGTAGTAGTAGTACTAAAGACAATTAATACTGTAACTACGCCCAGCGTGATTGATATATATCAGCACCAACTACTTGAAACTGCCATCTTAACTTCGATACTCCTTTTATAGTAAGGTGGGGTTTGGACTTTGGATGTAGCCTTCGGCAATTTGATTTATCTCAACTCATAACTTTCGATACGAAATATCAATAAATATTATATTTAAACCCATAATATCAATATAGCAATGAGTGTAATTTCGCAAAAACTTAAATGTTGAATTCATTAAATTTGAGAATTGAATATGTCTATGGTCATATACTCCCTTCGTTTTAAAATAGTTGGCTCTGTTGCTAAAAATATTCGTTTAATTTAATTGTTTCATTTATGAAATCGATGATCTTTTATTATGTTCTTTCAATATTATTCCTTTATTAAATTACTATATATACTTAAATTTATTATTTCAAAACATAATTAATAAGGTTAATTTTATAAAATAAACTACTAATAAATATTTTTTAAAAGAGAATGTCAAGTCAATAAGGTTCAATTATTTTGAAACGGAGGGAGCATGTGCTCTACTTGCCACAAATATTATGAAGTCCTTTAATTGATAAAAACATAGTACCCCACTTACAGGACCATGATGCTTTTTGATATTTCTCTCTTAGTATAGTTTCTATAAATGATGAAACTTGATGAGGTCAGGTAATTGAAGGGAGTTGAAATCGAATCTCATTTATGAATGAAAAATGATTAACAGTTTTTAAACAAGAGCTTTTGACACAGCCACATTTGACTCAATCTTAACTGCCTTCCCCATGGGAACTTTAATGTAGACTCTCTGTTCTTTAATTTACGCTTTTTACTTTCACTTTTAGTGAAATTTTTAAAAATATCAACTTAGTTACACTAACTTGTTAAGTTGTTGTCGTGGAACAGAAGATCACAGATTCAAGCCCCTTGCAGAAATATAAGGTGAGACTGCAATACACCTTTTTGCTCCGATTTTTTCCTAAACCTCACACATAACGAAAGCTTTAATACACTGAGTTGTATGATTTTAATACATTATACACACTTTTTGTTTAACATCATAATATTCAAAACCATAATGCAGATAAATTGAGGGACATTTGAAAAATGACAATAAGTTAATTAGAAGATTGAGATACGTTCACTTCTCTCACAGGGTGTTTAAAAACACCACTGCAAGGAAAATTTACCAACATTTGCTTACAACATCTGATTCTGACCCATAATAAACACTACTAATAATATCATGTATTACCTAGGTCAGGGTTAATTAAAGGAAGGTCACAAAAAAAAATAAAAAAATAGAAAGTGAAGAAATATGTTACATAAAAAAAGAGAAGCAAAATGGACTAATTAAAATTGCTTCATCTTGAACCCATCCTTCTTCTCTATAAAATTTAAACTTACACCTAATTAATATTCACTCTTTTTTCTTCTTGGCCAATATTTTACTATCTCATCAACATAGATGTGAGTGATTGGAAAATGAATTCTTCACATGGAATAGTAATTCCCATGTCATGATGGAACCCAAATTCTTCCTCAGCTTGTCGAAGGAGGCATTGAAACTCAGGATGAGTCAAAAATGAAATAGGTACGATGTATCGAGTTCGATTTTCTCCCACGTAAACTGCAAAATGTCCTTTGGGCACGTCAAGGGGAAGGTGGTCTTCGTCCTTATAGCTGTTCTTCTTAATCAAACTCGAACACCTTTTCAAAATTTGCTTCAAGATTGCAGCTTGGGACTGCTTGTTCGATCTTCTGATGGCCATTGTGGTAAGTTTTAATTTCTTGAAGAAATGTAAAGAAAGTTGCGAGCTATAGTAAGAAGAGTTACCAATACTTCTTTTTTACTTTGAGAGAAAGGAATGATTGTAAAGAAGTGGTGGTGTTTAGGATAGACGGAGGTGAAGCTATTTATGGAGGAAGTTCCCATCTTTTCTTTTCCTAGGCGAGGTGTGGGAGTGGTTGTTTGGGGTGGGGGTGGGGGAGCATGTGTTGGAAAAAAAAAAAATGGCTTATAAAGCATTTTTTTTTATGTTTAAAGATAGTATTTGATAAAGATAAAAAGTGATTTTAAATACTTTATTTTATATTTAAAAAATGCCCCCGGAAAAGCCAAAAGTCAAAATAGGTTACATCTTTTAAGTTACTTTAAAAAGGTCATCCAAACATCCCCTTAGTACATAGTCTCTTAAACTTTCTATGATATTTCATTTAAACATTCGAAGTATCAAGTCTTGAAAGCCTCAACTTTTAATAAAATATTTTAATTAGAGACTTATGATTAAAATTTTGAAAAATAAAATTTGTATGATTTCATCTTTTTATTAGATAGTTAAATTAAATTAATCAGATAAATGTATCGTTCTCATAATTATACACATCTACCTCAAGTAGAAAATACTTCTCTGTCCCAAACTAATCGTCCCAAATTGAAATGACACATTGATTAAGAAAAATAATTAATAACATGATTAATTTACCATAGTGCCCCTATTAAATTATGTTTATATTTTAATTAGAAGAAAAAGTAATTAATGCAAAGGGTAAAACATGGATAAAAATTTTTTATCTTTTCTTGATTAATGAAAAAAGACAAGTAAAATGGGACATCAAATTAGAAAATTTGGGACTGATAATTTGGAACGGAGGGAGTATGTTGAGTTTTACAATTTATTGAGATAAATGCATATAATTAAAATAAATGACATATTTTATCTAATTAATTTAACTAACTAATTAAAATTAAAATCTAAATTTAAAATAAACTAAAATACTTTATTAGAATTTGAGGTATTTAATTAAAATATGCTTTGTTGGAGGTAATTTTAGTAAAATTATTATTTTATTTATTATTTTTCGACGACGCTCGTAACCAAGTACTACGTACATGTTTTTGTTGCATCATGTGGGTGGTAATTAAGAAGCAAAGGTCAGAACATGGTGGGGTAAATGTATTACAACAAGGACAGTGTCAGTGTGGGGGACAAATCCCAGTTCTAATGGCAAAGTTTCTTTAAACACTCTTCTATGGAGTATAATTATTTTATCCACATATATATTTGAATTATTGCACCATGTTTTATTTTTGTTGTGTTAAGGTTTACTTTGGACTAGGGGTGTATATAGGTCGGATTGATTCGGTTTTTTATTAAAATATAACTAAATCAATAATGTCGGTTTTCTAAATCTATAAACCAAACCAATTTACAATCGATTTTTTTATTTCGATTTTAGTCGGGTTTTTTCGATTTTTTGGTACAATTATAATGTGATTGAAGAAAAAAATTAATTGTTTTCACTAAAAAGATAAAAAAAAAAAAATGATCAGAGAGTAGTTTCAATAAAAATTAAGTTGGCAAATTACTAAGACGTCTAAACAACTATTTCTCGAAGTAATATTATATGGATACCCAAGTAGTTCAATTTCTAAGTCACTAGTCACAATAGCTTGTCTGAAAGTTTCCTTCACATAAAATGTGAGCATACAAAAGCGAAAAATTGGAGACAACTTATTAAAAACTTAACTCCATAAAGTAATTAATTATAACATAATTCCATAAAAAAATAAAGAGAAAGAAGAGAAACAAACCTAAATCACAACTTGACGAATGAGAAAAGTAAAATGAAAATAAGATGAGAAAATAATGAGAACTCTCTGAAAACATGGAAAATAAAATATAAAAAGTAAAGCAATTAAAGAGTTTTAAGTTTTTCTATTAATATTGAGTTTTGTATTAATTTGTTATTAATAGAAAAATACTATAATTAAAAGCCCAATAATATATATCTATTTTTTGAATATAAAAAAATAATAAAAGTAATTAGAAAGTAGATTATAAGTAGTATTTTTTACGTATAAAAAATTAATATTATATATTTATTACGTCGGTTCGATTTGGGTTCAGTTTGATTTTAATTTTGCTAATGCCAAACCAAACAAAAAATGATCGGTTTGTTTTTGCCAACCCAAACCAATCAAATCAAATCATAAGTTCACTTTTTTCCTCGATTTGATTTGATTTATCGGTTCGATTTGACTTAACGGTTCAGTTTCTACACGAAACTTTGGACTAACAATTTATATTGTGGCCAGAAAAATAAAAGGCTTTAACTGTTGAAGGAAAGTTACAAGTGATCTCAACAACAAATAGTATTAATGTTACTTGTTTCTATTTCCAACATCCTGTCTCAAACTTATGCCTATTTTCCTTTTCAAGTGAATACACCATCAGATTCTTCATATCAACTTTTCTTTTGTGGTTACAAATTTATTTCTAATACTTCAGCACTGTTATTGATTTTTTTATATTTTGTTTTTGTTTGTTTCTTGAGATATTTTTTATGAAGTTTCTGATTTTTCTATGCTGAAAGAAGGATGGTAAAGTATTATTATCTTTTATATATTCTGTTAGAAGTGTAAAAAGAAAAACATTTAGAGATGCCAAAAAGTTATACTATTTGGTTTAGTACTTACAAATAATTAATGTTTAGATTTTCATTCAACTAACAGGCTGAGTCATTGTAAGTTTAAGCACTTCAAAGGGGTGTCTAGTTTTTTAAAGTACTTTGAATGTCATGTGGTTGTGACATCATATGTAAAGACTCAATTATTAAAATATTTTGGTTTAAAGTATTCAATTTCTCATGATGAAATAAAAGAAAAAGAAAAAGAAAATAAAATGAATTTAGACTTGCTGAGTTCTATGAGAAAAGTATTTAGTTCCGTACCATGAATTTAGGTATAGATTTTTAAAAATATTTCAAAATAAAATTTCGGTATTTAGAAGCTACACTAAAAAAATATTACTAGTCAACATAGGTAATTGTTGGACGATAAAATTTTTGAAACCGAAAATTAAATAATTCAAGACAAAAAAATATTATAATAATTAATTTATTAATTTCAATATGTGAGTGTTACAATCTCTATGAATCCTCTGATTCTCTGATTCGCCTTCTCAAATATAAATTCAAGAGTTTAAAACTTGATCTTAAATTTGAACTTGATTTGATGGACTTGAGAGACTTGATTTTGACTTGTGTTTAAATTCAAGGGCTTTTGAACTTGTTCTTGAATATTGCGGTCTTGATCTTGATGAACTTGATTTGAATGCTTGAGCTTTGTAGAGAAATTGCACCATTTGATCTACGAGCGTTCTCTTGCTTCTTGTTAGAGTTTTGGAATGTTCTTTTTCTGAATTATGAGACCACTACTTATAGTTGTGGAAAAGGAAGAGTAATGACGAAGATGAACTTCCTTTGACCAATCAAATTCAAGTGACGTGACGTCTTTTATGAGTTTTGATTTCATTGGATCTGCTTCATCATTTTGACACGTGGCATGGTCCTATATATTGGCTCCTTCACTTGACTTGACATGCCACGTCATTTGACACGTGACGCTTATTTGCGCCTCTAGAATATGACAATATCTTGAGTTTAACAAAGTAGGCTCCTCATTTGTAGCCCAAATCAATGGGCTAGCCCAATAAAAATTAGACTTTAATTAAATTCACATATGTTTGCACTTAAATAATTAATTCAATTATATTAATTCGCAATATTTATTTAGGACTAATCTATTTTGAATTTAACATAATTCAAATTTTGTACGGATTTAAGTTTAATAAAATTTATCCTCCACAGTAATGACCAATTTTTTTCAAAGAATTATGAGAAAATTACTATAAAAGAAATTAGTTAATTACCCTATAACACTTTCGCCTAAGTTGAGACTAAGAAAATAAAACATATTTTTTCCAGTTTAAAATGAAAATGTGACAAGATAAATTTGCTTAATACTCGTGCTTGCACATAACAAGTACTCCGCCTATACCAAAACAGTGGTGGCGTAGCGAAAAGGGGCTGCCCCAATCTACCCAGAGGTCGAGGGTTCGATCTTGAGTATGGGCAAACACTCTATTGGGAGCTCTCCCCTCAAATGGGGCCCGACGCAGGGTGAATCCAAATATAATCGGATTCCTAAAAAGCGGGTGTCGGACACCGGGTGGTTTAAACCAAAAAAAAAACAAGTACTCCGCCTATCCTTCCTACCAAAAACAAAACAAAACAAGTACTCCGCTTGCCCCATGATGAATACTACAATATACTTTTAAACGTAAGTCATAATTTATACTTATCGTTCAATTCTAAAAAAGTGAAATATGACATGTACTTTCGGATTAAAAAAATAATTAAAAAATTGTTAGATACATGAATAAAGTGAAATATGACATGTATTTTTGGGTAAAAAAATAATAAGAAATTGTTCGATACATGAATAAAGTGAAATATTTCATGATTAAATTTAATATAAAATTATATTACATTTGATAAATAGTATAAATTTATGATGAGATCTTCCCACTTGTCTCATCAAATTTGAGAGATTATTTTATTTCCTATCCCAAATAAAATAATTTATTCTAGGGATTATAATTCTAAACTATAATCTGAATAATAGTTTCAAGATAATTTAGTTCGTGTATGAAAAGTGCAGAGAAATCACGGGCGAACAGCAAGTAGTGTACTGAGGTCTGAGAAGAACGAAATACGAACCTTACTTTTTCGATCAGTGTTTGATTTTTCTGAATGTTTGCTTTCTAATTTCTTTTGATTCTCTACTTCCTCCTCTCCATTTTATTTGTTAAGTATATAATAATTGGTAAAAATAGTTGATTTAAAATAATTATTTAAAAATTTATTTTGAAATGTAATTAATTCTTTATTTTTATTTAATAAAAATATATAGAGAGATTATTTGGTGAAATAGGAAGTAATATACTAAATTGAGATCAAAGGTTTAAATGAGGATCAAATTATCGTATTTAAGAAACCTAAAGAAAAAGATAGAAAAATAAAATGGATAATTGAGAGCATTTCTAGGAACTCTCTTCCTTGACTTTTACTTGTGCACTAGTAAATAAAGCTGAGGTAATTTATCATTTAATTCATAGTTTATTGATGGAGTTACTTAGAATGACAAGTATTCCTCATTTTCGACTTGGAGGTGTGAGTTCGAACACCGAAGAAGAAAAAAAAAAATATAAGATTCTAGGAAGGAATAGAAAAATCATAATTTATTATTTTAGTTTTATTAATAATTATAGTCATTTTTTAAGATACTAAATTTAATATATTTAAAGAATAGTATACAAAAATGATTATTTTATTTATTATTTTTTAAAAATGTGTCAAATTATACTGAATAAATAAAAATAAACTGAGCAAATAAAAGAAAAGTCATACTGATGCATAACATTTTAAGCGGAAGACGTGCACTTCTCTGGTAAATGAAAGTACAGATTAAAAATAAAGTTCTGATAATACCTGTTTAATTTTGGAAGATAAATAAATAATGTACCTTTTTATTATTTTATTTTTATTATTAAATAATATTTATTATTTAATATATTATATTTATTATATTTAAAGTCTTAATACCTTTTGATCTTTCCATCCTGTTTTTTTAATTTATCTAGTATCTTTTGAGTCCTAGGTATCCAAGTTTTTTCGTGTAAATCTATACAGGAGTACTGAAATTTAACCAATTCCAACAACCTAGGTCACTGATTCCTTTGGATCTGTCTGTAAAACCTATGTTACTTAGAATTATTATATTTAATTCAAATTAGATTTAAAATACATTTTGTATTTGCAATTCGCATTCTCTAATTAACAATTTTATTAGAATCTCCAAATGGACCACATTCCCTGGTTAACTATGTGAAATAAAATAACATTTGATGCTTTATTTAAAGGCGAAAAAGTCTAGTGTTGGTAGAAGAAATGATCTCTTATAATCATGTACAAATTAAATAAAATTATAAAGAATTTTTGTTTTTCAGATCTCTCGTATGTTTTAAATATGACGTTCTAAAAAAGACGCAAAACTAAATGTTGTATTGGGATTGTTGATGACATAGGAGTATATAATAAAAAGTTGATGAAAATGATATAGTTAATGAATCTAGATATAGACTGATGAGTTAGTTAAACTAGATTATGATTCTGATTTCCTTTTTCAAAGTGGTCCTTTATCAACATCAGTATCATTTGCAGAAGAGTAATTATCACACAATGAGCCAGCCCCATCTATGTACAACTCCAATATTATAAGCTCCACGGAATTAAATTAAATCTCCCAAACAAAAGCTGCCTAATTGGCTCCATTAATATAGGGGAGAAATTTAAAAAAAAGTTAGAAACTCCTAGTTGTAAATACTCCCTCTGTTTTGTTTTAGTTGACCTTCTTTCTAAAAATATTTATTTCAATTTAGTTGTTCCTTTGATGAAATCAAGAAAATTTTATTATGTTTTTCAATACTACCCTTAACATGAAATGACTAAACAAAGTGTATTTACTCAAATTTATATTCTCATAGCCTTATTAATAAGACTAATTTGGTAAAATAATTTTCTAATTAATATTTTCTTAATGAATGTGTTAAGACTAATGGATGTGTTAAGTTCATAGGGATAAACTAATATGAAACGGATAGAGTATATGATACATCACATCCATTCTAATTGACTCTTATTATTTTGAATTCATGATAGTAGTAACTATCAAGACCAACAAAAGATTTGAGTTTTTTTCCCCCGGTTTTCACTCTACTCAGTATATCATTTTCAATTCTAGTTAATTATAGGTGTAATTTTGGAACGAGAAGGGGGGAAATGCACATGCAAGAAAGAGATATGGGTAGCTCAAAATGGAGTGTACTGAAAAAGAGACTGATATTGGTATACGAAAATGATCAGTGTGAATGAAGAAAACTAAGCATGTCACAATTGTTTTTCTTTAACATTCGGTATTCGAAATTCACCAACAGACTAGGGACCACTAAAAGAAAAAAAGTTTCATATTAATTAAATTCGAGACATTTGATTAAAGATATACATGTGGTGTTAATTATCGATTGCATATATAATCCGGCTCGAATGAAAGTGGTCCATGTACTCACCGGAGCACGGAGATGTGTACCACCCAACAATATCATAGCTGTGGGGGATGATGGTGACCAAGGGTTCCACATAGCACATGGATGCCATGTTACTCTTGAAGCCCAATATATGTTATGACTAGACAAACAGTACTACCAAAGACAACACTATAAGGCCCTGTGTGTGATTTTAGCACCAACTGCCTCATTCATTCATACATATTCTGTTATTGCCACATATATTATATAGCCTTATAAATTGATAAATAAACACACTACCCCACTTCCAGGACCATGCTTCTTGATATTTTTCATCTTAGTATAATTTCTTTAAATTATAAAACTTGAGTTCAAGTAACTGAGGGTAGTTGAAATTAAATCTAGTAATGGGGATAAATGGACAGGCAAATTTCAAGAATTCAAAAGAATTACTGTCAATATTGTAGGTATAGGTGATTCTTTACTTATTGGATGTCGAGATTTAGAGTTTTTTTTTTTTAATAGGATTTAGAGTTAACAGATCCTCATAACTTGTGTTGGATAAATAAATCCTGTCTAATTCACTAATTCGTGGGAAGATATTTTGTATTTGATAAAAAAGATTTTCCTCAGGTGACAAAAACCACTCACAAAGAAAACGACAAATAAGGCAAGCGATCAAGCTGGCAAGTTAAAAATACAAAATGGACTTTTCTTGAGTACTTCTTGAACTTCCTTATATATCCTTAGCAAAATGTTACTGAGCACGATCCACCAAAAACTAGATTGGACAATGCATGTCATGATGATAAACCATCAAACATGGGGTGTTTATATGAGAAACATAGACAGAGGGCCTTTAAACAGGATTGTTAAAGGTAGGAAGTTTCGAGGAAATATACAAACTACTAGGATCCACAGTACACATCAAACATAGTTCTGCAAAATTTAAGGATAAGGATATCATGTACGGTATATACATATATGCAGTAACAAAGGTACAAGCTAGCAACTGGATATGTTTTAAAGCCACCCAGACAACGCATGCACATTCCTAGCAATTCACAAAACAAACAAAGCAAACATCAGCTTTTAATTATAAACTACCCACACCTTAATTATAAGAAATAAATTAGAAAAGACTTGTTTCACTCTCAAATTATAGTAGTACGACGCTTGTATTATATAACTATCCCACCATAAGATCGAATAATTAATTAACCCTATCAGTAATTACCATATCTAGTTCTTTATTAAGACCTCGGTCTCTACCTCACAAAGGTAGGAATAAGGTCTATTTACGTCCCATCCCTCCTAAAGGCTAAAACTAGCTAGTTGAAGATAGTAGTACTACACATAGTTGATGTATTGAATGGTGGCTTATAAAATATAACTATCCTACTAAGATCAATTAGTTAAGGAAAATACATTGGTTTGTTAAATAATTAAGACAAATTAATAAGAATTAAGAAAGGCAGAAAAATAGAAAAAAAATAAAGGGAGATGCCAAAGAACTTTTACCGGACAGTACTATAATTTACGGAATACATGTGCTTATTTAATTTTAGTGGGACAATTCAGTCAACATCAATCCATTGCATTTGTTTGCTTAGTGAATCTTCACCTAGAAATTACCCTATTTCCCAAAGTTTTCTTAGTCTAGGACCACTATTAACCCAAAGTGGTAGTGTTTGATTTTTTTTTTACAAAAATTGAATGAGATACAACACGAGAACTAAGAGATCTAATTGTGTTAGTATGTCATGATCTTATAGATTCTAATTCCTTGAAAATTCCCTCCTCCTTTTTATTGCGGCCGTAGGAAACTGGAATTAACTACGAACTTTTTTGTCTGTAGCAAAATTGCTCGTAATTAACATAATTTTTGTTTATGTATTGCAAATCCATCGTTAAGTAAGATTTGTGTTGAATATTGATGTTTAGCTACAAAATTTGTTGGTCGTTTATTCCTATTTTACAAGTAGTGAACTAATCACACAAGAGATTAAAATAGTTGAGGCCTTCCTCCATAAATAGTCTCACATCTTCTCTGTTCCAAACATCACCACTTCTTTAGTACCTTCTCTTTCTTAATTCTCCAAAAGTTGTCAACTTTCTTTAGATTTCTTCAACAAAACATATACAAAAATGGCCATCAGAAAATCAAATAAGTTGTCACATGCTGCAATTTTGAAGCAAATTCTAAAAAGCTGTTCAAGTTTGGGAATGAAGCAGGGATACGATGATGAATACCACCTTCCCATTGACGTACCTAAAGGACATTTTGCAGTGTACGTGGGAGAAAATCGTACACGTTTCATCGTACCTATTTCATTTTTGACCCTTCCCGAGTTTCAAAGCCTCCTTAGACAAGCTGAGGAGGAATTTGGCTTCGATCATGACATGGGAATTACAATTCCATGCGACGAATTCGTTTTTCGATCACTAACTAATTCCATGCTCCGCTAGTGAATGAAGTATTTAATACAAAGAAATTATAAGAGTGAATATTAGGTGTTGTGAAGAAGGACCGGCTATCTCAAGATGAAGCAAATTTGGTGTTTTTTGCTTATCTTTTTTGCTTATCTTTTTTTTCTTTTCTTTTTCTAACATCCAATTTCTTCATTCTATTTATTTTTATTTATTGGATTTTATTTCTTCTGAGGTTCTACTCTAATGCTATTACCAAAAATAATATGGTTAAGGAATGCTACAGATCTTAGCCAAAACTTGCACTTACCGAATTTAGCGAATAGCTGGTGATCTCTGAGATTCTGAAGAACAATCTTGAGATGGTTTGAATGATCACGCTTTGTGCGGGAATAGACCAAGATATTATCTATGAAGACTATGACGAACATATCCAAGTACTGCTTGAACACATGGTTCATCAAGTCCATGAAAGTGGTTGGGGCATTGGTAAGACCAAAGGACATAAGTAGAAACTCGAAGTGACCATACCGAGTACAAAAAGCTGTCTTCAGGATGTCACATTCGCTGTCTTCAGGATGTCACATTCTCTAACTCTGAGCTGATGGTAGCGTGATCTGAGGTCTATTTTGTAGAAATAACTGACACCCTAAAGTTGGTCAAACAAGTCATCTATTCTGGGAAGAGGATACTTGTTCTTGACTGTAACTTTGTTGAGCTGATGATAATCAATACAAATCCTGAGAGAGCCGTCTTTCTTGCACACTAATAAGACTGGTGCACCGCATGGGGATAAACTGGGCCTGATGAATCCCTTACCTAAGAGATCCTTCAACTAATCTTTCAGTTTCTTGAGTTCTGCTGGTGCCATTCTGTATGGCAGAATAGAAATAGGTTGAGTATCTGGAAGAAGATCAATGCCGAAGTCTATTTTCCTTTTGAGAGAAATGCCTGCAAGATCTTCGGGAAACACGTCTGAATACTCACTTACAACAGGGGCTGATTTAAGACTAGGGGATTCAGAACTGGAATCTTTAACATGCACGAGATGATACACACACCCCTTAGAAATTATTTTCCTTGCCTGAAGGTAGGAAACAAGTTGGCTCCTGAAAGATGAAGTACTATCCTTTCACTCTAGGACGGGCTCATTCTGGAACTGAAATTGAACAACCTTGGTTCTGCAGTCGACTGTGGCATATCAGGAATGAAGCCAATCCATATCGAGAATAATATCAAAATCAGTCATCTCTAACTCGACTAAATTTGTTGACGTGTCTTTCTGAAATATCATAACCAGGCAGTTCCTGTATACCTACCGAGCTATAATGGTTTTATCCACTGTGGTAGAGACTGAAAAGGGCTCTGCTAAAATTTTGGGACTGATTCCAAAATCGCCTGCTATATTAGGAGTAATAAAAGACAAGTATGCACCTGGTTCTAGCAAAGCATAAACATGAACATAGAAAATTTGTAACATACCAATAACGATATCAGGAGAATTTTCCTGATCCCGTCGGGTCTGAAAAGCATAGAGTTTGTTTGGGCGTTGCCCACTAGTAGCACTGGAAGTGGCACTCTGCTGATTTGGGTGACCGGATGGGCTGTAGAGCGATTTTGCTGACCCTGTAGACCTAACTGCAGACACTCTCTAATCCTGTGGCCTGGCTTTCCACAACCGAGACAAACATCACTACCAGCTCTACAGGTACCCTTGTGGTTCTTACCACAAGTCTGACACAGGGAATTAGTTCGGGCACTGCTGACACTGCCCTGAGACATAGATCCTGGTGCTCGATCTCGATTGCTATCTCTAAATTTTGGCACTGGGGCGCTGGCGGAGGAAGGAGCTAGAATTGTTGGCTTTGGACAAAACTGCGAACGATTTTCTCCTTCTGATTTTGGTTAAGCAAAATTGAAACTGCCTGACCTTGCTCTCTTGTTCTGCCTCTCCCTAGTCCTAATATTCTGCTCCTCTATTTGTTGAGCATGAGTCATGAGCCTGGCTAAAGTTATATCACTGTTCAGCATCGTAGACCTACACTCATTTACAACACTATCATTCACCCCTGACACGAACTTGCTCATCTTAGCCCTGTTGTTTACAACCACATGAAGGGTATATCTGGCTAGCTGAGTAAATCTAAGAGAATACTCCTTAACCATCATATTTCCCTGCCTGAGGTTGATAAACTCTAGAACTTTTGCCTCTCTCAGCTCTTGGGGAAAGAATCTGTCTAAGAAAGTCATGACAAATTCCTCCTACTCTATAGGACCTGTATCCTCTAACCTCTCGAAATTCCACTGTTTGTATCAAGTGTGAGAAACATCTGGTAACTGGTATGTGGCTAACTCGGCACTCTGACAAGAAGCAACTCTCATGATGTCTATGACCTTCTGGACTTGGCCAATGAATTTTTGAGGGTTTTCATCTGACTTAGACCCAAAGAAAGATGAAGGGTTCATTCGGGTGAAGTCCCGAATCCTAGTTGCGGCTGAGTTGGCCACTAGATTGGCCGGAATAACTGATGGCCGTTTATTTTGGGCAGCCACAGACTGAGTAAGTGTGGTGAATGCGGCCCTAAACTCTGAATGAGAAATATGTTCTCCTAAAAAATCTTCGGGCTGAGGAGCTGGCTGGTTTCTTCTCTTTGGAGGCATATTCTGAAATAAGAGAAGAACGGATTAGACTTAGAGTTTAACTTAAGATTATGCTCACTAGAAAGATATGAATACCAAAAGAAGGGAAACTATTCCTAAAATATCTTATAGCCTCTTGCACATAAATATGGTGTGCAACACACTCATGCACAAGTTTGTAATGCCCCAATTTTCTGAACTGGATCGCTACACGATGGTCATGATCCCGAGGGACCACAAGTTAACCCATGACTGATATCTGTACCTCTATACTGCAATATATGACGTAATAATGCGGAAAACATAAACAATAGGCCATAAGGTTCAACTGCATAGAATATCTGACAAATCATACATCCATATGGGGTAACGAATACATAAAACAACTGAAATCTGAATCAAATCTGAGCTAAATCTGAAAGCCTCTAAATACTATCTGAATAAGGAGTTGAAGGAACATGTCTCCAACTAACTCCGTCTAGCAAAACCGAATTGAAATAAATAATGTCGTCCTCGAATGGATGAGGACTCACTGCAACTCTGTGGCTGGAATGCTACTGCTACTGCTGATCTGGAGCTCGTATTTGTGAACCTATGGTGTAACGTGAAAGAAAGCACCATAGCGCAAATGCGTCAGTACAACTGGGAGTACTGAGTTTACGAGTGAGGTAGGTTAAATGCAAAAGGGTTTACATGCATGAACGATGCTAACTGACTGACTGATATGAACTTAAGAGTGCAAACATGAACGTGTCATGTGACGACCCAACTAACGGTCCGTCATTTCGACTGTCATACGTGGACAGAAATGGGGTTGACCGGATAAGAGTTGACGGCCTGGATGATGGTCCGTAAAAAATCTAACGGTCCGTCAACTCGTTCGTCAATCCTTATCCAGAATATGGCCCTACTGCCTTGGCTGTGACGGTCAAAGTGTCGGTCCGTCAACTTAGACGTGGCACCTGGGCTTTTCGGTCAGTTCTAAGTAAAACATCCATAATTTCCTTGTCTGGTGTCGGATTTGGACAAAATTAGTATCGTTAGAAAGCTAACTCAATTTTCCACGTGATAGAAAGTAGAAATCTCAAAAATACCACGGGTACAAAAATAAATTTGTATTTCAAAGCAATTACAAGCATCCTTAAGATGATTTCTAGCTAGGAACAAGCACGGGTATTACACTATAATTGAACATTGAAGAAAACAAGATTTGAGCTCATAACGATGGAGGTTTTGGATAACAATGGAGGTTTTGGATATTGAAGAAAAAGAAAAAAAACTGAACTCATAAAAATGGAAGTTTTGGACAACAATGGAGGTTTTGGATATTGAAAAAGAAAGAAATAGAATTTAAATTAAAATGAAAAAAATTTATGAAAATAATAAATTTATTATTTTTTTTCGTATCATGCTGACGTGGTGCTGATGTGGCAGGCGCGTGTGCAACAGCACACCACATGCAAGTGGTATAATGCTTTACAGGGTCTAAAAGTTTCACTTTTATATAGTTAAGGTGTGTAATATGTCACTTATATAGTTTAGCTGTGGATTCGACTTTTCTTGCATAGTTTGGGGTGAAAACGATGCCTTTTTCCATTAATAGAGTAGTATGATAAAATAATCATATCAATAATAATTTTTAATAAGTGTGCCAAGTCAAAATATGATAGATAAAATTGAACGGGGGAGTAAATTCCTTAAAACTTATTGAAAATACGAATGTAGATATCGAAATCTTGTAGAACTCTACAAAAAAAATTCAAATTCTGTTAGAGTTCTTGGAGGCTACTCTAAGTCAACCCCAAATTATGCCTATAAAAAGGATGGTTTACTTCCTTGAAGAATCATCTTGAATATCCCATAAACTCATGGATATTCGTAAAGAGATCGAAATTTTCAATATCCCACAAAATCTTGAGATCTTCATAAAGAGATCATACACTACTAACGACCCTCAAATTATGGAGAAATCAAGAGAGAGGAATGGAACATTACTAACTTCCCTCAAATTACAGAGAAAACAAGAGGGGAATTAAGGGAGGAACAGATTTGTATCCATATCGTTTATTAATAAAATATATTATTTTTTCATCTTTTATTTATAATTGTAATTTATTTCTTTCATTATAAAATTTGTTGCAAACAAATTGGCATGCCCGGCAGGGCCAAATATGTCCTTCATCTCCTCTCACAAACCAAATCTGTAGAAACAATACACCCTTAAATTACGGAGAAATCAAGAGAGAGTAATGGAACACTACTAACTGCCCTCAAATTATGGAGAAATCAAGTGAGGGGAATTAAGGTAGGAACAGATTTGTATCCATATCGTTTATTAATAAAAATTCTTATTTCTTCATCTTTTATTTGTAATTGTAATTTATTTCTTTCACTATAAAATTTGTTGCAAACAAATTGGCATGCCTGGCAGGACCAAATATGTCCTTTATCTCCTCTCACAAATCAAATCTGTAGAAACAATACCATAAAGATGGAAACTCTATGAGTACTTCAACACTCATCTTTGAGTTTCATCAATTCTACACTATGACAAGTCTTAAAGTAGGGGTATTTATAGACATCAAAATCTTGTAGAACTCTACAAGAAGAATGCAAATTCTTTTAGAATTATTGTAGGCTAATCTATATCAACCCTAAATTATGGCTATAAAAAGGGTGATTTACTTGAAGAATCATCTTGAATATCCCATAAACTCATGGGTATTCATAAAGAGATCAAAATCTCCAATATCTCCCAAATCATGGGATATTCATATTTTCCTGTATCCTTGGTTCGAGAAATGCGCTATTAACGGTTGTCGAATTACGGAGAAATCAAGAGAGTGAAATCAAGGGAGAAACAGATTCCTACCCATATTGTTTACGAATAAAAGCTCTTCATATTTTATTTGTGATTGTAATTTATTTTTATCACCATAAAATTTGTTGCAACCACTGAACACCACATATAAATTGAGATAAATACTTTCTCCATTCGATTTTAGTTGTTACAAATATGTGGTGTTTTAGAAAGGAAAAATTTCAGAAATAGCAACTCTTTAGCCTTAATTATAACTTTTATAGCAACAGTTTCATAATTACGAAAAGTAGCAAATTGTATTTTGTATTTAAGTAAATGCTGCTATATAAATACATATACAAATATATATGTATTACTCATAAATACATATGTACAAATGAAAAATACATATTCTTCCATTACTATGAGGTGGGTAAAATATTGCTACTTTTGCTATAAGCTGTAATTTTTAAAAAGTGTTGCTATTTATTAGACTATAGTCGTAAGGATGCTAGTTTCTGTAATTTTTCCTTTTAGAAATTTAAGAAAGAATTAGAGTATTCTCTCAAAATTAACCCTTGTTTTATTACATGAAATTTTATACTGTTAAAAAATTACTTTTTTCTTTAATAAAATGATTAACAGTGAACTTTTGAAATAAAATTATGAGATACTTTCTAGCTAGAATTATAGGATTGGCAAATCTAGAAAAGTAAATAAATAAATAATTTGTTATTTTAATCACGATTAGGATCTTGATTTAGGTAATTAAATCTCAAACTTTAATTCTTAATTCTAACATGTAGCTTTCATTCAAGTAGAAACATGAGAAAAATAGAAAGAGAGAAAATAGAGAGTAGCCAAATTCAACAATTTTTTTTTAAAATTATAAAATTTCTTATTTTATTGATGTGTATCTTCTTTGTATCTTGGACAATGGTACGTAGTTCAAAGTTAATATATTACACAAAATATTGCTATCAATATTGATCAAGTATCAAGAAAAAATTGAAGGAAAAGTGTTTTTTAAGTCTTGAATGAAGGATTAGTGACGTTGACCAATTTAAAGGGTCAAACATAATTAAAAAACTTGATTAGGTTAATTGTGGACTTGATTAATATTTTCTAAATTTTTTAATCTTTTCAAAAATATAAATTAACCCACACCCACAAAACTTCCCTCACTCTGCAAATCAATCTCTCTCTCTTCTCTCTTTCTCTCGATAGTTTCTCTCTCTAATTTCTCTCAACCAACAACTTTTCAAATTTCTCCCTTCAATCTTGTGCAACTTCAACCTCTGGCAACAAATAGTTTTGAGTTCTTGCCCATTCCTTTTTAACTTTCAACCGTCAGTCAACGTGACAACATTTTCCGACGACAAAAACTTCGAGTTCTTCATCGTTTCTTTTCGATTTTCACAAGTAAAAAATTAGGGCTTTTAAGTTATGGCGAAAATGAGGAACTTGATTTGTTGGTGTTTGTTATTTTTTATGTTTTTTGTTATTTTTTTTAATGTTTGTTATTTTTTAGTTGAATTTCTCATCTGGATGTATCTGCTACTGCTGTTTTTTTAATAATGGATAAAACATGTAACGTGAATCCAACAGATGAGTATTTGTTGCAACATATATGACTAATCTGTTGCACAGAGTAGTAATCTGTTGCACAGATTAATAATCTGTTGCACAGATTAATAATCTGTTGCAACATATATGACTAATCTGTTACAACATATATGACTAATTTGTTGCAACAAATGAGTAATATGTTGCAACATATATAACTAATTTGTTGCAACAAATGAGTAATCTGTTACAACAAATGAGCAATCTGTTGCAACATATATGACTAATCTGTTACAACAGATTACTTATCTGTTGGATTCGTTTTGTAGTGTTGTAATATGAATCCAACATATGGGTCATCTGTTGCAACAGATTAGTCATATATTGCAATAAATTACTCACTTGTTGCAATAGATGACTCATATGTTGGATTCATGTAGTAGGTTCTATCCATTGTAGCAGTAGCAGATACACCAAATAAGAAATTCGACAAAAATTATAATTTTACTTACAAAATAAGTTATGAAGTAATGTCCAAGTGATATACGAACAAAATTTGACCTAAATTTTTTTTAAAAAAATTTTAACAAGGGCACAACGAATAAGTAAAACACATGTAAAATTTCATGAAATAGGTAAAGAAGACAAAAATAATATACCATACATCAAATGCCAAAGGATCAAGGGGACAAACTTTTGAGTTCTCCTAAAAATGTTTAAGTTCCCTAATATTTTAATTGCTTTCTAATAGTTGACCCATCTGTTACAATATATTTTCTATCTGTTTGATAATTTTCAACAGATGAATCATCTGATGCAACATGCTAGTCATCTGTTGTTTCAAATTAAACAATTATTAGTAATAACTAAATTGATTTAGCTAAAATTAAAGACGTTTCTACGACAATGGGACAAACATTTGTGTTCTCCTAAAAACATTTGAGTTCCCTAGTATTTTAATTATTTTTCAATAGATTATCTATTTGTTGTAACAAGTTAGTCATCTATTGCAACAGATGTTTATAACAGGTTAGTCATTTATTTATTCAAATTAAACAATTATTAATAATAACTAAATTAATTTAATTAAAATTGAAGACAAGTCTTTAATACAAGACCTTAGACAAGGGGACAAATGTTTGAGTTCTCCCAAAAATATTTGAGCTTTAGTATTTTAAATTACTTTTCAACATATATCGAACTCGGAACCAAAATGAGTCACGGAATTAAAAAAGTGATCAAAATAGGCCACCTATTTAAAAAGTTACCAAAATAGGCTAAACGTAATAATTTATTACATTTTCTACTTTTTTCTTAACAGTCAACTAACGGAGTTGACTTTTACAAAAACGTAAGAATTTCTTATATTTTATATTTTTTTGGTAAAACGTATGAAATTCTTACGTTTTATAAAAAAATATAAAATATAAGAAATTCTTACGTTTTACACGATAACCGAGGAAAAAATACAATGAATTGCCAAATCAATTAAAAAGGTACTAAAAAAAGAGTTGTTCAACGTAACAAAAAGTTACGTTCTTAACTTTTTTATAGCAGTGGTCCCGCACCCACAATTTCTTTTTCCACAAATATCCCATCACTTTTACTTTTCCCTCTTTTTACATATGATAATTATGAATTTTTTGTTAGTTAAATTTATTTATATTTTACATGTAGTTCAAATAATTTATTTTTTCTAATAATTTTTTACGTTTACATAAAAAAAATTTAAAAAAAGAAGTATCAATTACCTCATTAACTTAACAATTTTCTTATATTTATTTTATATCAAAAGATAATCACTTCTATCCTTAATTATCCGATTTCTCTTTAAAAAAGTTATACTTTTAAGTTTTTCTCTACTTCAAAATAGTGAAATATTGAATTATCGTCAATCAAATATGCTACTATTTACAAGAATTATATTTTTTTAGGAATGTTCCAAAAAAATATATTTTCTTATATTAATTTAGGAGTGTTCCTAAATTAAATTATGATTTTTTACTCCATTAATTATAATATGAAATGTATTTGTGCATGTGAGTCTCCTCAATATCTTAATCGAAACACTAATCAAAAACTACGATGAATCACTATCCAAAAAAATTAATTTCATATTTTTAAGACACCAAAAAAATATAATTCTTGTATATAGTAGAATATTTGATCGACGATAATTCAACATTTCACTATTTTGGAGTAGAGGAAAACTAAAAGGTATACTTTTTTTTAGAGAGAAATCGGATAATTAAGGATAGAAGTGATTATTTTTTGATATAGAATAAATATAAGAAAATTGTTAAGTTAATGAGGTAATTAATATACTTCTCTTTTTTAAATTTTTTATGTAAAACATAAAAATTTATTACATAGAGGAAAAAATAAATTATTTGAACTACATGTAAAATATAAATAAGTTTAACTAATCAAAAAAATCATAATTATCATATGTAAATAAAGGAAAAAGTAGAAGTGATGGAACATTTGTAGAAAAAGAAATTGTGGGTGGGGGACCACTGCTATAAAAAAGTTAAGAACGTAACTTTTTGTTATGTTGAACAACTCATTTTTTAGCATCTTTTTTAATTGATTTGATAATTCACTGCATTTTCATCGGTCATCGTGTAAAACGTAAGAAATTCTTACGTTTTATATTTTTTTTTATAAAATGTAAGAATTTCTTACGTTTTACAAAAAAAATGTAAAACGTAAGAAATTCTTACGTTTTTGTAAAAGTCAAATCCGTTAATTGATCGTTAAGAAAAAAATAAAAAATGTAATAAATTATTACGTTTAGCCTATTTTGGTAACTTTTTAAATAGGTGACCTATTTTGGTCACTTTGTAAATTTTGTGGCTCATTTTGGTTCTGAGTTCACATATATCTTGTCTATTTAATAATTTCCAATAGATGAGTCATATGGTGCAACTAGTCATCTGTTGCAACAGATGTCTATATATGTTTGATCATTTTCAACAAATGTCTTTAACTGTTTGGTCTTTTCCAACAAATTACTCATCTATTGCAACATGTTAATTGAAATCGTAATTGAACTTATCAATTCATCTTTAATTTTAGTTAAATCAATGTTGTTATTACTAATAATGTCTTAATTTGAATTATTTCAAATAAAATTGGCCAATTAACACTTACACATGACGAATACACTTAGATGATCATGTAATTATTATGAGATTAATTGAAATCATAGTTAAATTATCAATTCATCTTTAATTTTAGTTAAATCATTTTAGTTATTACTAATAATTACTTAATTTTAATTATTTCAAATCAAATTGGTCAATTGATCATTCTACTTAAGACGAAACACTTAGTTGATCATGTAATTGCTATAAAATTAATTAAAATTGTAAGTGAACTTACCAATTCATCTTTAATTTTAGTTAAATCAATATAGTTATTTTCTAATTATGGCTTGGTTTGAATCATTTCAAATAAAATTGGTCAGTTGATCACTCTACTCAGGACGAACGCACTTAGTTGATCGTGTAATTACCATGAGATTAATTGAAACAGTAATTGAACTTATTAATACTAGTTAAATCAATTTAGTTATTACTAATATAATGGATTAATATGAATCAATAGATGACTAAGATGTTGCAAAAGATAAGTAATCTGTTGAAAATGACCAAACAAATAAAGACATTTGTTGCAACAGATTAGTCACCTATTGCAACAGATTAGTAATCTGTTGGAAATAACAAATAGATAAAGTCATATGTTGCAACATATTGATCATCTGTTGGAAATGACCAACAGATAAAGACATTTGTTACAATAGATGACTAATCTATTGCAGCATATGTGTATATCTGTTTGATAATTTTCAACAAATGACTCATCTGTTGCAATAGGCTATACACTTAAATGATCATGTAACAACTATGAGATTAATTGAAATTGTAATTATTAAATCAATTTGGCTATTACTAATAATGGCTTAATTTGAATCATTTCAAATAAAATTAGTCAATTGATCACTCCACTCAGAATGAACACGCTAAGATGATCGTGTACTTAATATGAGAATAATTGAAATCGTAATTGAACTTATCAATTCATCTTTAATTTTAGTTATATCAATGTAGTTATTACTAATAATATCTTAATTTGAATCATTTCAAATAAAATTGGTCAATTAACATTTTACTCAAGACGAATACACTTGGATGATCATGTAATTACTAACTATGAGATTAATTGAAATCATCATTAAAATTATCAATTCATCTGTAATTTTAGTTAAATTAATTTAATTATTACTAATAATTGCTTGATTTTAATTATTTCAAATAAAATTGATCAATTGATCATTCTACTTAAGACGAAACACTTAGTTGATCATGTAATTACTATAAAATTAATTGAAATTGTAAGTCAACTTACTAATCCATCTTTAATTTTAGTTAAATCAATATAGTTATTTCTAATTATGGTTTGGTTTTAATCATTTCAAATAAAATTGGTCAACTGATCACTCTACTCAGGACGAACACACTTAGTTAATAGTGTAATTACCATGAGATTAATTGAAACTGTAATTGAACTTATTAATTCATGTTTAATTCTAGTTAAATAAATTTAGTTATTACTAATATAATGGCTTAATATGAATCAATAGATGACTAACATGTTGCAAAAAATAAGTAATCTGTTGAAAATGACTAAACAAATAAAGACATCTGTTGGAAATGATCAAACAGATAAAGACATCTGTTGGAAATGACCGAATAAATATAAACATATGTTGCAACAGTTGACTAACTTGTTGCAATAAATGACCCATTTATTGAAAATTATCAAACAAATATAAACATCTGTTGCAACAGATGACTAAGCTGTTGCAACAGATGACTCATCTGTTGAAAATTATCAAACATATAAGATATATAATGGAAAATAATTTAAAATACTAAAGCTCAGACGTTTTTAAGAGAACTCAAATGTTTTTCCCCTTGTTTAAGGTCTTGTCTTTAATTTCAGTTAAATCAATTTAGTTATTACTAATAATTGCTTAATTTGAATTATTTTAAATAAAATTTATCAATTGATCATTCTATTAAGGACGAATACATTAATTGAAATTGTAAGTGGACTTATCAATTCATCTTTAATTTAGTCAAAATCAATTTATTTATTACTAATAATGACTTAATTAGAATCATTTAAAATAAAATTGGTCGATTGATCACTCTCCTCGAGACGAATACACATAGTTGATCATGTAATTACTATGAGATTAATTGAAATTGTAAGTGAACTTATCAATTCATCTTTAATTTTAGTTTTATCAATTTAGTTATTACGAATAATGGCTTAATTTGATTCATTTCAAATAAAATTGGTTAATTGATCACTCTAATCATGACGAATACACTTAGTTGATAATTTAATTACTATGAGATTAATTGAAATTGTAAGTTTATCTTTTATTTAGTTAAATCAATTTAGTTATTACTAATAATATCTTAAATTGAATTATTTCAAATAAAATTGGTCGATTGATCATTCTACTTGGGACGAATATACTTAGTTAATTATGTAATTACGATGAGATTAATTGAAATTGTAAGTGAACTCATTAATTCATGTTTAATTTTAGTTAAATCAACATAGTTATTACTAATAATGATTTAATTTGAATCATTTAAAATAAAATTGGTCAATTAATTATTCTACTAAGGATGAAACACTTAATTGATCATTTAATTATTGAGATTAATTGAAATCATAATTGAACTTACTAATTCATCTTTAATTTTAGTTAAATCAATGTATTTATTTCTAATAATGATTTAATTTGAATTATTTCACATAAAATTTGTCAATCAATCATTCTACTTAGTACGAAACACTTAATTGATCATGTAATTACTATGAAATTAATTGAAATCATAATTGAACTTACTAATTCATATTTAGTTTTAGTTAAATCAATATAGTTATTTCTAATGATGACTTAGTTTGAATCATTTCAGATAAAACTGGTCAATTGATCACTCCACTCAGGACGAACATACTTAGTTGATCGTGTAATTACCATGAGATTAATTGAAACTCTAATTGAACTTATTAATTCATATTTTATTTTAGTAATCAATTTAGTTATTACTAATAATGACTTAATGTGAATCAATAGATGACTAACATGTTACAACAGATGAGTAATATGTTGGAAATGACCAAACAAATAAAAACATCTGTTGAAAATGACCAAACAAATATAGACATCTGTTGCAATAAATGACTCACTTGTTGCAATAACTAATTCATCTATTAAAAATTATCAAACAAATATAGACATCTGTTGCAACAGATGACTAAATTGTTGCAACACATGACTCATATGTTGGAAATTACTAAATAGACAAAATATGTGTGAAAAGTAATTTAAAATACTAAAGCTCAAATATTTTTTAGGAGAACTCAAATGTTTCCCCCCTCGTCTAAAGTCTTGTCTTCAATTTTAGTTAAATCAATTTAATTATTATTAATAATTGTTTAATTTGAATCAACAAATGACAAACCTGTTATAAGCATTTATTGCAACAGATGACTAACTTGTTGCAACAAATAGGTGATCTGTTGGAAAATAATTAAAATACTAGGGAACTTAAATATTTTTAGGAGAACTCAAATGTTTGTTCCATTGTCTTAAAGACTTGTCTTTAATTTTAGCTAAATCAATTTAGTTATTACTAATAATTGCTTAATTTGAATCAACAAATGACTAACATGTTGCAACAGATGATTCATCTGTTGGAAATTATCAAACAGATAGAAAATCTGTTATAATAGATGGGTTATCCATTAGAAAGCAATTAAAATACTAGGGAACTTAAATATTTTTAGGAGAACTCAAACGTTTGTCCCCTCGATCCTTTTGCATTTGATGCATGATACACCATTTTTGTCTTTTTACCTGTTTCATGAATTTTTTCATGTGTTTCACTTATTCGTTGTGCCCTTGTTGAAATTTTTAGAATTTTTTTAGATCAAATTTTATTCGTATATCACTTGAACATTACTTCATAGGTGATTTCGTAAGTATAATTATGATTTTTGTTGAAATTTTTATTTGGTATATTTGCTACTGCTACAATGGATAGAACCTGCAATATAAATTCAATATATGAGTCATTTATTGTAATAAGTGAGTAATATGTTGCAACATATGACTAATCTGTTGCAACAGATGACCCATATGTTGGATTCATGTTACAACACTATAATATAAATCCAACAGATGAGTAATCTGTTGCAACAGATTAGTCATATATGTTGCAACAAATTACTCATATGTTGCAACAAATTAGTCAATATGTTGCAACAGATTAGTCAATATGTTGCAACAGATTACTCATCTATGCAACAGATTACTCATCTGTTGGATTCACGTTGCATGTTTTATCTACTGTTAAAAAAACAGCAGTAGCAGATACACCCAGATGAGAAATTTAACTAAAAATTATAATTTTACTTACTAAAATCACCTATAAGTAATTCCCAAGTGATATATAAATAAAATTTGATCTAAAAAAATTTGATCAAGTAGCAATAGTAGCGGTAACAACAATGTTCAATGAGAAGAAGATGATGACGATGAACAAGAAGAGATGATAATGAAGAATAAGATGATGATAATGAAGAAGAAGATGATGAATAAAACAACAACAACAATGAACAACAAAAATCACGAAGAGAGAAAAAAATTCAATAAATGAGAAGAGAGAGAAACGTGTCTTTTTTTCCCTCCATTTCTAGTTATATTATGTTTTATATTGGATCAAAGTGTAAATTAAAAAATTTGTGAGTTATTTTCAAATTTTTCTTACTTTCTTAATCCTTAATAAAGTAATTATCACCTTCATTTAATTATTAAAACTTGTATCACCCACACTTTATTTTAAAACTCTTTTGTCATCTAGAGTCCAAGGCCCAAGTATCAAGCTGTTGGCGGCCTAACTCTTCAAAAAACAAAAATGAACAAAATACAAAATAATTGAAAAGGAAAGTGCCAAAGAAAATGAATGTAGCAAAGCTGTAATTGTTAAGTATGGACCTAATAACAATAATGATTCTTGGAACTAAATTCAACGAAACAAAAGTTCACGTTAACAGTAGGTTCTTGGAGCTACTTTCGTCAGTTTCAATTTATTTGTCATTTTTTTCTTTTATTACATGCTTAAAAAAAAAAAAATATATATCTCCTAACTTAATTATATGTTAATTTTAACATCTCACATAATACATTTTGATACATTAAATATATAGTTAATTTAAGATATTTAAAAGCCTTCTTTACTTTTTAAATGCCGTGTCAAGTAAAAGGAAGACAATCAAATTAAATAGAACTCCTTTCGTTCAATTTGTTTGTTTGATTTTGATTTGACATGGAGTTTGAAATTTGAGTAAAGAATTTTTTTGAATTTTATTGTCTTAAACTAAAGATATATAAAATACACTAAAAAAATCTTTTAATCTTGTGATTTTAAACAAAAGTTGAAATTAAAAGTTAACAAGAAAACATTCTCTTTAAAATAAATTACATAGAAAAGACAAATAAATTAAAACAAATGACCTAAAAAAATGAGGCCCAAGGCGACACCTTATTGTTTAACGAGTCGCTTGGTAGTTGGTAGTGTATAAGAATAACACGAAATATGAAATATGATTATTAGTAATGCAAGTATTAGTTATGTTGTTATAATTTTTATGATGTGTTTGATTTGGTGTGTTAAAAAACTTTCATTATATATTTATATATTTTTAAAATAGAAAAAGTTATATACAATAATACTCTCCACAAATATAATGAAAATAATGTGGAAAAGGTTTTAAGGAGTTATTGTGTCTTTGTCCATGCCAATTCATGCATTAAAGTTCATTGCATTGTTAATACCAAGGGTTTCCCATATATTAATTATGCATAGCATAATACACAATAGAATATATAATTAATGATTGCATTAGTTATACGTAGATTGAAAAAGTGTACCAAATAAAATATTAATAATGTTAATGTATACATTAATATTACTTTTTCTAATGCATCCTCCCAAACGACTCCTTAGGCTTAGAGCATGCCTAGTATCAAGGTGTTCGCTGCATAACCCACCAAATCAGGATTATGGTGAAGTGATAAGAATCACTTCATTCTTAATCATAAATCTTGGATTTGAGTCTCCTTAGATATAAAGTTTCCTTTGTTAGGGAGCATTTTACTCCTCAATATGAGATATTCCGACACAAATACAAATTAATTAATTGAACTCCAATCCAAATATCGAACACCTCATAAAAAAAGAAGAAGAAGCTGAATTACTCTTGCAAAGCCTATGGAATCTAGTCCACACAATACATTGGTTTCTTCATGAACGAAGATTAATTACAATGCTCAAAAATTGAAAAGGAAAGTGCCAAACAAAAGTAGGTTCCAAGGTTTTTAATTGTTCTAATTTTATGAAACCAAAATTCGTTAGGGGGGGACGAATACGTACGGTAAAGGTCATGGAGCTTTGCCTTCCTCTCCACCAAATGCCTAATTTTGTCCTCTACTTTTACTTCACCATACTCCTCATCTTAGAAGAATAGTGATTTTTCATTTTATTTGTTTGTCTGATTTTGACTTGACAAACGATAAAGAAAATAAAATAAAAATTAATTTATTTGGACTTAAACGAAATATACATAAAAAGAAGTACTATCTATTCTTAAGATTATGTTTGTCAAACATATCAATTTGAAAAGTTGAAACTAACTAGTTGCCAAAAAAAAATGACACTTTTTTAATTGGAATAAAAATGAAAATAATATAAACAAATTAAAACAGTGAAAAATATTAAAAAACATTGTTAGTATCATTCAAGTGTCAAGGTGTTTGTTGTCTTAGTACTAAGGTGTCAAGAAATTTTATTGAACTGTACGAAATCGACGGAGTAAATGTTGTAGTCACCCAAGTAAATCAACATTCAGAAGCACAATTTACTTGATGAATTTATTTGCTTACTGAATCTTTCAATTAATTCCACCTAGAAATTATCCAAATTATACAAAGCTTGCCTAGGACCTCCACTCTTAACAAAAAAATAGGCTGGGTTAGTGCAAGATGCCAAGGTATCTCATTGATTCTAATGATCCTTTGATAACTCCATCATTCTTTTTTTTATTTTATCCAAATTGTACTGTCACGAATATCTTTTTTTAAAAATGAATTTAGCTATATTCCTCCATAAATAGCATCACATTCCTGTATTCCAACCACATTGTCCCAAAACAAAAAGAAGCACTTGGTCTTTCTTTCTTCTGAATTCTTTCCGTATAAAGCTTTAAACTTTCTTTAGATTATTTTCTCAGCCAAAATTTACACAAAGAATGGCCATGGGAAAATCAAACAAACTACCACAAGCTGCAACTTTAAAGAAAATTTTGAAAGGGTGTTCGGGTTGGAATAAGAAGAACGGCTACAATAATGAATATGAACTTCCACTTGACGTCCCAAAAGGACATTTTGCAATTTACGTTGGAGAGAATAGAACTCGACACATCGTACCTATTTCTTTGTTGAGTCACCCTGATTTTCAGTGCCTCCTTCATTGTGCTGAGGAAGAATTTGGCTTTGATCAGGACATGGGCATCACCATTCCTTGTGAAGAAGTTGTTTTGAGCACACTAATTTCCATGCTTCGGTGAAAAGATGGTGAAATATTAATTATAATTAGGTGTACAAATGAATCCTAGAAGTTTTTTTTTTCACCCTTTGAGGGAATTGAAATGTCTCAATCTATTTAATATGCAATTTTCAATACCAATGTCTCTCAATCTATTTGCATTTTTGAATTTACTGGGTCTTTTACCTTTAAGACTAGAGGTTTCCCTTCACCCCTTGGGTTAGAAGCTTTGGTGAAGCTCTTTATTCCGGAAAAAAAAAAAGTCTAATTGAACATATTGGAATTAATAACATTCCTTTTAATTTGTAATCTTAGGCCTAGCGAATGCATTATATTGGCGTTATTGTATATTACTAGTAGGATATTGGGCATGAATAGTTGTAAGAACGAAAGACAACCACTCAAGAATTTAACAAAGTCTAAATGAAATTCGATCCAATCTCTTGTTGAAAGTGATTCGTAATCTGTGAAAAGATTTTTACTTGAGAGATGAATTTTTGATTGCAAAAATTAGGTTTTGTTCATGTAACTTTATTCTTTTATAAGAGAGAATAAAATAATAACATCACGCTATTGGTCCAGCCTCTGCAGCAGTTCCACCAATCAGCTGCAAAAAGGTACTGTTTACAGTTGTACACATACGACAATAGGGCAACACAGTAGTTGATGGATCAGGTCCCTTAATGGAGTTTGTCAAATCATCAAAATCAAAACTATAACAGGTGTGTTTAAATAAAAAAATATCATTTATTTTGAAACGAATAAAAAATTATAGGCAGAAAGTGACTTTCTTTTTAAAAATAAAAACTAAAACAAAACATAAGATGAACATGTTGAAACAGGCCCAACTGAATTTCCTATCCCAAGCCAAGTACAAACAAGTAGAGGTATATATTGTTCCATATTACCCTCATTTTTTTCAAAGAAACAAAGGGCTCGTATGACGCATGTTAGTCAAATAATGCTAATTGACTGGTTTTCTTTCGAGGAATAATGATATATATTAATTTATAGATAGTAATTCAAAGTTAATGTGTTGATTTGTCATGATTTATTGAGACATTTGTTTTCAACATAATTTAATTTATGGAAAATAAACTTCAACCACAAATAAAAATATGAAGAAACAATAACTTTTATTGATAAACGATGGGGGTACAAATCTGTTCCTCCTTTGATTTTCTCTTATGATTTTCTCCATAATTCAAGGGTTGTCAGTGGTATATTTCTTGAACGTAGGATTTGATATGAATTTCTCCGTAATTCGAGGGCCGTTAGTGGCGTATTTCTCGAATGTAGGAACATTTGGATTTGATCTCCATGAAAGGAGGGTTTGTCTTCTTGAGGTATTTGATTATCAAGAAGAGAGGGTTTTGATCTATAAATATCCATGAATTTATTGGAACTTTGAAGATCGTTGATCTCTTTGTGAATATCCCGTGAATTTGTGGGTTACTGGAGATGCCTCTTTAAAGGATATTTGCCCCTTTATATAGGCATAATTTAGGGTTTAGGTTGAGTAGCCATCAAGCTAGATTTAGGATAAAATAGCCCCCAAGAACTCTAACCAAATTTGAACTCTTTTTGTAGAGTCCATAAAATTTCAATGTCTACATATGCCCCCTACTTCAAGGCTTGTCGGAGTGTAGACTTGATGAAACTCAAAGACGAGTCTTGAAGTACCGCTTCCATTTTTACTATCCTGCGGCTACAGATTTGCATATTTGATTTATGAGAGAAGAGATGAAGGGCAGATTTGATCCCACTGGGCATGGCAATTTGTTTTCAACATAATTTAATTCATGGAAAATAAACTTTAACCAAAAATAAAAATATGAAGAAACAACAATTTTTATTGATAAACGATGGGGGTACAAATCTGTTCCTCCCTTGATTCTTCTATCATGATTTTCTCCATAATTCGAGGGTTGTCAGTGGCATATTTCTCGAATGTAAGATTTGATATGTATTTCTCTGTAATTCGAGGGCCGTTAGTGGCGTATTTCTCGAACGTAGGAACATTTGGATTTGATCTCCATGAAAGGAGGGTTTGACTTCTTGAGATATTTGATTATCAAGAAGAGATGGTTTTGATCTATAAATATCCCATGAATTTATTAGGACTTTGAAGATCGTTGATCTCTTTGTGAATATTCCGTGAATTTGTGGGATACTGGAGATGCCTCTTTAAAGGATATCTGTCCCTTTGTATAGGCATAATTTAGGGTTTAGGTTGAGTAGCCATCAAGCTAAATTTAGGAAAAGTAGCCCCCAAGAACTCTAACCAAATTTGAACTCTTTTTGTTGAGTCCACAAAATTTCAATGTCTACAACATTATAATAGAAAAAATGCATCTATTAGATGCCTCATGAAGATAGATCTCAAAAAAGGTTATGATATGGTTCTTTGAGATTTTTTGGAAGAAGCATTAAAAGGATTCAAGTTTCCCGATCAGTTTATCAATTGGATAAAGCTATGTGTGACAACCACTAAGTATACAGTGAAGATCAATGATAGTAATCATGGGTATTTTGAAGGAAGGAGGGGGCTTAGGCAAGGGGATCCAATGTCTCAATTGCTATTAGTTCTTGTGATGGAGTATCTAACTAGAACATTACAAACTATAAGCCTTTTGCCTGATTATAGATTTCATCCAATGTGCAAGGACCAAAGGCTAGCTCATCTAGTTTTTATCGATGATTTAATGATATTCTGTAAAGGAAATGTAGCCTCGGTTTATAGAGTTGTGGAAGCTTTGAAGTATTTTAGCGCTGTTACAGGTCTTAAAGCTAATCTGGAGAAATCTAGTATCTTTTTAGCTGGGGTTGAAGACAATACAAGAGATCAAATCCTTGCTCTGATTGATTTTTCAATAGAAAAAATTCCTATAAGGTATCTTGGTTTGCCTTTATCTCACAGGAAATGGAGGAAGATGGATTGTCATTCCCTAGTAGGCAAGATCACTGAAAGAATCAATGTGACCTACTCCAACAAACTCTTTTATGCTGATAGGTTGCAAGCGGTAAATGCTGTGTTATTCTCTATTCATAGTTTTTGGGGGGGTTTTTTTCATTCTTCCTCAATAGGTACTTAAGGAAGTTGATAAAAGGTGTAGAGATTATCTTTGGGGTAGTACTGAAGAGAACAGGAAAATGGCTTTATTTTCCTGAGAGACGATATGTCGTCGTAAAAGCCAAGGTGGACTGAATATAAAGGGAAGTAGTAACTGGAATATTGCTTCAGTGGGACAACTGGTTTGGCAATTATCTACGAATAAGGAATCTCTTTGGGTTAGATGGGTTCATGGGATTTACATCAAAGAAAACTCAAGAATATGGGAGCACAAGGCACCTGTTGATAGCAGTTGATATTGGAGAAAGCTTAATGCTATTAAACGATTGATGAAAGATTGGTATATACAGGACAAATATAGACTGACACATGATGGTAATTACTCAATTTCAAGGAGCTATATGGAGCTTATAGGGCGTAAACCCAAGTTGAGGATTGCAGAACACATTTGGACTTCCATTGCCTTGCCCAAGCATCGATTCATAGTGTGGCTAGCTGTACAAGGAAGACTGCTTACACAGGAAAGAAAGATGAAACTGAATATCCAGATGGATGATGCAAATTGCTACTTATGTGTTGCACACGAGCTGGAGTCAAGAGTGCATATTGTCACACCCTTTTATTACACTCCCAAAAAGAATTAATTTTTAAGTTTCGAAAGGATTTTTATTATTAAAGTGACAAAGAGATTGAAAATTGTTTCGAAAAGAATTCATTAGTTTCAAAACTCAGAGTCGCCACTTGGCATAAATCGGGTGTGCCAAGTCACCATTGGAAAATCCTTTTCAACATGGTTTGACTCTTTAAACTAGTTTGCGAATATAGATTTCGGCTAAGGAATTCTGTTGACCGAGGGGAAGGTGTTAGTATCCCTCGATCCTGTGGTTCGACCACGGTCGCTTGGTGGAGTATATCGGCTAATCTGACATTACGAATGTATATACCATATAAGACACACAAAAATTTAAACAAAATAAACGATAATCCAAAAGTTAATGTCCAGTCCAATTATTACAAACCCAAAATATAAAGGTACATAAATGTAAACCTACACTAATTGATGGCACCCAAAGGGTGGCCACCTATCTTGGGTTGGCCTTGGTTGGGGGTGTGGGTCGGGTTCATGCCCCGTATGGTACAGGGCCTATAAAGGGTGGGTTGCGCCTTTCTCTATCAGCTATAGATTTTAGTGCAGTTGGTTAGCGGTTCACTCTTAAGGTTTGGTATCAGAGCGGAGGTCACGGGTTCGAATCCCGCTTACACCATGCGCAGGTTCGAGGACGAACCTTTCCCAAAGAAAAGGGGAATGATGGCACCCAAAAGGTGGCCACCTATCTTGGGTTGGCCTTGGTTATGGGTGTGGGTCGGGTTCGTGCCCCGTATGGTTCAGGGCCATTAAAGGGTGGATTGCGCCTCTTGAGCTCACCATAAACCCAAGAAATACAACCTCATGGACACCAAAAGAACACTTTTCTAGATTAGCATAAAACTTCTCCTTTCGGAGGCATCAAACACACATTGTAAATGCTTTACATGCTCATCTAAAGACTTACTATACACCAATACATCATCAAAATAAACAGCAACAAACTTTCCAATAAATGGCTTCATCACATGATTCATTACCCTCATGAACGTACTTGGAGCGTTTGTTAGGCCGAATGCCATAACCATCCATTCATAGAAACCGAATTTGGTCTTGAAGGCGATTTTCCATTCATCACCCGGTTGCATACGAATTTGGTGATAGCCACTCCTCAAATCAATTTTAGAAAACAAATACGAACCACTCAATTCATCAAGCATATCATCTAACCTAGGAATAGGATGATGATATTTTACCGTTATCTTGTTGATGGCTCGACAATCAACGTACATATGCCAAGTCCCATCTTTCTTGGGAACTAGTAGCACCGAAACAACACAAGGGCTTATACCCTCCTTGATATTTCCTTTGTTGAGGAGTTCTTCAACTTGGCGTTGCAATTCCTTGGTATCCATCGGGTTGCTCCTATAAGCCGATTTGTTGGGCAATTGTGAACCCGACACAAAATCTATTTGGTGCTCAATTCCCCGAAGTGGGGGCAATCCTTGCTGTAATTCCTTTGGGAAGACATCCTCGTAATCCTGCAAAACATGAGAAATAGGAGGAGAAATGGAAATGTTAGTGGCGTTAGTGTTAAAACAATGAACTAAGAGGAGCATCGGAGTATCCTCGTCATGATCCACAAATAATTCTTTCCTCCTAGCCATCATCACCACACTTCATTGCCCCTTTGAAATTAGGAGCCCCTCAGTTTCCCCTACTCCCTCACTCTCGAGTTCCCCTTTTTTTCCCTCACTCTCGGCCTTCTTTCTCTTTTCCCTCAATTTCCGCATCTTTTGGTATAATTCATTCACTTGGGAAGGCAATAATGGATGAAGAGCGACCTTTTGGTCCATCCTTCTCAAATGTATACCGATTGGACCTTTCATCATGTTTGGTCGACCTATCATATTGCCAAGGCCTTCCTAACAATAAGTGACAAGCTTACATTGGTATCACATCACAAAGTGCCTCGTCATGGTAGTTGGCTACCTTAAAACGTATCACACATTGCCTTGTGACCTTTAACTCTCCGCATTCATTCAACCATTGCAACTTGTAAGGACTAGTGTGAGGTGTAGTCGGCAATTTCAAGAAGTTCACCATTACAACACTAACCACATTCGCACAACTTCCACTATCTATCACCATAGTACACACACTTCCTTTCAGAAAACATTTAGTATGGAATAAATTCTCCAGTTGGCTAGGGTCATCTATCGCCTTACTAATCATGGCACGCCTCACTACAAAGTTTGGAACCACACACTCCCTTTCTTGCGGATAAGCATCCTCACAATCATTATTATCATGTGGCTCATTTTTGAATTTCTCTCCATCTCGAGGCTCGGCCTCATTCTCTTCTTTTTCAATACCCACTTTCTCACCAAGGTAATACAATCTCCCTTCCCTTAGGATCACATTGCCCCGGTTTGGACATTCATTGGCTTTATGTCCCCAACCTTGGCACTTAAAACATTGGAACGCTTTAGGATTAGTATACTTGTGAGCTTCTTGCCGGAGAGGAAATTTATGGACTGTTTTAGGCTCGGACAGCCTTATAGTGGCGGGTTGGTCCTTGTTTTTGGGCCAACCCAAAGATGGTTGAACCATATCTTTGCTCCTTGGCCAACTAGAGGTTGATGGTCCCTTTTCCTTGAACGATGACCTCTCTTTAAGCTCCCTTTCAATCTCAAGAGCCGCTTGGAAAATCCCTTTAACGGTATCAAACTTGTGAAGCGTCAAATGAGTGGAGATCTCTTTGTTTAACCCACACTTAAACCGAATGATGTCAAGGCCAATTTGTTCTCCCCGATGATCAAGCTTCAACATGAGTTGTTGAAACTCGTCTTAGTATGCCATAACACTTCGATTCCCTTGTCGCAAATTGTACAACCTAGCAAGCAACTCATGACGATAACTTTCAGGAAGATATCGTTGCCTCATTAGGTACCTCAACCGAAACCATGGTGGTGGTTGTCCCTCTACCAACTCGTTGCCGAACCTCTTGACGTATTCCCACTAAGTGTTAACATAGCCTTCAAAATGAGCTATGGCATAACAACTCTTCTTCTCCTCCTAGATATCATTCACTTGAAATACCCAAGCAAGATACACCTCGGGGTCACTTTCACCCTTAAAGATAGGTAGGCTTAATTTGATGGTATTAATGCCTACGTCTCTCTCTAGGTGTCGGTTTCCCCTTTCTCCATATCCTCGGTATCTTCTTAGATCCACACGACCTCCTCTCATCTCTTTCTCCCTCATGTAGGCATCGTCAAAGGCTCCATACCCTTCATAATCCTCTCTACCATTTTCCTCAAGGTGGATAGGATGATTTTGGACATTTGGAACTTGACTCGGAAGAATTGGATTTTGTGTAGGTGGTGGTCTTTGGTTTAGTGAAGCTTGGAAGGGGGGTTTGGATTTTGTAGAGGCATTTGATGTCCAAGTACCTCTTGTGGAACTTAAGACATTTGGGAATGGGTTGGTCTATTGGAGTCTCGATTTAGAGGGTTATAAGTGGTTTGGCTTGCGGCATTTAGTGGAGCTAGTGAAGGATTTGGTAATTGTGGCCATGTTTCGGGAGTAACGGTGGCGGAGGAATTTCTATCATGTCCACTTGACGAAACATATTGAGGAGTAGAAGGACGAGAGTTCCTTTGACTCTCCACTTGTTCTAACCTCCTACTAATAGTTGTCACTTCTCCCCTTATGGCTCCCACTTCCGTACTCAACCTTTCAAGAGCTCGGGTCATACCTCAAGAGTGACCCTCATATTCTCCATTTTATTAGAATCCATGGTTTGAGACATGGTTTCCTCCATTATCAAGGTATCACCTACACAAGCAACAAACAAGTTAGTTTAAAATCCCTCTCTTCACTCACACTCTCTTGGTTCACTCACACTCAAATTCCACAAGAGTTGCAGCTTGGCTAGGAACCCGTGAATTCGTAAGGTGTGAGTATGCTCTTGATCGGAATGGATTCTTGTTTGAAACTCAAAGAATTCTCGTCGGACTAGAGCCAAGAGTTACAACATATTCAAACGACAAAAGCACACAAACAAACGTTGACACGAATACAAGGCTTCAAGTGACTAGTTGACAAGCTAGTAGGAATGTACTAGTTTGTTAATTAGTTCTCAAGTCAATTAGATGAAACTAAGAATCAATAATTAGAAACTAGAACATCCAAATTTGAGCTTAATTATCACGTGAACAGTAACTAGGGTGACCTTTTCAAACTCAAAAGGTGATGTTTGACCTCACTAGTCCCACAAGACAAGGTTCCTTGTTTTAAGGAAACGTGGTTGTCAAGTCTTGAAAAGGTGATGTTGGCAAGTCTTCTCACAAACAATTTTCAATTTTGTCTTACAATATTTTTGGATCTATTTATCTTTATAGAAGTTAAGACATAAGATGAGGAGAAGTTTAGGATGAACACAACATCAACACCTTCAAGAACACAACAACAATACACCACAATGGTCACTTCCAAGGTTTTTTTTTCACAACACAATTCTCTTTTCATTAAGCTCAACTTTAGATTTAGACACCTTTTGTGTTGATGAGAAAGAAACCAACACAAGAAACAACTAAACAAGTAAAACTTTTGTAGATCTACAACCAATTTTTTTTTACCAAAATTTTCAAGAACACACTTTTTGGTAAGAGCTTTCCAAGATTGTTTTTGTAAGAACAAAATCTAGCCTTGAGCTTTGATACCAAATGATACAATGCTAAGTGTGTATCAAGAGATTCCAACCAACACAAGAACAACGAGATGAACAACAAAGTGCTAGTGAATCGAAAATGGCCACACACGGCTTCACTAGACTTCCAACACTTGTTTGAACTAGAAAAGTGAGTTTAAAAACAAGAACAACAAAGACAATATTGCTAGTGAATCGAAAGATCCCCACACGGCTTCACTATACTTTTATATTCAACAACACAATGTTAACAAGATTTACAAAGAAAGAGATAGAAACTTGACACACAATATTCATTAATCTAAGAACCCTAACAAGAGAAAGGACCCTAAGACTAATAAATATCAATACCAAGTTCTTACTTGGACCAAGAGGAACTCAAAGAACCTCAAGAACCTAGTTTCTAGCCAAAATACAACACTAGTATCACTCTACTAATGAGAATTTGGTTTTGGCCTATCCAAATGATGAGAAAGAGGAGTAAAAAATTTACAAGTCTTTGTTTCTTGAAAATAGGAATCAACTAAAGCAAGACTAGCCCTATTACATGGCTTATATAATCACTTAGAAAGGAGGGACAAAAACCAAATTACCCTTGGCATTTAAGTGGGTTGGTTTGGGGTTTCTTGGTTGGCCTCTTTACATTTTATTAAATATAGGCCCTTAGATTGGCTCACAAGGGCCCCACACATGGCCAAGAATGTGAACAAGGCTTGGAGTCGTTGCAACTTACGTGCTTGACTTTGTGTGAAAGGTCTCAAGCTAGGAATTCCCGTATCACTAATCCTAAACTACGCTCCATCCGGTGCCTCGGATCTTGACCACGAACATCTTCCGCCAACATAATACGTCGGGACATTTCCTGGTGAATAAATACAAATGACCACAGGGCATTTCCTAGCTAAATGAACACATTCAATGAAATATGATAAAACTAGAAGAAACTTTCAACACACATTTAAACATTCGACGCATTCAACAACACATCACTCTTAAATTTTGCCTACCCGAACCTAAATATTTTTGCCTATCCAATTGGTAGCCTAATCATGATACTATCACATTTAACCTTCGTATTTTGTTCCTAAATAACCAACGACTATAAATCAAGACTAAACAAGATTCATTTTATTAATTCCTACCCTCCAATCCCCACAATTCCTTTTTCAACACCAAATTTCAACAAAATTTAAGATTACTAATTTCAACAATTTACAACCATCTATTCAATGAAATTGAGCAAAATAAATTCATATCACCCAATATTTAACCACATCTCACACAAATCAACACATATGACGAAATAAAATGAGAAGAGATAGAATTGGACCTCAACTTGGAGATTTCAATATAACGGAGATAGAACCGCGTCTAAAATCCTCGAATTGAATCTCAACGACGACCAAATCGACCCTAAACAGTCTCATACCACCCGACATAGCAAAACAAAGCCCAAGTCTAGCCGGAATCAAAACAAAAAAGACGGAGATAACATTGATATGACCCATTGAGAACGAATGAGACCAACCACTGAAATTTTTGCCTGATTAATGGTATTTTTGGGCCCCTTCCGGCGACGGTGAGAGGAAGGAGTGACCGGCGATGCTTTTCGATTGAGATTCCGATGATGGTTCGTCGGAAAAACTTCCCCTCGCCGATTTCCTCACTCCTTCACTCTCTCTCTTTCGCCATTTCTGATTTCGATCTCTTCTCCCTTTTCTACTATCTCCCTCGCATTCGTCTCTTTCTTCTCTCGCATCTCCCCTCCTCCGCGTATGGTGGTGTATATGAAAATTGAGAGATGTATGTGTTCGTGCAGTGCGTGAGGGTGAGAATTGTGAGGGTTAGATTTTGTGAGTGAGATTGTGTGTATGAGGTGTGTATTCTGTTCATTCACAAGAAAATGGAGGTCCCCTTTTGTGCCTAATTCTCCTGTGGGCCCTTTTTGTGTAATTGAAAACCAAAAACTAAAATTCCTTTTGTGTTCTTTCCTTTATGGAAAGATCAGTCTCTTTTTTTTTAATTGGGAAAAGGCATTGTTTCCACCTCAAACTATACCCGAAAAGTCGAAACCACACCTAAACTATACTAAGGTCCTATTACACACCTAAACTATAAAAAAGTGAAACTATTTACACCCTGTCAGGCTACCACCACTTGCATGCGGTGTAGTGTTTTACACGCGCTGCCACATCAACACCACTCAAGTAAAAAGTATCACTTTTTTATAGTTAAGGTGTGTAATAGGTCACTTATATAGTTTAGGTGTGGATTCGACTTTTCGACTATAGTTTGGGGTGGAAACGATGCCTTTTCCCTTAATGTTTTTAGCCGTTTTCCCTTAATGTTTTTAGCCGTTTACTTTTGTTATTTAATAGGCTGGACGCGCCTAAAATAAGTGTAACACACGCGCCTTAGAATGAGGGTCGCGGGGAGGTAATAATATCACTTTTATATAGTTAAGGTGTGTAATAGGTCACTTATATAATTTAGGTGTGGCTTAGACTTTTCTAATATAGTATGGGGTGGAAATGATGCCTTTCCCCTTTTTAATTTCCCCTTCCCGTGCCATTTTTCTATTCGTTCCAAGGCATAAAAAATGTGAGGGGGGGGGGGGGGGGGTTTAGGGGGGGGGGGGGGGGGGGGGGGGGGGGGGGGGGGGTTTAGTGGGGTAGGTGGGGTAGTTAGGTGAGAGGTGAGGTGTTATTTTTTTAATTGGAGGGGTAAGGGTTAGGTGTCTATTTTTTATTGGGTAGTTTGTTAGGAGAAGATAAAATTAGTTAGGGGTTGTTAGCTTTTTTTTTTTTTTTTTTTTTTTATCTTTGTGGAGAGATAATTACATCGGGTAGGCACATGGTAAGACGAGGGTAAAAATAGATAACTTGGATTTTCGGGAGGGACAAAATTAGGTGTCTACACATATGTTTGAAGAGTGTGCATGGGTTAAAAATGTATGGGCTGAACTTAGTAACTGGACAGGTATCAAACTTCAACACACAGGAATTAAACAGGTTCTGCAATGTATACAAAGAAAGCATTGGAAGAGGTTTCAGAAGAAGATCATGGCTGCTATCTGTGGTGCAGTAATCTACCACACATGGAGAGCCCGAAACTGGAGGAATTATAAAGGCAAACATGTAAATACTATGAGGTGGTAGCACAGATTAGGAAGGAATTAACAGAAAGATTAACTATGTATAGCAAGTCAAAGAAAGCACAAAACTGTAAGCTTTTTATACAATATTTAGGCAGATAGTTTCCTGGTTTTGTTGGAGGCTTTTCCTGCACAAAGGAAGAGGCTCTATATTTGAATTGGTCGTTTTATTGGTTATGATAATATTTTATGGTTGTTACCAAAAAAAACATTATTATTATTGTTATCGTACAAGTCTCTGAGTGTTGGTTTCCCATCTCTTGAAAAATAGCCTATATTATATATATAGTGATATTCTTGTCTTGGACGTACTTTGTCACAAGGTTTTTTATGCCACCTATGAAAGTGAAGTTCGAGATGGGGAATAATAATATGTATGGTAAATTCATGGAGGGTGTGGGAAAAGAGCATGTAAGTGAAATTAATTAATTCTAATTGTCTGTTAGCTTCTAGTACTTGGCATTGTTAGTATAATCCAAATATAAAAGAATACGTTGATTTCTTTTAAAATATTGGACAACATGAAATTTAGTCATAATCGCATAATTTGGTCAACATCTAGAAATTAATTATCCCAACTCCACAAAGCTTGCCTAGGACCACTCTTAACCAAAAATAGATGTAAACAAACTAGAATGAAATGCAACATAAAGGGTAGTTAATTAAGTATTTAAGTGATCTAATTAATTTTTATTAGAGCTCGCAACATCTCATATATAGATTCTATTTTTTCCTTGAAAACACACTCCTTTTCTTATTATGGTACGACAAAATACGAAAAATATAATCATAAAGTTTCTCTTCTTTTTGTTCTTCCTAAAGCTCTCAACTTTCTTTAGATAATTCTTCAAGAAAACATATAAAAATGTCCATCAAAAAATCAAACAAACTAACACAAGCTGCAGTATTGAAGCAAATTATAAAAAGGTTTTCGAGTTTGCGTAAGAAGTATGTTCGTATCCACGATGAAGACCACCTTCCTCTTGACGTACCTAAAGGACATTTTGCTGTTTATGTAATACCTATTTCATTTTTGACTCACCCCGAGTTTAGGTGCCTCCTTAGACTAGCAGAGGAAGAATTTGGTTTCGACCATGACATGGGAATTACTATTCCATGTGAAGAAGATGTTTTTAGCTCATTACTTTCAACGTTTAGGTAATACTACTTAGTTATCAAGACTTTGAAAAGAATTGGAAAAGATATAGCGAATATCAATTGTAGGTGCATTTTAATATTTTACAATGTTAATGTGTATTAGATTGATAGTCACGTGCAGCTCTCCTTCGTGTGGGCTGTGGCATCCATTGATGGCAATGTATGCCTATTAAACATTTAGAGTTAGTGCATGGCTACTTTAAGGCTAAGGGACGTGTGTTACTGTTGCATAGAAGGTCATTTAGAAGCATTTGTTTCTTGGTTAGTGGTGACTGAATTTGACCATCATTTTTTCTTGAAATTCTTGTAAGCTCTACATGCTATTCTTCTTATTTTTCTACATCATTATATCTTGTAACTGATCATGTAACTCATGTAATCTTAGGCTATTGATCTACCGATACTTTGTTCCCCACCTTCATCCTATTCTTTCAAGAAAGAATTCTTCACCTATTAATAGTGGTGCTTTTTTTTTTTTTTTTTTGTATTGAATAAGTGAAATATGACAAGTGTGGAGAAATATTATAGTGTGACGCAGTGAGTAGTGAAAAAGAGAGAGTTGAGACTGAAAATATTCTAAGTCTTCAACTATGTCATTATATACAAAGAGAGTTTTATATAGAGAAAGAAGACGTTCTTTTTTATGGAGCTTTGAACTCTTCAACTAGTCAGGAGTTGCTTGAGTTCTATGCCGTTTTCTTTTTTTTTTTTGGGGGGGGGGGGACAAGTCACGGGTGATATTATTATATTGGTGTAGATTATGCGATAATGAGCTTGAATATCATTAAAGAGAGCAAGATATTCACGCCGCAGTATGAAAATATTTATTTATTCATTTTGCTCATTTTATTTTTTCAACTGTAATTTAATTTGTGGTACATTACACCAACACCAATATAATTGTAAAATTGCAAGTAATCACATTATGTTGTAGTAGTAGTGTTTTTCTTATGGATCAAGTTCAGATTTGTACAAGAACTATTGGAAATTTTTCTTGCAGTGTTTTTTTTTTTTTTTTCAATTGCACAATCTGAAAGAAGTGAATGTTTCTTAAGCTATTAACTAATTTCAATACCAATGTCTCTCAATCTATTTGCATTGTTGTTGCATCTTTAATCTATTTGGAAGAATTCCAAATGAGCATATTGGTATTGGCACCATTCTTTTTGAATTGTAATCTATTAGAGCAATTACATGAGTAGGTTACACAACTCAACATTCTCATTATTTGTTCTAAGATCCACTTGACTGACTATCACGAAATAAAAAATATAAAAAATAAGAAAAATATGTAAACTAAGAAAAAATTTATCATAAGTTGCCTGATACATGTTGGTGGAAATATCATGAAATAAGTTGAGGTGTACTTAAACTGATTCAAACAACTTAAACTGATTCAAACATCATCATTATAAAAAAATAATTAAAAAAAGAGCTACAATGACACCAAATGAGAATTATCTTCATTTTTTTGGGTAAAAAAAATGAGAATTAATTATCATTTTAATAAGCCAAAACAAACAGAGTTTATAAGAGTCACTAATGAAATGTGCATATTGCATCATTCAGTATCATAAAGTGCACAATCTCAATTGAAGAATTCAGAAGAGAAGACGTGAAATTCTCTCACAAAGATTTTTCATTCTCACAGTTTCTTTTATCAAATGTCATCAGGTGTGTTCTATAAAATAATTAGTATATTAATTTTGAAGTGGACAAATCACAAATGAAAGAAGAAGTTTATTTCTTAGTATATTTGACAGGCATAAAAAGAAAGTACTAATTAATGCCGATTCGATACGGCAGAATTATTCCAACTTTATGCTAAGTAATACTAATTGACTGGCAAATTCTTGTACTTGGCATAGTAAACGTTGTTAATTTCCTCTGTACTTATTATTCTGCAAGAACAACTATAAGTTAAAAAAAACAGTATTAGAATAATTAATCCAAAGTATCAAGCTTTTGACACCCTAAATACTCTTGTGCAAACACCACATAATCTTGTTTGTTTTGTCTTACAAAATACATAGGTTTCTTCATAAATAAGTTGGCATCTTCCTCCATAAATAGCTTCATATCCCTCAGTCCCAAACACTACCACTAGTAGGAAAGCAAAATTACATGTATTGGTGTTTCTTCTTAATTCTTAAGTAGCTCTTAACTTTCTATATATTTAACTTTTACAAGAATACATACCAAAATGGCCATCAGAAAATCAACAAGCAGCCCACAAGTTGTACTTTTTAAGAAAATTAAGAAAAGGTATTCGAGTTTGGGTAAGAAGCATTGCTATGATGATGAAGATCACCTTCCCCTTGACGTACCTAAAGGACATTTTGCAGTTTACGTGGGAGAGAATCGAATTCGATATATTGTACCTATTTCATTGCTGACTCATCCTGATTTTCAATGCCTCCTTAGACAAGCTGAGGAAGAATTTGGCTTTGATCATGACATGGGAATTACAATTCCCTGCGAAGAAATTGTTTTCGGCTCATTAATGTCTATGCTTACGTAAAAAGATCGTGAACATGAATTAGGTCTAACATTATTGATCAGCATACAAATCTGTTGTTTGAATATTTTCTTGCAAATTAAAGTTGTGATTTCTAATTGCACCCTCTGAGAGAAGTGAATGTCTCTTAATGTATTTTCCATTTTCGATATCAAATATTCTCAATATGTTGACAATTTTTTATTTGGCGTAATCTACAACGCATATTGCCTATTTTGGCGTTGCTTAGTTCTAGCAGCTGTAGTAGCAATGCTGGCATTAAAATGTACTGAAGACTTAATTTGAACATCTAGATTGGTTGGTTGCAGAATTTAACATATTATAATAGATATCATATAGGGGTTTTGATTTCAAGCGTTTACACTTTAGAATCACTTTTATTTGTTACGTGTTTGGCAAAAATAAATCAAGACAGTGACTCCAGGACCAGGGGAAGACAATTACATGAGACGGTTACACAACCCAACATTATCATTATTGTTCTAGATTGACTATCACAAATGGAAAAAAAATACATGTAAACTTAGAAACAGGGTTATTTTCACTCCAAAAGGAAAATGTAGGGCATTGTGACTACAAATGTTTATATTGTATCATTCAGTGGTGCAAAATGCAAAATCTAATCTGAAGAATTTGGAAGAGACATCTCAAATTCTTTAACAAAGACTTGTCATTCTGCTAACATTCTGTTATCAAAACAAAACTCATACATTTACTCAACCATGATTACTTAACATGTATTTTACTTAATTTGATTATTTAACCATGGTAAAGAACATTAGTTTGACGTATATACCGGGTGCATGTAAGTTTTTACCAAACTACTCACGGGTGCTATTATTTCCGAGTATTCGCTCAAATTTTTAATGCTATTTGACTAGTGTTTTCTTGTACTTGACATCGTATTCCTTCGAGGAATGAATAGATTCCTTAGATGGTCGTCGATTTATTTGCATTTTCATTAGCTTTGGGAACATCTAATTCCATCTGTACTTCCTAGTATGCAAGACCACATAATCTTGTTTGTTTTCTTCTAACAAATACATTGGTTTATTCATTAACAAGGATAAATAAGTTGGGACCTTCCTCCTTAAATAGCTTAACATTTCTCTAATCCCAAACACCGCCACCACTAGTACTTCTATAGTAGCATTAAGCTCCCAAATTTCTTCAAGAAAACATACAAGTTATCACATGCTGCAGTTTTGAAGCAAATTATGAAAAGGTGTTCGAGTTTAGGGTAAGAAACAGGGCTATGATGATGGAGATCGCCATCCCATTGACGTACCAAAAGGACATTTTGCAGTTTACGTGGGAGAGAACAGAACTTGATATATCGTACCTATTTCTTTCTTGAGTCACCCTCTTTTTCAGTGCCTCCTACAATGCGCTGAGGAAGAATTTGGCTTCGATCATGACATGGGAATCACCATTCCATGTGAACAAGTTGTTTTCCTGTCGCTAACGTCGTCCATGCTCCGGTAGTTATAAAATACTTGATTTAAAGAAGAAAAGAGTGAATATTAGTTAGGTGTAAGATTTTTTGAGTGAATCAGACTTGCAAATAGAATTTTGGTAACTTTTTCTTGTAATATTGGTGCTTTTTGGCACCCTGATCAGAGCATTGTGAATATCTAAACTTATTTGCTATTTATATCTCAACCCGTTCTTGCGCTTTGGTATGGTATTTGATTGAATTATTAAATATCCAAACTAACCAACAAATCAGGTAATTTTTCAAGTTATATGTTGGCCAAAGTATATAAGTTGAATGGTTTCAGCACAGTAAGATAAATTTATCTTCAAACATTTTCGTGAGAGAAACAAATGTGGTATCTGTATTCTTTGAAGTATTGTCTTTGTGAGTAAAAAAGCACCAAAGTTTGTGGTGCTAAGACTCACTTCTAACTAATCTAACTGTACAAAATGGATCTCCTGTTTTTGTATACAAAATTGTGAGACCTATAAAAAGGAAAAATAATTTCGAACTATATTTTTAAATCTTAAACCGAGAAGTGATGTCGATGAAGATGTCCTCGCTGCATGGAATTGTGACACCACCCATTGGATGATCGAAGCCAAATTCTTCCTCTGCTTGACTTAGCAAGTCTTGAAATGAAGGCTGACTCAAGTATGATATGGGGATTACAAATCTCTTCTTCTGCTTCTCCCCAACATAAACAGCAAAATGTCCCTTGGGAACATCCAAGGATGTCGATGACTTCTTGATTATACGAGGTACACGGATAGCCATGATATTTTATTTAAGATGATGAAGAGAGAGTTTTACTTAAGATCCTGAAAGCTTTGAGTAGTTTTCTTGTTTTGTGGAGAGTTGTGATGGTGGTAACTTCACCAAACATGTTTATATAGGAAAGTGGAGAGTCATAAAATCTCATGATCTGTGGTGAAGAGCCATTTGGTTTAGGCTCCATTGAAGACAATGACATCTCAATAACCACATGGTCCTGTACTCCTGCCTTCCAACTAATTGACATGATTAATTGCTTTAGCTCATATAAGTTCAACAACAGTTGGTCCTACCTCTTTCTCATACATGGAAGAAATGATCTCTCATAATCAAATCCATAAAAAAATCAGTGTATTGTGATGATATGTGTTAGGACACTATCCGTCAGGGCTAAAACATACCCCATACGCAAACTCCATGTCTATTTATCTAAGAACTATAGGACGTACAAGTCTGTCATACTTGCGATTTTACTGGTAAAGAGGCATTTGATGCATTGTTGATTGACAATAGCAGATGAAGTATCACATGGTTTTGTTATCCAACTCATTGTCTAATATTTATGACTTTTGGCCATCGTGCCTGAAGACCAGCAGACCCCATTGTTTTTATGATTTGAAGAAAACCACAGGATCTTTAGCAATCAAATTGATAACAACGTAACAGGCGATCGCCCTGTAATTTTTCAGGCCCGGACCACTTGGTCTGCAATAAGAAATAAATTTAGTTTCAAAATCTGGCAACTTGCCTGGTCCCTCATGCTAAGTCATTATGTAGGATCTACTTACCTGATTAGAGTTACCGTACTTATTTCAGCAAAGTTGCAAACAGTAGAGGACATAGATGTTTGCTCACAATTAACCTGTCCCAGTGTCTATAGTTCCTAAATTTCCGTTAAGAGTGTAAATGCGTACATCTTAGAGTTGATTGACTTACACACATTTTAATCAGCAGGGGAGATGTTGACCGACCAACGAAAATAGACTCGTTCATTCTGTGTTCTTCCCGAAAATAGGCACAAACAACAGAAATCAAACAATGAACTAATTACACATTTGGTTAGTGTTAACTACTAGCAGGAGCTTCACTTGAAAGAAAAAAATGCCTTCTCACTCGTAAGCTGTATCGGTAATTGATTTCTAGGACAAACTAAATGTCCATTTATTAAAAGAATT